>NW_010968450.1:0-2951 GCF_000463585.1 Tarenaya hassleriana | reverse complement strand
GATTTAGAGGTTGATTTGATTTTATTTCTATTATTAAGTTTTTGTTTTCTTTCCTATATATGTAATCGTTTTCTAATGAATAAAATCAGTGGAGTTTCTCAAATTTCTTTGTTCTCTATTTGTATTTCCGTAACAGAGTTTCTGTTCGAATTTGAGTGCTCACTCATTTAGACCGAAGTACCACTGATCCTTATCTCGGGTCTAACAGTGGTATCAGAGCGCCCGTTGATTCTATAGGGATCTGAGGGTTATCAAAGCTGATGATGGATTCGAATTCTCCTCCAGTTTTCGATGGAGAAAATTACCAGATGTGGGCTGTGAAGATGAAGGCATACATGAAGGGTGCAGATCTGTGGGAAGTTGTCGAAGAAGACTACGAGGTGACTCCTTTAGGAGCAAATCCGACGCTGAACCAGATGAAGATCTATATAGATAAGGTAACGAGGAAAGGTAAGGCTATGTCATGCCTCTTTGCCTCGGTACCACCATTTATCTTTACTAAGATCATGAACATGACCAATGCGAAGGAGATGTGGGATTCTCTGAAGGAAGAGTATGAAGGAGACGAGAAGATACGGAGCATGAAGGTTTTGAACCTGCTCCGGGAATTTGAGAGACAGCAGATGAAGCCAAACGAGACAGTAAAGATTTATGTTGATCGTTTGATCATCATTGTGAGCAAGATAAGGATCTTGGGCACTGAAATGACTGATGAGAAGATAGTTCATAAGGTGATGGTGTCTGTTCCAGAGCGTTTTGAATCAACCCTTGCTTCCTTGGAGAACACTAAGGAGTTGTCACAATTGAAACTACCTGTAGTTCTTAGCGCTCTGCAAGCGCAAGAGCAAAGAAGGCTGATGAGAAAGGAGGAGTCAGTTGAGGGAGCGTTGATGGCCAAGGCGAAGCAAAGTGGCCAGAAAAGGAGAAACAAAATCAGAAAATGAAGATGGATGCTACTCATAGCAACGTTTTCTGAATCTGAGAAAGATGCTGATCAAGGCTTCTCTAAACCTTGTAAGCATTGTCAAAAGATTGGTCATCCTCATTGGAGATGTTGGAGAAATCCCAACATCAAGTGTCGAGGGTGTGGTAAATCTGGGCACATTGAGCGTTTCTGTAGAAACGAGAATGCTCAGATCATTGCAGAAGATTCTAAAGAGGTTGAAGAAGAGGTTGAAGATCTGTTTGTGGCATCGTGTTTTGGTTCTGGATCTGTCAAGGATGGATGGTTAGTGGATAGTGGTTGTACTAACCACATGACAAGAGATAGAAGCTCATTCAAGTGGATTAACACGATGTTCAAGTCGAAGGTTAAAACTGGAAATGGCGAGTTCATTTCACTGGAGGGAAAGGGAGATGTCTGGATCAAAGGGTCAGATGGCACGAAGAAATTGCTGAAAGGAGTGTTGTATGTGCCAGGGCTACTTCAGAATCTCCTAAGTGTACCTCAGTTGGTGACTAAGGGCTACAAGGTAATTTTTGACAAGAATGAGTGTGTTATTGGTAATGACACAACCCCTGTTCTATTTAGGATGCCTATGAGAAACAAGAGGTTCTCATTTTCAATGAAAAACATGGGATATGATGCATTTGTGAGTCAAGAATCGGAAGATAAGCTCGGTGGAAAAACTGCAGAAGATGTGTCAAAGGCATATCAAGTAGATTTGCCTGAGATGAACAAGGAAGTAGTGAGTAAGGATGTCAAGTTTGTTGAGTCTGAAGGATTGAGATGGAAAGACTTCGGTGAGGATGAAGAGCCATTCACTCAAACCGAAGGGCCACTGACAACTGATGCTGAACCTCAAACTCAGCAAACTGAAAATCATATGCAGAACGCTGACGATATTATGGAGGCTGAAGACGTTGAATCTGATGATAATGTTCCAGTCAGAGGTAAAAGAACACTGCAGGAAGTTTATGGAAGATGCAAGAAACGACAAGAGTTGGAGAGATGCAATGAAGGAGGAGCTTAAGATGATAGAAAAGACAGATTTTTTGGATCAAGCTTACAAAATGTGATGAGTTAAATCTGATTCGATATTCAAGTAGTGAATGGGATGGTTTTGCAGATGATGTGAAAAGCATTGAAGAACAAGAAGAAGAACAAGAAGCAGTTTTGTTCATTAAGGGGTTGCATGATGGAAGGTTGGAGTTATTTAGGAGCATGATCGAAGTGTGTGCGAGGCCTTTCGTCAAGGAGGAGATTGTTAGAACAAATGTGACTCAAGGCCACGTCACATGAGTTGGAGACAAATTGTTAGTTCAAATGCGTGATTCAAGGCTAAAGAGGATCACTTTCTAGATTCTGTAAAAATCTGGCACTATCATATCTTTCCTATTTTTCTTTGCAAGATTAAGATATTCTGATTTGATTTGATTTAGCTAGCAGATTTAGAGGTTGATTTGATTTTATTTCTATTATTAAGTTTTTGTTTTCTTTCCTATATATGTAATCGTTTTCTCATGAATAAAATCAGTTGAGTTTCTCAAATTTCTTTGTTCTCTGTTTGTATTTCTGTAACAGAGTTTCTGTTCGAATTTGAGTGCTCGCTCACCCAGACCGAAGTGCCACTGATCTTTATCTCGGGTCTAACATATTCAACACATGATATAGCATTGTAAATTAGCACTCTTACTCTCTCCTTTTACACAAAATATCACAAAAAGGCATATAACAACTTCTTGTGCAGGTCCAAAGTGAGATGTGTTATTACATGCATAATTCCACGAGAAACTATAAATTCATCTCATAGTGCGAGCAAATAATTTTTAGAGAATCATACTCACACATTTAAAGATAAAGATTCGGATCCGGCAACCTTGGTATGGGTATGGCCACGAGTGGATTCTTCAGTTTCAACACAATCTCAAACGAATGCAAAAGCGTGGTGAGATTGTGCGAAATCATCCTCTCGGCCATGGGTATCCCGACACAAATTCTCCGGCCAAAC
>NW_010968449.1:0-462 GCF_000463585.1 Tarenaya hassleriana | reverse complement strand
TTTTTTCCACCGGATCTCGTTCCACCGATGTTCGTTTGTTCGGCATGGGTTTGTTCTGTTGGTTTTTTGTTCTAGGCAGAAATGGTACGAGAACCAAACCGTTGAGAAAAAAACCGGAGAACTTAGATTTCGCGGCTATATTTTGCGGGGTCAAGAATGGCGAAAGGCCGTGAACGGACTAGCGAATGAAAATAGATGAAACGTAGTGAACGCAAGAGTCGACCAGTGCGATCATACCAGCACAAATGCACCGGATCCCATCAGAACTCCGCAATGAAGCGTGCTTGGGCGAGAGTAGTACTAGGATGGATGACCTCCTGGGAAGTCCTCGTGTTGCACCCTTTCTTTTCCTTTTGTCGTCGCATCTCGTTTCGATGTTCTGTCCGCACAGGGTTTTTTACCTCCAAATAATTGTTACTTTTATTGTAATATTTGATTGATGTTTTTTATTTTTCACACCTC
>NW_010968448.1:0-462 GCF_000463585.1 Tarenaya hassleriana | reverse complement strand
CGACACCGACATCGACACCAACCCGATCCAACCAAACCACGATCCCGAAACTCACTTCCCACTAGGTCACCCATCATTCCACTACTCCAGCTCAATTCTCCTTAACCCTAGAGTTCCAATTAGAACTCTTCCAACTCCTCCAAGTTAAACTTCTGATATCATATAACATTAATATATATACATATTCAAATTCATATATATATATATATATTTGTTATGTATATGTATATGGTTAATATATATATATATATATATACACTTATTCGTATACATATATGTGTATATACACACACATAATATTTGTATATATAAAAATATATAAACACAAAATCTATCTATATTTATACATATATAGATATATAAATATATAAAATATTTGTTTATACGTATATATACACCTCCTTAATATACATATATATACGCATATATGTATATATATATATATGTATATTCGAATTCATA
>NW_010968447.1:0-462 GCF_000463585.1 Tarenaya hassleriana | reverse complement strand
TATTTTAGATTTGTATCTATCTGTTTGAAAAAGTTACAGAGTTTCCTTTTCTTTTTTCCCATTCACAGTGGGAAAAAGATTTGTTTTTTTCTATAAATAACGTCACTAATATGCTTCTGACTTCTGTCTCATTAACTCTCAACTTTTGTCGTTGACTTGTGTTATTCGACAACGATGATCACCGACGAAGATCTTAAAGGTGTTACTGATACCACGGACTGGACTCCCTTTCAGTTTTTGTTGGAAGTGGCAAGGATTGAGTTGGAAAAACTGTTAGGAGAAGAAGAGGAGGAGCAGGGGCAGAAGAAGAGTGAAGAAGAAACCTCGACATCAAAACCCGATAATGGAAACCGGTCCGGTTCTGATAAACCAGACAATTTAACCGGTGCATTCGAAACCGGTTCGAAGAAAAAGGATTCCGATGAGGACCAATGCGGTCCCACAAGGGATTCAAGGGGGAGA
>NW_010968446.1:0-462 GCF_000463585.1 Tarenaya hassleriana | reverse complement strand
TAGGGTCCATTAAATGAGAATATTAAGACACATGAAGAGAGGGATACTGAAACAGTACAAAAAAAGCATAGGATGTGACGAAGACAGGTGGCAACTTTTAGGCACCGTGGGTCCAACTTCGTGACATAAAATAAAAATGCTAACAATAAGATATATGATATTTGTTCAAATAAATAATTTTGGTGGAAGTATCACATCTACAAGAGATATTTAATTAAAATTTAAGGGGTTTTCATGATACATTGATTAGTTAACAATCCTTGATGTAATATCTATTTATACATTTTAGTTGGGGTGGACGTTTCGATTCGGAATCGAACCGTAACGAAACAAAAAACGCGGTTTTTTTTATCCAAACTGTCCAAATTTTTTAAATAATATTAATTTTATAAAAAACTGAACCGAAACGAAATTTTAAAAAAATATAAAAATATATATTTTTTAAGAAAATCTAATTTTTTT
>NW_010968445.1:0-462 GCF_000463585.1 Tarenaya hassleriana | reverse complement strand
AAGAGCTCCTTCCGTTATGCTCCCGTCTTCCTCCAAGCTGCTAGGTCCGATGTCCTCATCAGAATCCGTACCCTTGCGGAATCGCTTAGTCTAGGTTTTTATTACTTGAATCAAATCCATTCACCTAGATTGGCACGATCACTCCATGTCTTATGTTCGACATATGATATCACATTACAAAGGGATCATTGTATGAGTGCTTTCAGAGGTAGTTCTACTGAGGACCCCAATTTGCATATGACTCAGTTCAAATCTCTCTGCCAATCCGTTAGAGTAGCAAACGAAGTTACGACTGAGGAAGTACTACTTCTTGCTTTCTCTTTCTCTTTATCGGGAAAAGCACTTGAATGGCTTTATGCTCTACCAGTAGACTCAATTCATACTTGGAACCAACTTGCTGACAAATTCATGAACAGGTTTTTCCCTGCTCACAAGACCCAACTTGCGAAAAACAGGATTAAT
>NW_010968444.1:15718-32345 GCF_000463585.1 Tarenaya hassleriana | reverse complement strand
TATAATCTCTTCAATCTGTCTGCTATCGGCAAATAAAACATCCGTTTATACGGCACTCTTTTACGTTTTACATTTTTCCTGGGTTTGAATCGATCAGCTTCACAAAATCGACAATTCGATAACTCTTTATCATCTCCAGACCAAAAAATCATGCAATTGTTCTGGCATACATCGATTTTGATAGCCCTCATGCCTAATGATCCCATGAGTTTAGACATATTGTAGAAAGAATCAGGAGCATGGTTACCTCCAGGAAGATAATCAGTCATCATCTGGCATACCTCGTCCATACAATTATCTGTCAGATTATAACTCGACTTCATGCCCATCATTCGTGCTGAAAGAGATAATTGGGATAATCCTTCTACGCACCCTTCATATATAGGTTGATTAGCTGCCTCCAAAAAATCAAAAAACTTCTTTGATTCGTTGTTCGGTTCTTCATCATCTTCCCTGTTAGAACAAAACTGAGAAGGGAATGCATCTTGAACCATATCAACGTAACGGTTAGATGGTCTCCCAACAAATTTGTCGTTAATGGTAGGAACATTAACAACATCGAGCGTTTCACCGTGATAAACCCATACATAATAATTTGGAACAAAACCTCTTTTGAATAGATGTTTTAGAACCACCTCTAGAGTAAGGAATTTAGTATTTTCACATCGTGCACACGGACAATATATTTTACCCGTTCTTACGCACTGATTCTGACATGTCGCAAATTGCATGAAATTCTGCAACCCCTCTTCATACTGGATGCTTAAACTGCCCGTAGATGCATCAATTCTCTCGTATAACCATCGTCTAGAGTAATAAATATCACCTCCACTCGATGTCATTTTTTTTTACGATTTTTTGAAGTTTGAACGAGAAGAGAGAGGAGGGGAAGAATTTTATAAAAAATTTTGCAACGCAATTTCGTTGCTAATCTAGAAAACTAGCAACGAAATTTCGTTGCAACGTAAAAACCGGTTAATAGACTTCACGTTTTGCAACGCAATTTCGTTGCTAGTTTTCTAGATTAGCAACGAAATTGCGTTGCAAATCTTTTGCAACGCAATTTCGTTGCTACCAGAAAGCGCAATTCTGACACCAAATAATTTTCGTTGCTAATACAATTAGCAACGAAATTGTTGCGTTGCTACGTAGCAACGAAATTGGATTGCGTGGCAAATGCGTTGCAAAACGCTAAACGTTACAACGAAATTTTCGTTGCTAATAGCAACGAAATTTTTGCGTTGTAAAAGCGTTGGTAGGCGTTGTCGTTGCGTTGCAAAATCGTTGCAACATTTTCGCCCGTCAAATAACGTTGCTAATCGTTGCAAGTCGCAACGCAGTTTTCGTTGCTACGTAGCAACGAAAAAAATGCGTTGCAAAGCGTTGCAAAAACGTTTGAATTCGTTGCTAATGCGTTGCAAAAAATTTTCGTTGACAAACGTTGCTAAAGCGTTGCAAACTTAGCAACGAAAATTATTTCGTTGCAAATTTCATTGCAAAATCGCTGTTTTTTTGTAGTGTGATCTCTTAGGAATTAGATTCGCTCTTGAGATACCAGGAAAACCCAACATGACTAAGAGCTTAGCCAAACTACATGGGATGCTGAAATTGGCCGAGCAGGATATCGTGGTGTGTAAGACTGTGCTTGTTGTTAAGAACAACTCCAGCAAGAAGCGGCGGGGCAAAGCCAAAAAGAAGGCAGCGAAAAAGGCAAAAGTTGCCTCTACGCCTAAGCCTAAGCCCGATAAAGGTGACTGTCATTACTGCGGAGTGTCTGGACACTGGAAGCGTAATTGTCACCCTTACTTGGAGGATCTGAAGGATAAGAAGCTTGGTGAAGCTTCTGCCTCAGGTATTCATGTTATAGAAGCTAACATCTGTACTACATCTTCGTGGGTATTGGATATCGGAAGTGCCTCACACATTTGTGGAAATGTGCAGGGACTAAGAAGAAGTAGGATGCTGGCTAAGGGAGAAGCGGATCTACGCGTCAGAAATGGAGCAAGAGTTGCTGCATTGTGTGTTGGCGTTTATGATTTGCATCTTCCTTCTGGACTTGTTTTAGAATTAAGTAATTGTTACTATGTTCCTGCGATTAGCAGAAACATTATTTCTATTTCTTGTCTGGATTTGGATGGTTTTCGATTTGTTATTGAGAACTCGAGTTTGATAATTTATCGAGACAGCATTTACTATGGTAATGGTTATCTAATTAATGGTTTATACGTCTTGAATGATCAGCCTTCAAACTCAACATCATCCATCTATAGCGTGAGTACTAAACGGTTTAAGCCGAACGACTTAAACCCGACCTTCCTCTGGCATTGTCGTCTAGGCCATATAAACGAGAAATGCATTCAGAAGCTTCATCATGAAGGTCTTCTGGATTCATTTGACTTTAAGTCTCTTGAATCTTGCGAGTCTTGTTTGATGAGCAAGATGACAAAGCATTCTTTCAAGGGGAAAGGACAGAGAGCGACGAAGTTATTGGTTCTCATACATAGTGATGTATGCGGACCAATGAGCTGTCCAGCTAGAGGAGGTTTTCTGTATTTCGTTACGTTCACTGATGATTTCAGTCGATACGGTTATATCTATTTGATGAGACATAAGTCTGAAACACTTGAAATGTTCAAGGCTTTTAGAAACGAAGTACAGAACCAGCTTGGCAAGACGATCAAGACACTTCGATCGGATCGTGATGGCGAGTATATGAGCCAAGAGTTCACTAACTATCTGGTTGATTGTGGTATTGTATCACAATTAACTCCTCCTGGAACGCCACAGTGGAACGACGTGTCTGAACGGAGGAATCGAACACTGTTAGACATGGTTCGGTCTATGATGAGTCATACAGATCTTCCGAAGTCCTTTTGGGGCTATGCTTTAGAGACCGCTGCGTACCTGTTGAACAGGAGTCCAACGAAGTCGGCTGAAACGACACCATATGAGATATGGACGGGGAAGCGTCCCGCGTTATCGTTTGTCAGAATTTGGGGTTGCGACGCTTACGTGAAGCGTCAGATGGCTGATAAGTTATCCTCCAAATCTGATAAGTGTTTATTTGTAGGCTACCCTAAGGAAACTAAGGGTTACTACTTCTATATTCCGGCAGAGAACAAAGTGTTCATTGCCAAGAATGCGACTTTTATGGAACGAGAGTTCGTCTCCAAAAGAGTCAGTGGGAGTAGGATCGAACTTGAGGAAGTTCGAGAGCAGCAAGTAGACGCTGAGCCGAGTGAACAAGTTGAAGAAGTTCAACTGGTTTTGACTCAACCTTCGACGAATGAACCTCGGAGATCAGGCAGGATTCGCCAAGAGCCTGTGAGATACAAATTTCTCGTGACTGGGAATGAGGAGCTCATGTTGTTGGAACAAGAGGCTATGGCGAGTCCCGACTCCGAGAAATGGCGCGAGGCTATGAAGTCCGAGATGCAATCCATGTCAGACAACCAAGTATGGACTCTGGTTGATGCATCTGAATGGATAAAACCCATCGGATGCAAGGGATCTTCAAGAAGAAGACCGACATGGATGGCAACGTGCACACGTATAAAGCACGACTTGTGGCGAAAGGATTCCATCAAATTCATGGTATTGACTATGATGAGGCCTTTTCGCCCGTAATTATGCTGAAGTCCATCAGGATCCTGCTTGCCATAGCCGCATATTACGACTATGAGATATGGCAAATGGATGTCAAGACCGCGTTCCTTAACGGAAACTTGACCGATGATGTGTACATGACACAACCCGAAGGTTTTGTCGATCCAAGGAACCCGGGGAAGGTGTGCAAGCTTCAGAGGTCCATTTATGGACTGAAGTAGGCCTCGAGGAGCTGAAATCTTCACTTTGATGAGACAATCAAAAGGTTTGGTTTCTCACAGAACGAAGACGAGCCATGTGTTTACAAGAAGGATAGTGGGAGCACAGTTGTATTTCTAGTGCTGTACGTGGATGACATGTCCCTCTTGGTCTCCCCGAGCTCCCCTTGCACTGGTTCGTCCCCTTTCTCTCCCTTTCTCCCCTTTTTCTTCTTCCTCTGTTTCTGTCTGAAAATGCCTAAGTCCCAGGTTGGGAGAGGTTTATGGCGCGAGATAGGGAGTTCGTGGGCTCAAGCCCAAACCCATAGGCGAGCCTGCAATGTCCTCGAGGCGTGGGAGGCGGCTAGACGGCAAGCGGGCCCCAAAATCCGGCGAATTCCGCGTCCCAAGGTGGCAAGTTGACAAGTTGCGGAATCTGTTATTCCCGGTCCGCCGGACCAACTTCCTGGTCTGCCGGACCAGGGTCAGTTTATTTTTTTTTTGAAATTCTTCTCCCAGTCCGCGCGTCTATTCCCACTCCGACTGAGCGGTTGGTCCACGGCGGACCATTCCTGGTCCGGCGGACCAACCCTGTATTTTTTGTTTTGTTTTCTTTTCCTTTTCTTCATTCTTTCTCGGTCCTTTCCGCACGTGACGATCCTCGTGCCTCTCCCCGATATTGTACCATCACTTTTGGTGATTTCGTGATATCTCTATTTAATTATTAATTTTTAATAATTAAATATTCAAATCGGGTTCCGGGGTATTACAGTAGCATTGTCGATTTGGCCACATCAACGAGAAACGCATAGCGAAGCTTCATTCTGATGGACTTCTTTATTCTTTTGATTATGAATCAATCGAATCATGCGATTCATGTTTGATGGGCAAGTTGACAAAATCTCTTTTTACTAGAAAAGGAGAACGGGCTATGGAGTTGCTAGAACTCATACATAGTGATGTGTGCGGTCCTATGAGCTTGTCCGCTAGAGGAGGTTATCTGTATTTTGTTACGTTTACTGATGATTTCAGTAGGTACGGTTATGTCTACTTGATGAGACATAAGTCTGAAACGCTTGAATTGTTCAAGAATTTCAGAAACGAGGTACAGAACCAACTTGGCAAGACGATCAAGTTGCTTCGATCTGATCGAGGTGGCGAGTATATGAGCCAAGAGTTCACTGACTATCTGGCAGATTGTGGGATTGTCTCACGGCTGACTCCACCTGGAACGCCACAATGGAATGGCATTTCCGAGAGGAGGAATCGAACCTTATTGGATATGGTACGGTCTATGATGAGTCATGTCGATCTTCCTAAATCCTTCTGGGGCTACGCTCTGGAAACGGCAGTGCTTATACTGAACAACTGTCCAACAAAGTCGGTTCACAAGACTCCATATGAGATATGGACTGGGAAGCGTCCCAGGTTAGCATTTATGAAGGTTTGGGGATGCGACATTTACGTGAAACGTCTGGCTTCTGATAAGCTATCTGCCAAGTCTGATAAATGCATATTTGTGGGTTACCCTAAGGAAACTAAAGGGTACTGGTTCTACAACCCATCTGAGAACAAAGTGTTTGTTACTCGGAATGTATCTTTCTTGGAGAGAGAGTTCGTCTCCAAGAGAGTTATGGGAGTAGAATAGATCTCGAAGAAGTTCGAGAACCACAAATAGTAGAGGAACCGAGTGAACAGGGCGAATCGATCCAACCTGTGTCACAAGTTGTTGAGACAGCACCTCCTGTGAACCTCGGAGATCTGTTAGAATTCGCGAAGAGCCTACAAGATATGGTTTTCTTGTGACTGGAAACGACGAACTCATGTTGTTAGAACATGACGAGCCTACGTCGTATTCAGAGGCTGTGGCGAGTTCCGATTCCGAGAAATGGCACCAGCCCATGGAGTCTGAGATACAGTCCATGTACGACAACAAAGTATGGACTTTGGTCGACTCATTCGATGGTATTAAGACCATTGGATGTAAGTGGGTTTTCAAGAAGAAAACCGACATGGATGGCATCGTGCATACCTATAAGGCACGACTCGTCGCGAAAGGGTTTCGGCAGATTCATGGTATAGACTATGATGAAACCTTTTCACCAGTTGTGATGCTTAAATCCATACGGATTCTGCTGGCCATAGCTGCGTATTATGACTACGAGATATGGCATATGGACGTCAAGACCGCATTCCTTAACGGGAATTTGCTCGAGGATGTGTGTTGGTTTAGTGCTCTATGATGTACTGATTATGAGCTTTGTTAAGATACATTCGATGTATTGATACTTTCTATGTGGTTTTATGAGAGTATTTTATTCATTACATGTTCTTGCATGCTAGATCTGTTATGAAATCCATGTATCATTAGGAATGATACTAAACTCCCTAGTCTTGTGTCGTTATGGGAATAACGACATAATAAGACTAGTATGATGTGTGATTGATGATCACATAGATGATCATAAGTATTGGATACGATCACAATCATAGGTATTCGTTGGAGAACGGAATACTGGAATGACCCAACTATGCCTTCAGGCTTCGAGGCATCCGGGACTTGGAACACGGCGTTATGCCTGTTCGGATCAAATGGCTCGTTCAAAGGATCATACTTCTCCAGACCAAATTTCTTGAATACCTGCAGATCACAGATGAATTGTCTTTTTTCAGAAACCACCCTCGTGTATGAGTTTCTTGTCTCGACAAGAAGGGTGACAAGATCAACACAAGAGTGAGAGATATAGCATCATCTACAAGAAGCTCTACCTCGGCTAGCTGTTTCTCAGTCATCTCCACCCCTTCTAGAAGGGTTTTTAACAGCGGAGCAGCCCCAGCCGAATCTTTCGAAGTGTCAATCTTTGAGAAACTATCTTTGACAACCGAAGAAGCTCTTCCAAGATTATCTGCCACATCCAAAAGACTCTTTGCGAAATTCTGCAGTAACGTTTCAGAAGGCGGAAGTATCAGTACATGTCTTGTAAAGAGAACAAGTTATCCAAGAAAGATGGCGTCCAAAAATACTAACCTGTATAGCATACTTTTTGGAGTTTTCGGCTTCCCGTCTTGTCCTGTCCATGACATTTTCCATCTCTGCGTAAGTGCGAAGAACTTTGTCTTTCATCTGTCCAAGCTCTTGGTGCTTGGTCTTTAGAAGCTCCTCCTTCTCAGCCACGAGTTTCACCAAATCATCCCTCGACAAATCATCAGCGTCGGTCTCTGAATCTGAATCAGAAAATGCAGTTCGTTTAGTACCCCTCCGCCTGCTTTGCACGGAAGAATCACCAGATTCTGAATCAAGACCTGATTCTTCTGTCTCGGTTGTAGCTTTCCCTGTCTCGGAATCTTTATCAACAGCACCTTCACTGGAGTTCGATGCCTCGGTGTTATTATTCTCTTTCTCATTGGGTTCGGGTGATGCAGAGGAAGAAAAACCAAATCTTTGAAAGGCAGAGGAATTAGCAGTGAGGTGATCGAAAAGGGACACCTGAGCTGGAACAAGCTGCAACGGGAAATCGTAAGCCGGGCAAGCAAAATTCAATGACCAAATCCTACTCTATTTGCTAAAAACCCTACATGAAAGCAATCCTCATGTAAAGATGAAAGATGAAGAGGAACACTGAACCCGAGGGTTTTGTCGATCCTAAGAGTCCGAGGAAGGTGTGTAAGCTTCAGAGATCCATTTATGGACTGAAGCAGGCTTCGAGGAGCTGGAATCTTCGATTTGACGAGGCTGTCAAAGCGTTTGGCTTCCTGCAAAACGAAGATGAGCCATGTGTTTACAAGAAGGTCAGTGGGAGCGCAGTGGTCTTCCTAGTGCTTTATGTAGATGATATATTACTCATCGGAAATGACATTCCTACCTTGCAAGGAGTAAAATCCTAGCTAGGATCAGTCTTTTCGATGAAGGACTTACGAGAAGCCACCTATATTCTAGGAATCAAGATCTATACAGATAGCTCGAGAAGGCTTCTTGGTCTAAGTCAGAGTACATACATTGACAAGGTCTTGAATCGGTTCAAGATGCAAGACTCCAAGAGGGGTGCCTTGCCAATGGGACATGACGTAGCTCTTAGCAAGACTCAGTGTCCAAAGACACATGATGAGCAAGAGCGGATGAGTAGGATTCCATATGCCTCGGCAATTGGATCCATCATGTACGCCATGTTGTGTACTCGTCCGGATGTATCATATGCAATAAGCATGAATAGTAGATATCAGTCTACACCAGGTGAGGTTCACTGGATTGCGGTCAAGAACATCCTTAAGTACTTGAGAAGGACTAAGGATTTGTTCTTGGTGTATGGCGGATTGGAAGACGAGCTCGTTATAAGTGGTTATACCAATGCTAGTTTCTAAACCGACATAAATGACTTCAGATCGCAGTCAGGTTATGTTTTCTTCCTAAACGGTGGGGTTATCAGTTGCAAGAGTTCCAAACAGCCAACCGTGGCAGATTCAACTACAGAAGCCGAGTACATAGCAGCATCGGACGCAGCTAAGGAAACTGTTTGGATCAGGAAATTCGTGGGAGACCTGGGCGTCGTTCCTAGCATTGCAGATCCCATTGAGTTGTATTGTGACAACAATGGTGCGATTGCGCAAGCTAAGGAACCCCGGTCACACCAGAGATCCAAACACATACTCAGGCGATTTCACTTAATCAGAGAAATAATCGACGTGATATGACATTTGACTTTATATTGATTCATTAGTTTATGAATGCATTACTCTTCCCGTTATATGATTGGCATGTTTGTTATATTTCGGTATCCTTGAATCATTATAGAATGATTCTAAACACCCTGGTCAGTTATCATTGTGGGAACTATGATGAATTAAGACTAGCATGAGGTGTGATTGATGCATTGGATGCATTTCACAATCATGGGTACTCGTTGTGAACGAGTGACTGGTTGACCCGCATGAGATTGTCACATGGACAGAGTCATGACTTGAATCTCATACAGCGGTTCGTTCTTGGATCCTCAGACCTGAGATGTCTAGAGTATCTGATGTGAGGAGTGGCGTGTCTTGACTGCGTTAAACGTCGTCTTTAACCGGATGATTATAATGGCGTTGATCAGATACGTTCACGAATCATATGGAGATAATAGACATGCAATATGGGATTTGTCACCTCCTCAATAGGAGAGATATCGCTGGGCCCTCTCGTGGAAGTCGGACTATGAAAATGTGTGGCCACGCTATAGATGAAGTTGCATCTATTTTATTAGTTGATTTGCCAAGACGAGAAAGCGGTTGAACTTGAAGGGTGGCTCACACCATGCCCTTGTTCAACTTATGATATCGTGAGATAAAGGATCAGAACTCGAGCTGTTATTGCCTTGGTTAGATCACCTCTGACTCAATTCAACGTGGGTGGTCATGGCGTCTTGTTCGAGGCTAACCATGACTTGTAGATCGGGAATGGTTCTCGAGGCTACTGCCACTGCGAATGGGCCTACAGGGTCACACACCATTACGGATGGACTTATATGTGAAGTATCAGAAAGATGGACTTGGATTTGGTCGAACAAACGGTTTTCGGATCAAATCAGAGTGTCGGAACGGTTTCAGCCTTCTGACTCAGACCGAGTCAGTACTTGACTCGGACCGAGTCAGTTCCATGCGAGTCGAAGCCCAGAAAGTGTTTTGGGCTTGGCTGATGTTTTGACTCGGTCGAGTCAAAGTTTTTACTCGGACCGAGTCAATACTAAATGGGCCGAGTCAAGAGTTGACAATGGGCTTGGGCTGATTCATTCTGACTCGACCGAGTCAGAGTTCTGACTCGGACCGAGTCAATACTCGGAAAAAGTCAAGGATTAGGGTTTGTATCTTATAAAAAGGGTATTGGACGCCGTCCTCAACCTAAGACAAACTTTCCGAACCCTAAGACAGAGCAAAAACTCAGAAGAAATCGTTTCTTTCATAGTTCTAGCTCCCGAGATCAGATCCCACTTCATATACTTCACAGATCCTAGCAGATCGGTTCCAAAAGCGTTTGGAATCCTTCCTGTCGGTGTGGATACGTGTAGAGGGACTGTAACTTCAGTCCTAGGTGATTAAACAGGCCCCGGATCGACTCCTACTTCCGTTTCTTCAGGAAAGAGGTAAGTATTCGATTCCCACGGTGATATACACGATCTGTTCGGGTTTTGCAGGTTTGGTTGCGTGTGACGTTTGACTAGGTTTAGATCTTTCTTCCGCTGCATGAAACCTAGTAAACCAAACCCTAGATCGATATGATCGCATGCTAGGAACCCGTAGCGAAATCCAACAGGGACCTCAGACCGTCCGTTCTGGAGGCAGAACGGACGTTCCAGGCTTGCAGAACGATCGGTCTGAACCATCCGGAACGGACGGTCCACAACAGACGGAACGGACGGTCCAGAGCGGACCATCCGTTCTGATCTATGCAATCCGCTATCCCGGACCGTCCGGTCTGGCTTACCCGAACGGACGGTCTAGGGTTCGTCTACGTGATCAGATCACGTTCTACGGTGTTCTCGACCCCGATCAGACCCGAAACTGATATGAATTCTTCTGTACACCCAAAATTCGAACTCCTGCACTCTATGCAACATGAAACATGCAATCTACACTAGATTCAATCATCAATCATGCATAGAAATCTAAGCAAACATGGATTCAAACAATTCAAATCCTAAAACGTGCGTGATCGGGTTCTACGAAATCAAAACAAAGGAACCAGGCTCTGATACCACAGATGGGATTCCTGGGGTCTCTAGAGTGAATCCTATTCCTAAGAGTTCGATTCTAGGGTTTGCGCAGTGGATGTAAAACAAAAATTATTAAACCCTAGAATCATGCTGCTATGAATCGTAGAAACGTTAGAACGCTTACTTTAATCGATCCGGACCTGTATCAACTGAAGAACTCGTCCGATCACGAAAGGGAGGAAGATTACCTCGCCCTCTACACATATCCACACCTCGGGATGGATTCCAACGGTTGGAACTTGTCTGCTAGGACCCGAATCTGCTATTCAGTTTCGCGCTTCGAGAAAACAAGACTAGGAAACTCTTGGATCTTTTGGATCTCACCAAAAGCTGTCAAAAGTCTGCTCCAGACGGCTCTCAAGTCTCTTAATTAATTAGGGTTTTTAATCTCCTTCTTATAAGGTGATTTAACCCTAATTCGGTCTAATTTTCGAAAAACCCGAAATCCGGAACGGACGGTCCGGAATTGCACGTGGATCGTTCGTTCCAGCACATAGAACGGACGGTCTGACTGAACGAACCGTCCGTCCCAGACCTTCTAGAACGGACGGACTGCGTTCTGGACCATCGGGTCTGGACCAGGCAGACCGTCCGGTCCGCCCTTATGGTCCGTCCGTTCCAGTCCCTTCCGTCTCGTTTTTTCATCGTTTTCTCTCGTGCATTTGTCCTTCCCTGCGTGTATGACCCTGTAGGCTCATTCGATATAACAGTATAACCCGAAATCTCTATTTCGGATATACAAGTCATAGGCGGTCTCTAGCAAGACACTATGACTACCTATCTCGAATAGAGTTTGTTCGTGATCTTACGAACGCCAGTGATGATTCCGACTGATGATCCTTTTGTACCGCGATATCATATGTCGAACATAAAGCATGGACAAGCCACCTTATCTGATTCGACTGCTTTCTCGTTCACTGAGTTCAACTGTCTGAAATAGACGATGCTCGTCTATAGTGCGACCACACATTCCTACAGTCTCGCTCACACGAGGGGCCCAGCGATATCTCTCTCTTTTACGAGAGGTACCAATCCCGTCTTGACTATCTACAATCCAGCACATCATTCGTTTCGTACTTGATACATGCCTTTATAGTCCTCCTGTTACGCAGGACGTTTGACGTATTCAAAGCACGCAACTCCTCATGTTGGATTCTGTAGATATCTCAGGTCTTAGGATCTGTAATACCCCGAAACCCGAATCGAATATTTAATTATTTTGGAAATAAATAATTAAATAGAGATGTCGCGAAATCACCAAAAATGGAATAGTACAATGCCGGGGAGAGGCACGAGGATCATCACGTGCGGGAAGAATCAAAAAAAAAAAGAGAGACAGAAGAAAACAGGGTTGGTCCGCCGGACCAGAATTTGGTCCGGTCCGGCGGACCGGGAAGTTGGTCCGGCGGACCGGGAATTGAAAGATTGCAACTTGCCAACTTGCGGTCTTGGGACGCGGTTTTCGCCGGATTCCGGGGCCCACTTGCCGTCTAGTCGCCTCCCACGCCGCGAGGACGTTGCAGGCTCACCTATGGGCTTGGGCTTGAGCCTACAAACTCCCTAGCTCGCACCATAAACACCTCCCAACTCTGGCACTTAGCCATTTGCGAACAAAAAACAGAGGAAGAAGAAGAAAGGGAGAAAGGGAGAGAAAGGGGACGAACCAGTGCAAGGGGAGCTCGGGGAGGCCAAGCGGGACGTGCCCAGACGTGCTCCGAAGCTTCTCACGTCGTGTGGAGCCACATGGAACGCACACAAGCTCGGACAAACTCAAGAACAAGGTGAGTGGCTTGAGTTGGATTTGTGAGAGCTTGTTTTCAATGTGTGATGGTCCAAATCGAGATTTCATTGCATGTTTGAGGTTTAGAACATGTTTAGGGATGTCAAACTGTGTTTTAGTAGCATTTGGAAGCAACCCCGAATCGATTCGGGATAGAAAAATCGAAACAGAATCGGAGAAATCGCAAGAGAAGAAGATCCCGGTCCCGGTCCGCCGGACCACGAGAGGTCAGCTCCGGACCGAGACTGGGACAAAACACGCAAACTCAGTCGAACTAAGGAGACGTTCCGGACTGAGAGAAAACATGTCCTGGTCCGCCGGACCAGACGTGTTTCGAGATTTCCGCGCACCGACAAGAGTCGTCTGGTCCGGGGCGAACCGGTCCTGGTCCGCCGGACCAGACGTACTCCGACAAAGCTCGCACCACCTGACCAAGAACCGGAGCGAGAGAGGGGAAGAACAGGCTGGTCCGGGGCTGACCAATCCTGGTCTGCCGGACCAGGCTTGTTTTCTCTCTCGGGCAGACGGACCAAAAGACGAGGCGGACCAGGGGAGAAGGAAGACTGGTCCGGTTGACCAGAACTTGGTCCGCCGGACTAGGCTCAGAGAAAACTTGGAGAAAATTTCCCCATTCGCCGGGAAAAAGGGAACGGCCAACGGGCTTGGCCCGGGCCTGACCAAACTTGACCGTGGACAAACCAAACCCCACCAGAGGACAAGACTTCGCGATTGGGATCAATCGAATCGAGTTTTCGCTAGAACGTTGTGTAGCGTAGTGAGATGTGCGATATCGAAATATGAGTGTGATTGTTTGCGGGTAGAATTTGCATGGCGTTTGACGGTAGCTCGGTAGGGACCGGATACCGTGATACGTATGGTTGTACTATGGGGATGTTGCACGTTGTGTGCCATGTATGTAGCTTGCTCTTGCGTACGAGTTAAGCGTGATTGTGTTTGTGGATGGTTGTGGACTCAACCATCACCGTCATGGACTTGACGGGCGTTTGAGACGCGTTTTAGTCGTGTGCGACACGACGACCAACGTCATGGATTTGACGGGCGTGGACTCGCACCTAGTCATGGACTTGACTAGGGTATATGGCTGGACCCTACGATGGACTCCATACGGGTATGATTGTATTTCCGTTGTGTCATGGACTTGACATCGACAGTCACGAGAGTGACAGGCGCAGGAGACGCGCGCGATCGCATGCGATGCGATGGCCAACATCACGCGAGTGACGGGCATGGATTCGTCCCTGGTCATGGACTTGTTGGTTTAGTGCTCTATGATGTACTGTTTATGAGCTTTATTTAGATACATTTGATGTATTGATACTTTCTATGGTTTATGAGAGTATTTGATTCATTAAATGTGCTTGCATACTATATGTGTTATGAAATCCATGTATCATTATGAATGATACTTAACTCCCTAGTCTTGTGTCATTATGGGAATGATGACATAATAAGACTAGTATGATGTGTGATTGATGATCATATAGATGATCATAGGTATTTGGATACGATCACAATCATAGGTATTCGTTGGAGAACGAAATACTGGATTAACCCGCATGAGATTGTCACATGGACTAGCGTCATGACTTGAATCTCATATGACGGTTCCATGATTGGATCCTAAGACCTGAGATATCTACGGAATCTAACACGAGGAGTTGCGTACTTTGATTACGTCAAACGTCCTGCGTAACAGGAGGACTATAAAGGCATGTATCAGGTCCGAAACGAATCATGTGCTGGATTGTAGATAGTCAAGACGGGATTTGTACCTCTCGTAAAAGAGAGAGATATCGATGGGCCCCTCGTGTGAGCGAGACTGTAGAAATGTATGGCCGCACTATAGACGAACGTCGTCTATTTCAGACAGTCGAACTCAGTGAACGAGAAAGCAGTCGAATCAGATAAGGTGGCTTGTCCATGCCTTATATTCGACATATGATATCGTGATACAAAAGGATCATCAAACGGAATCATCACTGGCGTTCGTAGGATCACGAACAAACTCTATTCGAGATAGGTAGTCATAGTGTCTTGCTAGAGACCGCCTATGACTTGAGTAACCGAAATAAGAGATTTCGTGTTATACTACTATATCGGATGAGCCTACAGGATCACACACACAGGAAAGGACGAATGCGCGAGAAGAGACGAGAAAATCCCGGTGGAGCGGAGGCCAGACCGACCGGTCCAGAAGGTAACGTGTGAGGTACAGAAATTGTTCCAGACCGATCGGTCCAGACGTTAAAAAGCTCCAGACCGATCGGTCCAGACGTCGGGATTTACTAAACTCGCTCTAATTTGGGTTTTAAGGTGGGGAAACTTAAAAAAACGCCACCCAACTCTTTTGGCACGATTTTCAGACCCTAGGGAGAGGTTTGGAGAGTAAAAAAGCTAAGAGAAAGATCCCTGAAACCCCTGCGCAAAGAAGAAAGCGTTCTTCAGTCCTAGCAGACAAGTTCCAACCGTTGGAATCCTTTCCGCCGTGTGGATACGTGTAGAGGGCAAGGTATTCTTCCTGCCTACAGTGATCAGACGCGTTTTTCGATTGATACAAGCCCCGGATCGATTGAGGTAAGCGTTCTAACGTTTCTACAAGATCATGCATGATAGGTTTTAGGGTTTCATCAAAATTTTTGTTTTTCATCCGCTGCGCAGACCCTAGGACTGATCTCCTAGGAATTAGATTCCCTCTTGAGATCCTAGGAAAACCCAACAGTGGTATCAGAGCCTGGTTGCTCTGCATGATTTTTGTTAGAACCCGATCACGCACGTTATAGGATTTGAATTGTTTGAATCCGTGTTTGCTTTGATGCTATGCATGATTTGATTATGGATCTAGAGTAGATTTTCTGTTCATTGTTGCATAGTATGCAAGAGCTTCGAATTCTGAGTTCGCTGGCAAAAACGGGGTCGAATTCGGGTCTGAAACGGGGCAGAAACGACGAAAACGAGATCTGATCACGTTTTCGCCTAGACCGATCGGTCTGGTCCTCTGGTTCGATCGGTCTAGGGTTTCGCAAGTCGGTTGGACCGACAGGTCCGGACTGAACGGTCTGCATGCGTAGACCGATCGGTCTGGGCCAAGATTGATCGGTCTGGACCAATCCGGAGCGAACAGTCTGGACCGAACGTGACCCGAAGACCGAACCGCCTAGAACGATCGGTCTAGGCCTAGACCGATCGGTCTAGGACCCGACACTTCACCAAAATTTGATTTTGCGTTTCGGGATCTGGTTTGAGCAATCGTTGCTTAAAACCGATCAACTGTGATTGATAATAACATGATTCTTTCTTATGGATGGTCCATAGTGAATGAATGCATGTAACTTAATCAAGATATTAGATATGTTTGATTGAGTGGGAGCTTCGGGATTGGGATTGCATAATCGACTGGATGGTCCATTCAGATTATGAACAATCGTTGCACAGAAACCGGTTAGATCTAGGAGCTCTACGAGTAAAACACTTGTCAAGGCCTCGATCGTACGTGTCATGGGCCATGCCAAAGCTGGGTGTGCCCTATTATCTTGGTGAGGAAAGATGGAGAAATGGTAGTTCTCATAGCTTGAAAGTAGATGCTTGATTTAAGTGTGGTTTCGAAAATCCCTTATTTATGTAATGCTAAGTGTGTACCTCCTATTACTAGAGCGCCTGTCAAGGCATCGATCGTCCGTAACACGGGTCATGCCAAAGCTGAGCGTACCAGATTATCTTTGTGAGACAGGGTGGGAAATCGTGGTTCCCACAGCTTGAATATGGTTTACCTTAGGTTAAGTTATCAAGTTTTTTTTACTTGAGACTTAACGGTACAGATGAGACGAGTATGCAATGATATTTGATATCATAGTCTCATAAAAAGGATCTGAGAGTCACATTGGATGTGATTGACATTAGATGTCTACCTAAATAGCGTAAGACTGAGTGTAACAACTCATTCTTATGTGAAATACGGATCTTAGTCCCATATAGAAAATTATGATAGGGTTATTTTTCTGTATGGGAATATAGCTCGTTTTTGCATCTATGTTGTCATTGTTTGATGATGCACTAGCTGGTAGTAGTTCATAGATATGTAGACACTGATTGATGATGGGTTAGCTGGTAGTTGATCATTAATAGAATCTGCATTTGTTTTGTACGTTCTGTTTGTCTTTTTTGTAGGACATGGTGTCAACTGGTAGCGTATCGAGTTTGACAATGCGATATATCCTTGAGAAGGATAAGCTGACCGGGACGAACTTCTTAGACTGGTATCGAAACTTGAGAATTGTTCTCAA
>NW_010968444.1:12552-15194 GCF_000463585.1 Tarenaya hassleriana | reverse complement strand
CTGTCAACACCCACATCCTCAACATGCGAGCTCATGTTGAGAAACTTGAGCGTATGGGAGTGACACTCGATGCTGACTTGGTTGCATACTTGATCCTGATGTCATTACCCGAGGACTATAACCAGTTCGTGATGCAGTACCATATGCACGGGATGACTAAGAGCTTCGGAAATGGAGCAAGAGTTGCTGCATTGTGTGTTGGCGTTTATGATTTGCATCTTCCTTCTGGACTTGTTTTAGAGCTTAGTAATTGTTACTATGTTCCTGCGATTAGCAGAAACATTATTTCTATTTCTTGTCTGGATTTGGATGGTTTTCGATTTGTGATTGAGAACTCGAGTTTGATGATTTATCGAGACGATATTTACTATGGTAATGGTTATCTAGTTAATGGTTTATATGTCTTGAATGATCAGCCTTCGAACTCGACATCATCCATCTATAGCGTGAGTACTAAACGGTTTAAGCCGAACGACTTAAACCCGACCTTCCTCTGGCATTGTCGTCTAGGCCATATAAACGAGAAGCGCATTCAGAAGCTTCATTCTGAAGGTCTTCTGGATTCTTTTGACTTTGAGTCTCTTGAATCTTGCGAGTCTTGTTTAATGGGCAAGATGACAAAGCATCCTTTCAAGGGGAAAGGACAGAGAGTGACAGAGTTATTGGATCTGATACATAGTGATGTGTGTGGACCAATGAGCTGTCCGGCTAGAGGAGGTTATCTGTATTTCGTTACGTTCACTGATGATTTCAGTCGATACGGTTATGTCTATTTGATGAGATATAAGTCTGAAACACTTGAAATGTTCAAGGCTTTCAGAAACGAAGTACAGAACCAGCTTGGCAAGACGATCAAGACCCTTCGATCCGATCGTGGTGGTGAGTATATGAGCCAAGAGTTCACTGCCTATCTGGTTGATTGTGGTATTGTATCACGATTAACTCCTCCTGGAACGCCACAATGGAACGACGTGTCTGAACGGAGGAACCGAAGACTGTTAGACATGGTTCGGTCTATGATGAGTCAGACAGATCTTCCGAAGTTCTTCTGGGGCTATGCTTTAGAGACCGCTGCTTACCTGCGGAACAGGAGTCCAACGAAGTCGGCTGAAACGACGCCATATGAGATATGGACAGGGAAGCATCCCGCGTTGTCGTTTGTCAGAATTTGGGGTTGCGACGCTTATGTGAAGCGTCAGATGACTGATAAGTTATCCTCCAAATCTGATAAGTGTTTATTTGTAGGCTACCCTAAGGAAACTAAGGGTTACTACTTCTACATTCCGGCAGAGAACAAAGTGTTCATTGCCAGGAATGCGACTTTTATGGAGCGAGAGTTCGTCTCCAAAAGAGTCAGTGGGAGTAGGATCGAACTTGAGGAAGTTCGAGAGCAGTAGGTAGACGTTGAGCCGAGTGAACAAGTTGAAGAAATTCGACATGTTTCACTGCCGGTTGTGACTCAACCTTTGACGAGTGAACCTCGGAGATCAGGCAGGATTCGCCAAGAGCCAGCGAGATATGGATTTCTTGTGACTGGGAATGAGGAACTCATGTTATTAGAACATGACGAGCCTACCACATACCCAGAGGCTATGGCGAGTCCGGATTACGAGAAATGGCGCGAGGCTATGAAGTCCGAGATGAATCCATGTCAGACAACCAACTATGGACTCTGGTTGATGCATCTGAAGGGATAAAACCCATCAGATGCAAATGGATCTTCAAGAAGAAGACAGACATGGATGGCAACGTGCACACGTATAAGGCACGACTTGTGGTGAAGGGATTCCGTTAGATTCATGGTATTGACTATGATGAGACGTTTTCGCCTGTAGTTATGCTGAAGTCCATCAGGATCCTACTTGCCATAGCCGCATATTATGACTATGAGATATGGCAAATGGATGTCAAGACCGCGTTCCTTAACGGGAACATGACCGAGGATGTGTACATGACACAACCCGAAGGTTTTGTCGATCCAAGGAACCCGAGGATGGTGTGCAAGCTTCAGAGATCCATTTATGGACTGAAGCAAGCTTCGAGGAGCTGGAACCTTCGATTTGATGAGACAATCAAAAAGTTTAATTTCTCACAGAACGAAGACGAGCCATGTGTTTACAAGAAGGTCAGTGGGAGCACAGTTATATTTCTAGTGCTGTACGTGGATGACATTCTCTTTATAGGGAATGATGTTCCTACCTTGCAAGACGTTAAGTCTTGGCTAGGAATGCAGTTTTCTATGAAGGACCTAGGAGAAGCGGCCTATATTTTAGGCATCAAGATCTATAGAGATAGATCGAGGCGTCTTCTGGGATTGTGTCAGAGTACTTACATCGATAAGGTCTTGAAACGGTTAAAGATGCAAGATTCCAAGAAAGGAACCTTACTGATGAGCAGTGGCACAGTACTCTGCAAGAGTCAGTGTCCTATGACACCTGATGAGCGAGAACGCATGGATCGGATTCCATATGCTTCGACAATTGGATCGATCATGTATGTCATGCTTTGTACTCGACCGGATGTATCCTACGCGTTGAGCATTACGAGTAGATATCAGTCAGATCCAGGTGAGTCACACTGGATCGCCGTCAAGAACATCCTAAAGTACTTGAGAAGGACTAAGGATGTGTTCTTGGTATACG
>NW_010968444.1:7578-11214 GCF_000463585.1 Tarenaya hassleriana | reverse complement strand
CGGAATCATCACTGGCGTTCGTAGGATCACGAATAAACTTTATTCGAGATAGGTAGTCATAGTGTCCTTCTAGAGACCGCCTATGACGTGTGTAACCGAAATAAGAGATTTTGTGTTGTACTGCTATATCGGATGAGCCTACAGGGTCACACACACAGGAAAGGACGAATGCGCAAGAAGAGACGAGAAAATCCCGGTGGAGCGGAGGCCAGACCGACCGGTCCAGAAGGTCTGGACCGATCGGTCCAGAAGGTCTGGACTAATCGGTCCAGCTAACCCAGACCGATCGGTCTAGACGTAGACCGGTCGGTCCAGAGGTAACGTGTGAGGTCCGGAAATTGTTCCAGACCGATCGGTCTAGACGTTAAAAAGCTCCAGACCGATCGGTCCAGGTCTGGACCGATCGGTCCAGACTTCGGGATTTACTAAACTCGCTCTAATTAGGGTTTTAAGGTGGGGAAACTTAAAAAAAACGCCACCCAACTCTTTTGGCACGATTTTCAGACCCTAGGGAGAGGTTTGGAGAGTAAAAAAGCTAAGAGAAAGATCCCTGAAACCCTTGCGCCAAGAAGAAAGCGTTCTTCAGTCCTAGCAGACAAGTTCCAACCATTGGAATCCTTTCCGCCGTGTGGATACGTGTAGAGGGCAAGGTATTCTTCCTGCCTACAGTGAACAGACGCGTTCTTCGATTGATACAGGCCCCGGATCGATTGAGGTAAGCATTCTAACGTTTCTACAAGATCATGCATGATAGGTTTTAGGGTTTCATCAAAATTTTTGTTTTTATCCGTTGTGCAAACCCTAGAACTGATCTCTTAGGAATTAGATTCGCTCTTGAGATCCCAGGAAAACCCAACAGGACTTGACCAGGGTATACGGCTAAGCCCTATGGTGGACTCCATACGGGCGTGATTGTGATTGCTACTTACGTGCTTACTGTGTTTTACTTATTGCATGTGTTTTTATGGAAATGTCGACTGTACCGTTCTCGTTGGGAACGGGATTTCCGGGTTCAACCCGGTGTTGGGTTTTTTGGGATCTCTAAAGCGAATCCTATTCCTAAGAGATCGATTCTAGGGTTTGCGCAGCGGATATAAAACAAAATTTAATAAACCCTAGAACCATGCTTCTATGAATCGTAGAAATGTTAGAACGCTTACCTCAATCGATCCGGGGCCTGTATCAATTGAAGAACACGTCTGATCACGAAAGGCAGGAAGAATACCTCGCCCTCTACACGTATCCACACTTCGGGATGGATTCCAAAGGTTGGAACTTGTCTGCTAGGACTCGAATCTCTATTCGATATGTGCTTCGAGAAAACGAGACTCTTCGGTTTTCGAACTCTTTGGATCTCACCCAAAAGCTCTCTCAAACCTCTGAAAGTCGGCACCAAAAAGTCTCTCTTGAATTAGGGTTCTAATCTATTTCTTATAAAGTGATTTAACCCTAATTTCGGTTTAATTTTCGGAAAACCGGAACCTGGAACGGACGGTCCGGAATTGCACGTGGACCGTCCGTTCCAGTAAGGCAGAACGGAAGGTCTACGTTTAGTGCGGACCGTCCGTTCTATGATCATAGAACGGACGGTCTGCGTGTTGTCGTGGACCGTCCGTTCTGCTTCCCAGAACGGACAGACCACGCATCCGGACCATTGGGTCTCGACCCGTCCGACTCGGTTTTCCATCGTTTTTTCTCATGAATTTGTCCTTCCCTGCGTGTGTGACCTTGTAGGCTCATTCGATATAGCAGTATAATCCGAAATCTCTATTTCAGATATACAAGTCATAGGCGGTCTCTAGCAAGACACTATGACTACCTATCTCGAATAGAGTTGGTTCGTGATCTTACGAACACCAGTGATGATTCCGGCTGATGATCCTTTTGTATCGCGATATCATACGTCGAACATAAGGCATGGACAAGCCACCTTATCTGATTCGACTGCTTTCTCGTTCACTGAGTTCGACTGTCTGAAATAGACGAAGCTCGTCAATAGTGCGGCCACACATTTCTACAGTCTCGCTCACACGAGGAGCCCAGCGATATCTCTCTCTTTTATGAGAGGTACAAATCCCGTCTTGACTATCTACAATCCAGTACATGATTCGTTTCGTACCTGATACACGCCTTTATAATCCTCCTGTTACGCAGGACGTTTGACGTAATCAAAGCACGCAACTCCTCATGTTGGATTCCGTAGATATCTCAGGTCTTAGGATCCAATCATGGAACCGTCATATGAGATTCAAGTCATGACGCTAGTCCATGTGACAATCTCATGTGGGTCAATCCAGTATTCCGTTCTCCAACGAATACCTATGATCGTGATCGTATCCAATACCTATGATCATCTATGTGATCATCAATCACACATCATACTAGTCTTATTATGTCATCATTCCCATAATGACACAAGACTAGGGAATTTAGTATCATTCCTAATGATACATAGATTTCATAACAGATCTAGCATGCAAGAACATGTAATGAATAAAATACTCTCATAAAAACACATAGAAAGTATCAATACATCAAATGTATCTGAATAAAGCTCATAAACAGTACATCATAGAACATTAAACCAACAATCTCCCACTTGCTCTAATCATGAACTGCTAAACATATAATGCCCATATCCCTAACATGACCCTCATGCTTCGACGAAGGGAGAGGCTTCGTCAACGGATCGGCAATGTTGTCATCTGTCGACACCCTGCAAATGTACACGTCTCGATCGCTCCATTGTTTTCACAATACAGAGCAATGGGACTATCAGCACTAGGAATGACACCCAAGTCTCCAACAAACATTCTGATCCAAACAGCTTCCTTTGCTGCGTCCGACGCTGCAATATACTCAGCTTCTGTAGTAGAATCTGCAACGGTCTCTTGCTTGGAACTCTTCCAGCTAACAGCGCCTCCGTTCAAACAGAAAACATAGCCAGACTGCGATCTATAGTCATCCGGGTCTGACTGGAAACTAGCATCGGTGTAACCCTTTACAGCGAGCTCGTCTTCCGACCCACCGTATACCAAGAATACATCATTAGTCCTTCTCAAGTACTTCAGGATGTTCTTGACGGCGATCTAGTGCGACTCACCTGGATCTGACTGGTATCTACTCGTAATGCTCAACGCGTAGGATACATCCGGTCGAGTACAAAGCATGGCATACATGATGGATCCAATTGCCGAAGCATATGGAATCCGATCCATGCGTTCTCGCTCATCAAGTGGCATGGCGGACTGTCCGTTCTGGACTTCTGGTCCGTCTGTTCCAGACTCTTCCGTCTTGGTTTTTCAGTCGTTTTCTCGTGCGTTTTGTCCTTCCCTGCGTGTGTGAACCTGTAGGCTCATTCGATATAGCAGTATAACCCGAAATCTCTATTTCGGATATACAAGTCATAGGCGGTCTCTAGCAAGACACTATGACTACCTATCTCGAATAGAGTTTGTTCGTGATCTTTACGAACGCCAGAGATGATTCCGGTTGATGATCCTTTTGTATCATGATATCATATGTCGAACATAAGGCATGGACAAGCCACCTTATCTGATTCGACTGCTTTCTCGTTCACTGAGTTCGACTGTCTGAAATAGACGACATTCGTCTATAGTGCGACCACACATTTCT
>NW_010968444.1:4231-6990 GCF_000463585.1 Tarenaya hassleriana | reverse complement strand
CCCTCAAACTGCCTCTGCAGATTCGGGGCCATGCTTCCCAACATGAGACAGGAGATCTCATTGTCGTCAGTCTGATGCTTCTGCCAAGCATCCTAGACGGCTCTCGTGGCATTGGCCGCAGGATCTGGTGGTAGAGCCCCTTTTAGGACGTATGACTTCTTGTCGTGCTTGAGAACTGTTCTCAAGTTACGATACCAGTCTAAGAAGTTCGTCCCAGTCAATTTATCCTTCTCAAGGATAGATCGCATCGTCAAACTCGGTACGCTATCGGTTGACGCCATGTCCTACAAAAGAGACAAAACAGAACGAACAAAACAAATGCAGATTCTATTAATGATCTACTACCACCTAGTCCATCATCAATCAGTGTCAATCTATCTATGATCCACTACCAGCTAGTCCATCATCAAACAATGACAACACAGATGCAAAGATGAGCTATATTCCCATAAAGAAAAATAACCCTACAATAAATTTCTATTATGGGGCTAAGATCCGTATTTCAAATAAGACCAAGTTTTTACACTCAGTCTTATGCTATTTAGGTAGACATCTAATGTCAATCACATCCAATGTGATTCTTAGATCCTTTATGAGACTTATGATATCAAATATCACTGCATACTCGTCTCATCTATACCATTAAGTTTCAAGTCAAAACTTGACAACTTAACCCAAGATAAACCATATTCAAGTTGTAGGAACCACGATTTCCTACCCTGCCTCACAAAGATAATCGGGCACGCTCAGCTTTGGCATGACCCGTGTTACGGACGATCGATGCCTTGACAGGCGCTCTAGTAATGGGAGGTACACACTTAGCATTACATAAACAAGGGATTTTCGAAACCGCACCTAGATCAAGCATCTACTTTCAAGCTATGAGAACCACCATTTCTCCATCTTGCCTCACCAAGATAATACGACACACCCAGCTTTGGCATGGCCCATGACACGTACGATCGAGGCCTTGACAAGTGCTTTACTTATAGAGCTTCTAGATCTAACCGGTTTCTGTGCAACGATTGTTCATAATCCGAATAGACCGTCCATTCGGTTATGTAATCCCAATCCCGGAGCTCCCACTCAATCAAGCATATACCATATCTTGATTAAGTTATATGCATTCATTTACTATGGGTCATCCATAAGAATAAATCATGTCTATTTGAGTTACAGTTGATCAGATTATGCAACGATTGCGTAATTGGACTTCGAAAACGGAAATTTTCGGAATCTGGACTTCGGACCGTCCGTTCTATAAGTAGAACGGACGTTCCAGGCTGGCAGAACGTTCGGTCTCGACTTCAGAAGCCAGAACGGACGTTCCGCCAAGCAGAAGGACGTTCCGCATTGCACAGAACGGACGGTCCAGGTCCAACCTTCCGTTCCGTGCCAATCAGTCCGTCACCCTTGGACCGTCCGTTCCGACTTACCAGAACGGACGGTCTAGGGTGGGTTTCCGTGATCAGATCACGTTTCCCCGCGTTCTCAGCCCCGATCAGACATGAAACTAATCCGAATTCTTCTGTACACCCAAAATTCGAACTCCTGCACTCTATGCAACATGAAACATGCAATCTACACTAGATTCAATCATCAAACATGCATAGATATCAAAGCAAACATGGATTCAAACAATTCAAATCCTAAACATGAGAGTTAGGCACTTGCTACCTCATCCCTGTCTCATTCAGAGTATCATTGTTTGACAGAGTCCTGAAATTATAGCAGACTCAGAAATCACTGAAGTAATTCAGCGACCTCTTGTCATCGAGTCCAGAGTTCAACGAGCAAGGATGAGCCTGTTGGTTATGATGCTCTAGGATGATCCGTGATATAGCATTTTGACTTTGTATTGATTCATTGATTTATGAATGCGTTACATTCCCGTTATATGATTGGCATGTTTGTTATATTTCGGTATCCTTGAATCATTATAGAATGATTCTAAACTCCCTGGTCAGTTATCATTGTGGGAACAATGATGAATTAAGACTAGCATGAGGTGTGATCGATGCATTGAATGCATGTCACAATCATGGGTACTCGTTGTGTACGAGTGACTGGATGACCCGCATGAGATTGTCACATGGACATAGTCATGACTTGAATCTCATACAGCGGTTCGTTCTTGGATCCTCAGACCTGAGATGTCTAGAGTATCTGATGTGAGGAGTGGCGTGTCTTGACTGCGTCAAACGTCGTCTTTAACCGGATGATTATAACGGCGTTGATCAGATACGTTCACGAATCATATGGAGATAGTAGACATGCAATATGGGACTTGTCACCTCCTTAACAGGAGAGATATCGCTGGGCCCTCTCGTGGAAGTCGGACTATGAAAATGCGTGGCCACGCTATAGATGAAGTTGCATCTATTTTATTAGTCGATTTGCCAAGACGAGAAAGCAGTTGAACTTGAAGGGTGGCTCAAACCATGCCCTTGTTCAACACATGATATCGTGAGATAAAGGATCAGAACTCGAGCTGTTATTGCCTTGGTTAGATCACCTCTAACTCAATTCAACGTGGGTGGTCATGGAGTCTTGGTAGAGGCTAACCATGACTTGTAGATCGGGAATGGTTCTCGAGGCTGCTGCCACTGCGAATGGGCCTACAGGGTCACACACCAATAGGGATGGACTTATACGTGAAGAATACGAAGAATGGAAACAAGATTTGACCGAAACGAGCATGAAAAAGGGTTTTCAGTGTGTTGGTCCGGAGCTGACCAAGTTTGGTCAGCCCCAGACCA
>NW_010968444.1:0-985 GCF_000463585.1 Tarenaya hassleriana | reverse complement strand
CCTAGCTGAGTGTGCCTGATTATCTTGGTGAGGCAGTATGGAGAAATCGTGATTCTCATAGCTTGAATATGGTTGAGCTTGAATTGGGTTCTCAAGTCGGACTTGGACCTGATGGTAAGGATGGGATGAGGAACATGCAGTGATAGCGTATCACTATCCCATACACATCTAGGAATCACATAGGATGTGATTGACAATGTGTTGTCTACCTAAATAGCATTTTTTTTAGCGTCATGCCCTAGCTGACTCAAAAGCATGTGAAATATGGATCCTAGCTCACTTAGAAACTCATTGAGGGTGTTTTTCTTAGTGGGAGCCTGTCATATTGCATCTATTGTCTGTGTTAGTATGTGTACTAAGCGGCTTGCATATTTTCTGTCTGTTTGTCTGTTTTTCTGTAGAACATATCTGTTGCAGGAATCTGTTTTATCTCACTAAGCGATCTATCCTTATGAAGGATAAGCCTCTGACCACGGCTTCTAGATCGATCATTGATGCTTATTGGAAGCACGAGGATGATGATCTGGATGTGTCCAGCTTGATGCTTGGAAAGATGCCTTCGGAATTGCGTAAGCAATTAGAGGACATGGACAATTCATTGATAGTTGATCAGTTGAATGTGTCATTCCAAGAGAAAGCTGGGAGCCGAGGGAAGAATGATATGGTAGTTGTTGGAAAGAGTTCCACCAAAAGGAAACGTTCCAAGGGCAAGGGCAAGAGGAAAGTGGCAAGCGTTGTCATTGAACCTAAGCCTGAGTCCAAGAAGGAAGAGTGTTATTTCTGTCATGCCATCGGGCATTGGTATAGAAATTGCAGACTCTACCTAGAAGATCAGAGGAAGAAGAAGCTTACAGAAGCTTCAACTTCTGGTATCTTCGTTATAGAGGCCAACTTATGTACTTCTTCATCATGGGTATTAGATATCGGATGTGCCTCGCACATTTGTGCAAATGTGCAGGGACTTCGAGGAAGTAGACAATTGGCG
>NW_010968443.1:0-462 GCF_000463585.1 Tarenaya hassleriana | reverse complement strand
TGTTTAGAGTTCGTCTAAACATTTTTAGAGTGCGTCCAAACACGTTTAGAGTGCGTCCAAATACGTTTAGAGTGCATCCAAACATGTTTAGAGTGCATAGAAATATTTTTAGGGTGCGTCCAAACATGTTTAGAGTGTGTCCAAACATATTTAGAGTTCGTCTAAACATGTTTTGAGTGCACCAAACACATTAAGAGTGCGTCCAAACACATTTAGAGTGCATCTAAACATGTTTAGAGTGCGTCGAACCATGTTTAAAGTGCAACAAAATATGTTCAGAGTTCGTCAAAACACGTTTAGAGTGAGTCGAAACATACTTAGAGCGCGTCGAAACATGTTTAGGATGCATCCAAACATGTTTAGAGTGCTTCGAAATATACTTAGAGAGCATCGAAACATATTTAGAGTTCATCGAAACACTTTGAAAGTGCGTCGAAACATGTTTAGCGTGCGTCGAAACAT
>NW_010968442.1:0-462 GCF_000463585.1 Tarenaya hassleriana | reverse complement strand
TCGCTTTGGGTGCGAGAGGTCCCGAGTTCGATTCTCGGAATGCCCCGTTGATTTTTATGAAATTTTTGTTCAACAAGCCAGCTGAAAGTTATGTCCTAAAAAACTATTCATTTTTTCCTCTTGATCCTCCACTAATTTGCTTTTGCAAAGCACATATATTCCAGAGAGTGACAATTGAACCAAAATAGTGGCTTTCAACCAAACTTTCAGACATGTCAAACAGCAAAAGGAGAAAAACATGGAATGATGTCCCAAAGATAAAATCTTGGAACAGCCTGTCAAGAGTTCCAGAGTTCAACATCAACTAAGAACACAAAATCTGAAAGGTAGCTTCCCTTTCATAAATCTTTATTTGTTTTCAAGGGAGGATTAACAGAAATCAGCATTTAACACTTCAACTTAAATGCATCAACAGATGGGCATTTGGTCTAGTGGTATGATTCTCGCTTCGGGTGCGAGAGG
>NW_010968441.1:0-462 GCF_000463585.1 Tarenaya hassleriana | reverse complement strand
TCATTTTATTAGATAATGAATTTGAGGTATACCACAAAATTTAAGAAAATTCTCATCATTAGTATATTTTTTGGTAATTTATGATCAGAGATTTTTTTAATTGCAGTGGCAAATTTTGGAATAAAAAAAGAGAGGGGCGATATACCAGATTGAAGGAGAGTAACAGAATGTTAGAATAATTTTTTAATAAAAATGGATTTTTTTTGACAAAATAAAATGGATGTTTTACTTTTCATTATTTTATTTGGTCAATATGTTATACCTATTATCTAGCCTTATATTTGGTAAAATGATGAGATACATGTCATCTTTGTAGGTTTAGCCGATCTTTTTTTTCTTGTATAAAAAGACCAAGAGGACGCTCTTGGAGATAAATGAAACGGAAGTGAATAGCTGTCATCAATTTTAATGCATATAATTCTATCTTTTTAAGTTCTTCTGTTAAAAAAATGTATTTACCTC
>NW_010968440.1:0-396 GCF_000463585.1 Tarenaya hassleriana | reverse complement strand
GAGATGGGTTACCTATATTTGGCGCTTCAAGAATTTCACGACGGGCCATCACTCGATGATTGTGTGCGAGGAGGATGGTCGACCATGGATTTAGCATCGAGGGTAGCAATCCACCTGTACAACATGGCCAACACGAAGGCTAAGGACGTCAAAATATGCGTTGGAGGCATCATCACAAAGATTGCTCGGAGAGTAGACACGGGGATTACATTCTACAAAGAAGACGTCATCGATTTGCATTGCCTCCTCGACATGGACTCCCTAAAGACTCGAGGCCACGTCCGGAGGATAGGAGAGGAATGGATCTATTTGGGTGACGATGGACTCAAGCGATAACTTGCGTCTGCCATGCGAGGAGATAGAGACATTCACCCCCGCGACACTGTGCCTAGACTT
>NW_010968439.1:0-463 GCF_000463585.1 Tarenaya hassleriana | reverse complement strand
TAGATGAATTCTAAACATGTTTTGACGCACTCTAAATATGCTTTGACGCACTCTAAAAATGATTGGATGCAATCTAAAAGTTTTTTAACGCACTCTAAACGTGTTTGGATGCACTCTAAACGTGTTTGGACGCACTCTAAGTATGTTTGGAGGCACTCTTAACATGTTTCCACGCACTCTAAAAATGTTTCGATGCTCTCTAAATATGTTTGGATGCACTCTAACTATGTTTCGATGCACTCTAAACGTGTTTTGACGAACTCTAAACATCTTTTGTTGCTCTTTAAACATGTTTTGATGCACTCTAAACTTGTTTCGACATATTCTATACATGTTAGGATGCACTCTAAACGTGTTTGGACGCACTCTAAGTATGTTTGGAGGCACTCATAACATGTTTCCACGTACTCTAAAAATGTTTCGATGCTCTCTAAACATGTTTGGATGCACTCTAAGAATGTTT
>NW_010968438.1:0-463 GCF_000463585.1 Tarenaya hassleriana | reverse complement strand
GCGGAGAAAATATCTGGCGAGCTTGCGATCTTGACCGCGCAATGGAGGTGCGTTCAGGGTCATACATGCGGTGAAAACCCGACCTAACCACCCATAATTGAGCACTAATGCTCCCTAAAACGACCCTACTCGACCCTAAGCCTCTGAACCTCTCTAAAAACGGATCAAAACCTGCTCCAAAGATCATCTGGAGCCAGAAAAATTGCAGAAGAAAAACTAAGGGAAGAAGAAGAAAGAGAGGGAGGGGAAGAGAGAGAGAGAGGGATAGAAGAGGAAAGGAGCTCGTGGGAGCAAAGAGGACCAGCCTCAGAAGGTCTAAGAGGGTAACCATCATCGGAGTTGCTGGAAAACGACAACGAATCCGGCCAAACATTCAGATCCGAATCTGAGCAAGGTGAGTGACTCGAGTTGCCTCTGTGTGAGCTCATTTTCATCATTGTTATGGTGTTAATTCGATGAAACC
>NW_010968437.1:0-463 GCF_000463585.1 Tarenaya hassleriana | reverse complement strand
AAAAGTGAAATAGGGAGGGATTAGCAGCCGTTACGGTAGACTTGGATGAATCTCAATCCGAATGAGGGAAAAACGTCTTTTCAAGATCCATCAGAAGAAGTGAACCCGAATAGGTGGTCATTCATGCCGTCTTCACCTTCACTTGCCATATCCTGGAGCGCTCACTCCAATTTGTTTGTAGAGAATCCTTGCCTTTTCAACCGTCGTTAAATTGGAGTTTTATTTTCATTCCCAACCAACCTTTACTTAAGCTTGACCCCCCTTACGCGACATCTTATGACACCCTTAGGCCCTCACCTGGAATCGGTGTACCAAGTTTTCAAGTTAAGCGAGGAAACAAAGCGAAAACTTATTGCTTGCAAAAAAATAAGTATTTGGGGAAAGTCAGATAGGAGTAACGGACAAGCACGGGGAATAGAGCGTAAGGGATTAAGCAGCGGAAGAAGAGTGGAAGCGGGCGAAG
>NW_010968436.1:0-463 GCF_000463585.1 Tarenaya hassleriana | reverse complement strand
AAATTTTAATCGAATAAGCAGTGAATTTGCATGTATACCATACAAATATATATATATATATATATATGTCAGAGAGAGAGGGGGAGAGAGAGAGAGAGAGAGATACAGGAGAGGATGACGAATCTCAGAGACCCAGGAACCCCACTGCCGCTGCCGAACTCCTCGTAACTTCTTTGCATTCTGTACAATTTCTTTGAGGTTGTATTAAGACACTTCTTCTTGTTCTTCTTCTATTGTCTTCTATGATCTCTGTTCTTCCATCTGACGCGATCTAACTCAGTTAGAAAACAAGACTCTCTCTCTCTCTCTCTCTCTCTCTTCAGCTGCTTCTCATGTACTTTTTGCGAGTCTCCCTTTAATTATCTCTCTTATTTATACACTCACCCTACCCTTTCCTCTCTCTCGTGACATATATCTCTATATGCATGCAAGTAAAAACATATATGCACATATATATATATAT
>NW_010968435.1:33241-33940 GCF_000463585.1 Tarenaya hassleriana | reverse complement strand
ATCGAAACATTTTTAGTGTACGTCAAAACATGATTTAGAGTGCGTCGAAACATGTTTAGAGTGCAACAAAATATGTTTAGAGTTCGTCGAAACATATTTAGAGCGCATCCAAACATGTATAAAGTGCGTCGAAACATACTAAGAGTGCATCCAAACATGTTTAGTGTGCATTAAAACATTTTTAGAGTGCGTCGAAAATATTTAGAGTGCGTCGAAACATGTTTATGCATCCAAACATTTTTAGAGTGCGTCGAATCATATTTAGAGTGCGTCGAAACATGTTTAGAGTTCATCTAAAGATGTTTAAAGTGCGTCCAAAGACGTTTAGAATGCGTCCAAACACATCTAGTGCCTCCAAGCACGTTTAGAGTGCATCCTAACATGTTTAGAGTGCGTCGATACATTTTTAGAGTGCAACAAAAGATGTTTAGAGTTCGTCAAAACACGTTTATAGTGCGTAAAAACATACTTAGAGTGCATCAAAACAAGTTTAGAGTGCGTCGAAATATACTTAGAGTGCATGTTTAGAGTGCGTCGAAACATGTTTAGACGACGTCTAAACATGTTTAGAGTGCGTCAAATACGTTTAGAGTGCGTCCAAACATTTTTAGAGTGCATCCAAACATGTTTAGGGTGCATCGAAACATTTTTAGAGTACGTCAAAACATGATTTAGAGTGCGTCAAAACATGTTTAGAGT
>NW_010968435.1:25765-32406 GCF_000463585.1 Tarenaya hassleriana | reverse complement strand
GTGCATCCAAACATGTTTAGAGTGCATCCAAACATTTTTAGAGTGCGTCGAAGCATATTTAGAGTGTGTCGAAACATGTTTAGAGTTCATCTAAAGATGTTTAAAGTGCGTCCAAAGACGTTTAGAGTGCGTCCAAACACATCTAGTGCCTCCAAGCACGTTTGGAGTGCATCCTAACATGTTTAGAGTGCGTCGATACATGTTTAGAGTGCAACAAAAGATGTTTAGAGTTCGTCAAAACACGTTTATAGTGCGTCGAAACATACTTAGAGTGCATCAAAACACGTTTAGAGTGCGTCGAAATATACTTAGAGTGCATGTTTAGAGTGCGTCGAAACATGTTTAGAGTTCGTCTAAACATGTTTAGAGTGCGTCAAATACGTTTAGAGTGCGTCCAAACATTTTTAGAGTGCATCCAAACATGTTTAGGGTGCATCGAAACATTTTTAGAGTACGTCAAAATATGATTTAGAGTGCGTCGAAACATGTTTAGAGTGCAACAAAAGATGTTTAGAGTGCGTCGAAGTTCCAAGATCGATAGATTTCCCGATAGGCGGTGGGTGGGTTCCCTAAACCCCTAAACAACCCGCAAACGGAACCTAAGCAAGCGTTCGAGATGAACGGTATTAAACCCCGAGTGAACCTGGTTTAGAAACGTAGGGTGATCGAAGACGCCACAAGTGTTGTGCGGAATCAACACTTGATAAGTCAAGGTTGAACTGTTGAATATAACGATCATACAAGAAGAAATTTGATGAATGCTCTCATGTGCACATATATGACGTTGCATGTGTTGCATGCTAATCATAAATGAAACAAAGGTGGCTTCCTTCCATAACACGTGAACAAAGGACTTGAAGATTACATGGCTGATTGCATATATTATGGAGATATTTGGATGGTGATATGGCAAGACATATGGCGTGAAGGAGAAGAATTAAATCGACAACACATCAATCATTTATGGGAGACATAGAAGACTTTCCGTATGCATGCACGCGACAATATCTTGCCTTATCTTTAGATCCTTAGCCGTTTATTTTGATTCTAAAGTTATTTTATTTCTTTTCTTATACATATTGTGTTGCTAATAATCATCAATCCATTGTATATAAATTCTGGGTATTTGTACAGATTAATACAAGACGAATAAGGGAGTCAGTCCCCTTTGCATCATTCTCCACTCTTTTCTCTTATTCTTCTTTTTTTTTATATAGAACAAATACTCATTCGAATCATAAAATCTTCATGGTATCATAGCACTAAGATCTAGAGTGCCAAATTTTTTTTCTTCCGCTGCAAACACCACAAAAGTTTTAATCGAAATGCATATTCCCTCTCGGTAAAATTCTAAACCGAAGAGGAGCCAGCTTCTTTCAGTTTTCTTCTTTATTTGTGGTGCTATTTTTGGTAAAGAGGACAACATCATTTTTACCGAAGAGGAGCCTGCTCATTTCATTTTTCAGAATTTTATTCTCCCTTTTGGTCATTCATTCAAACCAAAAGAAGAGGTTTCTTCAAGTGAATCGTTGGCCATTCATTCAAGTCACGGTTCACCATATTTTCTTGTCTCTCTTGGTCTTTTCATTTCAAATCGAGAAGAATTTTTTTTTTTGGTCATATCTCATTCTCACTATAATATGTGTGAGTATTGTGATAGTGATTGTGAGTATGAAGAGGTTTATGAAGAACCAGAATACAGAGAGCATTGGGATGTTGAAGATGTCTTAGCCAAAATACCCAACTCGCTAAGAGAGACGTTGGTGCAAAACGCCAGTACACACAATATTGAGTTAAGTGTTTCTCTACTTGAAGATTTATTTCGAACTAACGAATTTTTTGAAATGATGCAAAAAGCACAGGTTGAAAGTAAAGAAAAATTATCTCAAGATGTTGAAGAGCCTTCCTTACACGAAGAAGGTCTAGAGAACATCGAGTACATGGTTGTTCCAATGGTTGAAGAGATACACACCATGACCATAGATCATGACAAGAAGAATGGGTCGGATGATGAATCCTTGGATGAAGAAATGAGTCCAATGGATGTGATGATGAATGACTTAACCACGGAGGACAAGAGTCCAGAAAAAGAGGCATCACACACATCCACAATTATCCTTCATCCGAGCATACAAAGACATCCGAGCATCTCTTTCATCAAATGGCAAAATAATCGAGTTTGTAATCTTTTCTTTTTCCCTATCCCTTTAAAAATTTGTTTTTCAAATGATATGCTTGGTTTTGTTAGTGTTTTTGGACAGAAACAACACAAAATAATCCTAAAGATTTGTGGTGTCGAGAAGTTCACGAGTGAGGGGGAATGGCATGATACACTCGTATCATTCTCTACCGAAGAAGATATATCCGATCACAACTTGATGGCATTACCTACGAGTTTTAACAACTCTTGGTTTGGTAAAAATATTCTCAACCCTTATATTCTTTATCTTAGAAAACATATTCATGAGTTGCATATCGAAAAACAAAACATAATTGTCCTAAACACTCTTGATCATGTAAAAGATATAAACAATTTGTTTCTAGAGTTTAATAAACATTTGAGTGATATTTTTAGTATAAATATAAAACCATACATTAATTTCACTCGCCAAATGGCATTCCATGTTTCAAAATCATTAAATTTAGCATTTATCCACATTAGAATATTATTCTTACTCTTGTTCGATGAAAGTCACATTGTTGCACGTTTATACTCGGTTCTTCGTATCAAACGGAGTGCAACAGCCTCCCTTGCGATTTCTAATAATTTTATTGAGTTTATACAGAAGATGAAACAGAAAAGGACATATGCTATGGTGGATAAGCTAAAGGAACCGGCATGGGAAACAATCACTCACTTGATGGGAACCGGCTCGAACATGAAGACATCCTCGACAAGATCGGCTTTTCGACATTCCTCCAAGCCAATCTTGAGGGGGAATGTTGAATATAACGATCATACAAGAAGAAATTTGATGAATGCTCTCATGTGCACATATATGACGTTGCATGTGTTGCATGCTAATCATAAATGAAACAAAGGTGGCTTCCTTCCATAACACGTGAACAAAGGACTTGAAGATTACATGGCTGATTGCATATATTATGGAGATATTTGGATGGTGATATGGCAAGACATATGGCGTGAAGGAGAAGAATTAAATCGACAACACATCAATCATTTATGGGAGACATAGAAGACTTTCCGTATGCATGCACGCGACAATATCTTGCCTTATCTTTAGATCCTTAGCCGTTTATTTTGATTCTAAAGTTATTTTATTTCTTTTCTTATACATATTGTGTTGCTAATAATCATCAATCCATTGTATATAAATTCTGGGTATTTGTACAGATTAATACAAGACGAATAAGGGAGTCAGTCCCCTTTGCATCATTCTCCACTCTTTTCTCTTATTCTTCTTTTTTTTATATAGAACAAATACTCATTCGAATCATAAAATCTTCATGAACGCCACGGATGAAGATCCGATAAGTTCAAAAATTAGTTCTAGAAGAACTCTAAGAGAAACCTCTCAAAATATATTTCAAAGTTGTGTTTTTAAAATCTGATTTTGATCTCTATTTATAGAGATTAATACATGAAACTTAGCAAAAACTAAAATAAATAAGCTCAAAAATCAAGGTGTGAATGTGTGGTCTTCAAAAAGTCTTCAATGTGATTGTGTGGAACTTCAAGAAAACCATAATGGTGACTTTGTGATCTTCAAGATGGTGTTGGAAAGACATCTTGACCAGAATTGATGTCAATTTTCGTCACCCTTATTGGGCCTAAAATTTGGGCTTCACTTTTGGGTCTTTCAAGCTTGATATCATGTGGATAATGGGCTGGGCTTGTTGTTGGACCAACCCAACACATTCTTCCAAGTGTTCTTGACTCAAACAAGGGAGAATAAGGCCATTTGATGCAGCTTGTAGCTTCTTGGCACGAGATCTTTTAATCGGTCCAATTGGCTCAACGCTTTCTCCCGCTATGTTCATCCCGTAGCTAGCTTCCGATGCAGCTCATCCTTGCATGAGTTCAACTCCAATGGTGTTGCCTTGGATGTCCACATCATTCTCCTCTTCTTGAGAAAGATTTGTCCTCAAATCTGAATCGTCTGCGATAAAAGGAGATAGATCAGCAACATTGAATGTTGAACTAACATTAAACTCACTCGGAAGCTCGAGTTGGTAAGCGTTGTTGTTAATCTTTTTAAGAACTTTGAAAGGGCCAACTCCCCTGGGCATCAACTTTGATTTCCTCTGATTAGGAAATCTCTCTTTGCGCATGTGCACCCAAACCATGTCTCCCGGTTCGAATACAACTTCTTTCCGCCCTTTGTTTGCTTGCTTGGCGTATTGCCGGGTCTTTTCTTCAATGTGCAACCTCGTCTTTTCATGAATCTGTTTCACAAACTCAGCTTTTCTCTTCCCATCAAGGTTAGAATGTTCATCGAATGGCAAAGGAGACAAGTCCAAAGGAGTCAAAGGATTAAAGCCATAAACGATTTCAAATGGAGAAAATTTCGTAGCCGAGTGCACAGATCGATTATATGCAAACTCAAGATGAGGCAAACAATCTTCCCATGATTTCAAGTTCTTTTTCACAAGAGAACGAAACAAAGTAGACAATATATGATTAACAACTTCAGTTTGTCCATCGGTTTGCGGGTGGCATGTAGTTGAGAACAAGAGCTTAGTTCCTAGCTTAGACCACAATGTTTTCCAAAAGTAACTCCAGAATTTCGCATCACGGTCTGAAACTATAGTCCTAGGCATGCCATGCAAACGTACAATATCCTTGAAGAACAATGAAGCTATATGAGATGCATCATCGGTTTTATGACATGAAATGAAATGAGCCATCTTTGAAAACCTATCAACCACAACAAATATTGAATCCCTTCCAGTTCTGGTCCTAGGCAAACCAAGCACGAAATCCATAGAAGTATCAGTCCAGGGATGACTAGGAATTGGCAATGGAGAGTACAAACTGTGTGGTTGAAGTCTAGACTTCGCCTTTTTGCAAACAATGCATCTTGCACAGATTCGTTCGACATCTCGTTTCAAGTGTGGCCAATAGAAATGTTCCTGCAAAACAATCAAGGTTTTGGCCACTCCGAAGTGCCCCATTAGACCACCACTATGTGCTTCCCTAACCAACAAATCACGCAAAGAACAATGAGGAATGCACAACTTGTTTTTTCGGAACAAAAACCCATCATGTATGAAATATTCACCACAAGCAGATTTCTCACATGCTTTAAAAACATCTCCAAAATCGAGATCAGAAGCATACAATTCCTTAATGAACTCAAAGCCAAGCAATTTCGAGTCAAGAGAAACAAGCAGGTTATGACGACGAGATAAAGCATCAGCCACAACATTCTCTTTTCCTTGCTTATAGCGAATAACATAAGGAAATGTTTCAATGAACTCAACCCATTTAGCATGTCGTTTGTTCAACCTTTGCTGACCTTTTAGATGTTTCAAAGCCTCATGGTCGGTATGAATGATGAATTCCTTCGGCCAAAGATAGTGCTGCCATGTTTGAAGCGCCCTCACCAAAGCATAAAGCTCTTTGTCATAAGTGGGATAGTTTAGTTGCGCTCCACTTAGCTTCTCACTGAAATAAGCTATTGGCTTTCCTTCCTGCATCAAAACAGCTCCAATACCTACACCAGAAGCATCACATTCTACCTCGAAAGCTTTAGAAAAATCAGGTAGAGACAAGAGTGGAGAATTAGTGAGTTTTTCTTTCAGAAGTTGAAAAGCAGCTTCTTGTGCATCTCCCCACTTAAACCCGACATTCTTCTTGATAACTTCTGTAAGTGGTGCAGCTATGGTGCTAAAGTCCTTAACAAACCTCCTGTAAAAACTTGCAAGTCCATGAAAACTCCTCACATCACCAACTGTCCTCGGACATGGCCAATCCCTTATGGCTGCGATCTTCTCTTCATCGACATGAATTCCCTGCTCACTAACCACAAACCCTAAAAATACCAATTTGTTAGTGCAAAACGTGCATTTCTTGAGGTTAGCAAACAATTGCTCCTTTCGCAGAACATCCAAGACAGATTTAATGTGTTCAACATGTTCAACAAGGTTCTTGCTATATATCAGGATATCATCAAAATACACAACCACGAAACGTCCTAGAAAATGTCTAAGAACGTGATTCATCAGCCTCATAAACGTGCTAGGTGCATTTGTTAAGCCAAAAGCCATAACCAACCATTCATAAAACCCATGCTTTGTTTTAAATGCGGTTTTCCACTCATCACCTTCTTTCATGCGTATTTGATGATAGCCACTTCTCAAATCAACCTTAGAAAAGAATTTTGAACCATGCAACTCATCCAACATGTCATCAAGTCTCGGAATAGGATGGCGATACTTTACCGTGATTTGGTTGACTGCACGAAAATCAACACACATTCGCCACGTACCATCTTTCTTTGGTACAAGAATCACCGGCACGGCACATGGTGACATGCTTTCTCGGACGTGTCCCTTCTCCATCAGATCCGAAATTTGCCTCTGAAGCTCTTTGGTTTCCTCGGGATTGGTTCTGTAGGCTGCCTTGTTTGGAATACTTGCACCGGGAATGAAATCGATTTGATGCTCGATTCCTCGTA
>NW_010968435.1:22006-24635 GCF_000463585.1 Tarenaya hassleriana | reverse complement strand
AAACATGGTAACTCACAAGGCTTAGGATGCGTAAATGTTGGCTCTTCTAATTTGTCTTTCATCAAAACAATACCAGCATTTGAAGCATTTTGTTCACCAAGCATATGTGCAATTGCACCTGACTCCGATTGAACTGCAACGTTAGCCTTGATCTCAATTCCTCCAGCATCACGAAGACCCTTTGATTGCCAATTGGTACATTCACTCCCAGAATGTCCTCTGCCCAAACACATATAACATATAATATCTTGGGTTTGTGATTGAGAAGTTCCGGATGTACCTTTGCATCTTGGCTTGCAAACTCTAGATTTGATCGTAACTTTTGGATTGGAATCAAACCGTCCTTCCTGTGAAAAGTTTGGTTGTGTGCTAGATGAACCAAAATCAAATCTCTGATGTGCTTTTCTCGCAATTTTTTCTCTCCCATGAGAAACAATTGGATGAGTTGTACCTCTCCTAGACATATTTTGTCGCCGTCGGTGTTGTGCGACATATGTCTCATTTTCCATCTGGTCTATTCTTTGATGGATACCCTCCAACTCAGCTCGCATGATTCTCCGTAGCTCACCCATCAAGGCCTGCATTTGAAGTGGGTTTGCTTCTTCATGTTGCTGATTGTCTAGATTGCGATTTTGTTCATCCGCCATTATGAAATTTTCCTGCAAGTAAAAACGTCAGCAAATAAACAGAAATAGACAAGGAAAAGGAAGATGAGAGAACCTCACAAATCACTCAGAAAAGTGTTTCGCTCAATTTGTGTATCACTCAACTCTCCCGTTTCTCTTACGAATCCTTGTGCAAACTAATTAAGGAACTCAATCAGATGCAACAACAATGAAATTCAAAACTCAACTCACTAAACCAAGTTAGAAGATGAGTAAGAGTGACTCTAAATCTCAAAACCTAATATTCAACGCAAGAAAACTCAAACGACTCAAAGATGAAACTTCGACTATGACTCGAAAGTTTTGGACTACGACTCAACGACTCAAAATCAAAACTTTGACTCAACTCCGACTCAAAATCGAATCAACTTCCAAATTTTTTTTTTCTCTTTTCTTTTTTTTTTCTTTGATCTTCTTTTTTTTGCTTTTGTTTTTCTTCTTTTTTTGTTAATTCCCTTTGCAATTTGCACTGCAACAAAATCAAAACTCGAAAAGTCAATAAAACGATAAAAAAATGATAAAATAAGATAAAATAAGATGTAAAATTGATAAAAAGATAAAGGATAATCCTAATAGGAAAATCTAGGCTCTGATACCAAATGATATGATCCCAAGATCGATAGATTTCCCGATAGGCGGTGGATGGGGATGCTCTCTAAACATGTTTGGATGCACTCTAAGTGATGCGGAGCAGGATAGCAATGCGGATCATCTCGTCTTCTCGAGTGGACCCATGACGAGGTCAAAATCAAGGGAACTCCAAGCTGCTCTAAATGGTCTTTTTCTTGAATGTTTGGGCCAAAAACACATGGGAAATCAACTTGGATCAAGTCATATACAAGTCCAGCCCATTTTCAACATGATTTCAAGTGTGGAGAGCCCAAAATGAAGGCCCAAATGTTGCAGCCCAAGTCCATGACGAAAATCACTAAGGAATCTGCAAGTTCAAGTCTTCATGATGATTCCAAGGCATTCAAAGTCAAGTCCACCACATTTATGGCTTTGTTTTCCTATATTCCCAAAATTCTAGGAAGACTACATTTAATTCTAGTCTTTTATGTCTTTTGGATTTCTTTTACTTCTCCTATAAATAGGTGAGCTAATCTCACTTGTAAGAACACATCCTTGATCAATAAACTTGTGAGAGTATTCTCTTTTAGTTCTTTGTGAACTGTTTTGAACTTATCGGATTTCTATCCGTGGCGTTCACCCGACTTATCAAACGGACAGTCATAACCGTTTGTGGCGTCTTCACTATACCAAGGTTGCTAGTCACGGTGTTAGGTCTAGGTCGAGGCAGTCTTTTAGACTTGTGCCAAGGTTGATTCCTACCAGTTGGTTAGAGGTCGCGGTCTCCACCTGCCTAATTAGAGCAAAGGTCCTCGGTTCCGCATCATGTGGGCTTGGGCTTCAGCAATTTGTGTTCTCCTCTTTAACATTCCCCCTCAAGATTTGGCTTGTAGAGATCTACAAGGCCAATCTTGGATAGCACAAGTTCTTGAGTCTTGGCGTTGGGTGCTTTGGTAAATATGTCAGCAAGTTGGTCACAGCTCCTTGTGTACGATGTAGCTACGATCCCTTGAATAACCTTTTCTCGCACGAAGTGGCAATCAACTTCAATGTGCTTTGTCCGCTCATGAAAGACCGGATTTGCTGCGATGTGTATGGCGGCCTGGTTGTCGGAATGTAGTGTGATGGGCAGGGTGATTGCAATTCCGAGATCATGAAGGACAGACTTGATCCACACGAGTTCTTGAGTGGTCTTGGCCATGGCACGGTATTCAGCTTCGGCGCTTGATCTTGCTACGACATTTTGCTTCTTGCTTTTCCAAGTCACCAGGTTCCCGCCTACGAATGTGCAATATCCTGTTGTGGACTTGCGGTCTTTTTGATCACCTGCCCAATCTGCATCACAATAACCAACAACTTCCGTATGTTGATTTCTCGCCATCCAAATGCCTTTC
>NW_010968435.1:15450-21095 GCF_000463585.1 Tarenaya hassleriana | reverse complement strand
TTTGCTCTCAATGGGTCTTACAAAGACCTCATCCAAAATATTATTCGGGAGGACGCTCTCCCATCCTTTGCTGAGATTTGTTCCAAAATTAAGAAGGAGGAAGGGAGTAAGAAACTTTTTACCCCCCTGGAGCAACCGAACTAGCACACAAAGCTATACGCAACTCATCTGGAGATCGCAGGTTCACGGGCCCGTCTCATGGTAAACCTCCCAACTCCATCACTTGTTCTTATTGTCACAAGAAAGGACATCTCAAGGAGAAGTGTTGGGTACTACACCCACACCTTCGACTATCTCGTCCAACACAACCGAAATCCCACGGATACACCGCCAATGTTGCTACTGAGGAGAGGAGCATTCCCATGGAACCAACGCCACAGGATACCTCTCAAGCTACACCAACCACCAATCTGAATGCGTCTTTTGTGACTCGTTCTGATTTGGATTCAATGATGGTGGAAATAGCTCGTCTCATTTCTGCCAAAGATGCTAAGGATTTCGGTAACATCTCTCTTTCTTCCTTTACAAGTAATGATCTCATTATTGATTCGGGTGCAACAAATCACATGATTTGCAACCCCAAATTACTTAGGAATATCACCCACGCTACTGGTACAATCACAATTGCTAATGGTCATGTAGTTGACATCAAAGGAACCGGTATATTAGAATTCTGTGGAAAACAAACTCAAGCATTATTTGTCCCGCAATTCCAGCATAATCTGTTCTCGGTTTCCAAAGCTTCTACTGATCTTGATTGTCATGTTATATTTGAAGCTAATGTGGTAAAGTTTCAGGATACTAAGGCCAACATCTTGCTTGCGGAAGGACAAGCTAAGCATGGCCTTTACGTTTTACACGCCCCTCCGCGAGACGAGGTTGTAGCATTCAACGCGATATGGCATGCTAGATTAGGCCATCCGCATCCACAAGCTCTTCAATTAGCGTTTCCTTTGATTAGATTCTCCCCTGAGTCTTGCGAATCATGCATACTTGGCAAACATTGTCGTAGTATTTTTTCTACTTCTCAAACTACTTATGCCAATTGTTTTGATTTGGTGCACTCTCATGTATGGACATCACCTTGTGTTTCTCGTGATGGTAATAAGTATTTTGTTACTTTCATTGATGAGAAGTCCAAATACACCTATCTAACTCTTCTCAAGTCAAAGAAGGATGTACTTGCTGCGTTTCAAAATTTCCACAGGCACATTATTGGAGACATTTAGTAGGAGTGCGGTTGATCAGATAGCATGCGGTAGTAACTGCATCTCCCCAGAATTTTTTGGGTATGTTGTGATGATGTAGGAGAGTTCTAGTTACGTCAAGCAGGTGACGATTCTTCCTTTCGGCCACACCATTTTGTTGGGGTGTGTAGGCACAAGTCGTTTGGTGATTGATGCCGTGTTTTGCTAAGTACTCTGTGAATGCGTGACTCATGTATTCCCCACCATTATCCGTGCGAAACACCTTCAGCTTGGCATCATATTGTGTAGTAATGTGCCTGTGGAAATTTTGAAACGCAGCAAGTACATCCTTCTTTGACTTGAGAAGAGTTAGATAGGTGTATTTGGACTTCTCATCAATGAAAGTAACAAAATACTTATTACCATCACGAGAAACACAAGGTGATGTCCATACATGAGAGTGCACCAAATCAAAACAATTGGCATAAGTAGTTTGAGAAGTAGAAAAAATACTACGACAATGTTTGCCAAGTAATTGTACCAGTAGCGTGGGTGATATTCCTAAGTAATTTGGGGTTGCAAATCATGTGATTTGTTGCACCCGAATCAATAATGAGATCATTACTTGTAAAGGAAGAAAGAGAGATGTTACCGAAATCCTTAGCATCTTTGGCAGAAATGAGACGAGCTATTTCCACCATCATTGAATCCAAATCAGAACGAGTCACAAAAGACACATTCAGATTGGTGGTTGGTGTAGTTTGAGAGGTATCATGTGGCGTTGGTTCCATGGGAACGCTCCTCTCCTCAGTAGCAACATTGGCAGTGTAGCCATGGGATTTCGGTTGTGTTGGACGAGATAGTCGAAGGTGTGGGTGTAGTACCCAACACTTCTCCTTGAGATGTCCTTTCTTGTGACAATAAGAACAAGTGATGGAGTTGGGAGGTTTACCATGAGACGGGCCCGTGAACCTGCGATCTCCAGATGAGTTGCGTATAGCTTTGTGTGCTAGTTCGGTTGCTCCAGGGGGGGTAAAAAGTTTCTTACTCCCTTCCTCCTTCTTAATTTTGGAACAAATCTCAGCAAAGGATGGGAGAGCGTCCTCCCGAATAATATTTTGGATGAGGTCTTTGTAAGACCCATTGAGAGCAAAGAGAAGGGCAAATACTTTGTCTCGTTCGTGATGCTTCTTTTCTGTTGCATCAGTTGGCGGTGGTTGGAGCTCATTGAACTCAGACCATAGGGCAGTGAAATCGCCTAGCAGCACATTAAACGGTTGTTCATCTTGTTGAAGAGAATAGATTTGGCGTTTTACCTCATATAAACGGCTGATGTTGGATACATTGCCAAAGACATCCTTAAGTGTGTCCCATAGGAGTTTGGCTTCTTCAATGTAATTGAAAGACTTGAGAAGAGAATCTGACCAAGAACTTTGAAGTATAGCCACCACGGTGTGGTCATTTTTCAACCAGGTTTTCTCTTCATCTGTGTGCGCCCGAGAACCATCTTCGAGAATATCCTTCTTTGTGAGACAATGATCCCACAGACCTTTGCTTTTGAGAACCATTTTGGCAGATCTCGACCAACTGAGGTGATTATCCCCATTGAGTGTAACAGGGACAACTCGGTGAAAAGAGCCTTCCATGATAGGATCACGTGATAAGAGAGAAGTGAAGGAAAAACAACAAGAAATACGAAAACTGATTCCGAAACAGAGAAGAAGATGTTCCTGGATCGTTTATTGCTCTGATACCATGTTATAAAGTGAAGATTGAGATGAAATACGAGCTTCTAGGCTGGATTAGATAGCCTAGAGCTCGAGAATTCTGATAGAATAGGAAGAAGGCGAGATGAACACCAAAAGAGAAGAAAAGATTTTCTTATGTCTTCAAGAATGATATCTGTACAGAATATATAGAACAACCTAGCTAAGCAAGTGGAAAGGAAAGACTATACACAAAAGGAAGTTACAATCTGTACATATGAAGATATGGAAATAAGGAAATAACTCATATATAACATAAGGAAGTGTCCGTTTGAGAGTAATCTTCATCAGATTGCATGATCCCTTGATGTCGACCTTTCCTAATATGCATGGACTTGGGCTGAATCTTCAAGCTATGGGCTTTGTCAAGTTGGGCCGAGATGTGGGCTTGGGCTTCAGCAATTTGTGTTCTCCTCTTTAACATGTGGAACTTCAAGAAAACCATAATGCTGACTTTATGGTCTTCAAGATGGTGTTGGAAAGACATCTTGACCAGAATTGATGTCAATTTTCGTCACCCTTATTGGGCCTAAAATTTGGGCTTCACTTGTAGGTCTTCCAAGCTTGATATCATGTGGATAATGGGCTGGGCTTGTTGTTGGACCAACCCAACACATTCTTCCAAGTGTTCTTGACTCAAACAAGGGAGAATAAGGCCATTTGATGCAGCTTGTAGCTTCATGGCACGAGATCTTGTAATCGGTCCAATTGGCTCAACGCTTTCTCCCGCTATGTTCATCCCATAGCTAGCTTCCGATGCAGCTCGTCCTTGCATGAGTTCAACTCCAATGGTGTTGCCTTGGATGTCCACATCATATAGTGCGTCGAAACATACTTAGAGTGCATCAAAACAAGTTTAGAGTGCGTCGAAATATACTTAGAGTGCATGTTTAGAGTGCGTCTGATGAGGTCATCGATCTAGATGCGGATGAGGAGCAGCTGATTACGGATGAAACACAAGAAGGAGCTTCGGATGCGCTTGGCAAGGAGAGAGAAGTTGCTGAGCTTGCCATGCCTACACTTCCGGATCCACCACTCACAAGAGCTCGAGCACGTACTCTTCGAGCTAAAATCAACCTGTTCGTATATTATTGGCTGATGGAGACGTCAGATGACTTGGTTGACTCCGCAACTATCATTCCAAGCCACCCGGAGAAGCTTCTCGGCCAAGGAACAAATGTTTGGGCAATTTCGTTGCCACCACCTGATTTGTTGTTCAAACATCTGAAGGTTGAGGCAGCAAGACACTTGAAATTCGGTTGTGTTTTTACAATCTGATTTTGATCTCTATTTATAGAGATCAATACATGAAACTTAGCAAAAACTAAAATAAATAAGCACAAAAATCAAGGTGTGAATGTGTGGTCTTCAAGAAGTCTTGAATGTGATTGTGGAACTTCAAGAAAACCATAATGGTGACTTTGTGGTCTTCAAGATGGTGTTGGAAAGACATCTTGACCAGAATTGATGTCAATTTTCGTCACACTTATTGGGCCTAAAATTTGGGCTTCACTTGTGGGTCTTCCAAGCTTGATATCATGTGGATAATGGGCTGGGCTTGTTGTTGGACCAACCCAACACATTCTTCCAAGTGTTCTTGACTCAAACAAGGGAGAATAAGGCCATTTGATGCAGCTTGTAGCTTCATGGCACGAGATCTTGTAATCGGTCCAATTGGCTCAACGCTTTCTCCCGCTATGTTCATCCCGTAGCTAGCTTCCGATGCAGCTCGTCCTTGCATGAGTTCAACTCCAATGGTGTTGCCTTGGATGTCCACATCATATAGTGCGTCGAAACATACTTAGAGTGCATCAAAACAAGTTTAGAGTGCGTCGAAATATACTTAGAGTGCATGTTTAGAGTGCGTCGAAACATGTTTAGAGTTCGTCTAAACATGTTTAGAGTCTGTCAAATACGTTTAGAGTGTGTCCAAACGTTTTTAGAGTGCATCCAAACATGTTTAGGGTGCATCGAAACATTTTTAGAGTACGTCAAAACATGATTTAGAGTGCGTCAAAACATGTTTAGAGTGCAACAAAAGATGTTTAGAGTTCGTCAAAACATATTTAGAGCGCATCCAAACATATTTAAAGTGCGTCGAAACATACTAAGAGTGCATCCAAAAATGTTTAGAGTGCATTAAAATTTTTTAGAGTGCGTCGAAACATATTTAGAGTGCGTCGAAACATGTTTAGAGTTCATCTAAACATGTTTAGAGTGCATCCTAACATGTTTAAAGCGCATTAAAACATTTTTAGAGTGCGTCGAAACATATTTAGAGTGCGTCGCAACATATTTAGAGTTCGTGTAAACATGTTTTGAGCGCACCAAAACACGTTTAGAGTGTGTCCAAAGACATTTAGAGTGCATCCAAACATGTTTAGAGTGCGTCAAAACATACTTAGAGTGCATCCAAACATGTTTTGAGAGCATCGAAACATTTTGAGTGCATCAAAACATGTTTAGAGTGCATCCAAACATACTTAGAGTGCATTTAAACACGTTTAGAGTGCATCCAAATACTTTTAAAGTGCATCCAAATATGTTTAGAGTGCATCGAAACATTTTTAGAGTGCGTCGAAGCATATTTAGAGTTCATCAAAACATGTTTAGAATGCGTCCAAACACGTTTAGAGTGCGTCCAAACATTTTTAGAGTGCATCCAAACATGTTTAGAGTGCATCCAAACATA
>NW_010968435.1:11607-14123 GCF_000463585.1 Tarenaya hassleriana | reverse complement strand
ATTTTTAGAGTGCGTCGAACATGTTTAAAAGTGCATCCAAACATACTTAGAGAGTGCAACCAAACACGTTTAGAGTGCGTCCAAACACGTTAAGAGTGTGTCCAAACATTTTTAAAGTGCATCCAAATATGTTCAGAGTGCATCGAAACATTTTTTAGAGTGCGTCGAATCATATTTAGATGCATCGAAATATGTTTAGAGTTCGTCTTAACATGTTTAGAGTGCGTCAAACACGTTTAGAGTGCGTCCAAAAATTTTTAGAGTGCATCCAAACAAGTTTAGGGTGCATCGAAACATTTTTAGAGAACCATGATTTAGAGTCGTCGAAACATGTTTAAAGTGCAACAAAAGATGTTTAGAGTTCGTCGAAACATATTTAGAGCGCGTCGAAACATATTTAGAGCGCATCCAAACATGTTTAAAGTGCGTCGAAACATATTAAGAGTGCATCCAAACATGTTTCGAGTGCATTAAAACATTTTTAGAGTGCGTCGAAAAATATTTAGAGTGCGTCGACACATGTTTAGAGTTCGTCTAAACATGTTTAGAGTGCATCCTAACATGTTTAGAGCGCATTAAAACATATTTAGAGTGCGTCGAAACATATTTAGAGTTCGTGTAAACATGTTTTGAGTGCACCAAAACACGTTTAGAGTGCGTCCAAAGATATTTAGAGTGCATCCAAGCATGTTTAGAGTGCGTCAAAACATATTTAGAGTGCATCCAAACATGTTTTGAGAGCATCGAAACATTTTGAGTGCATCGAAACATGTTTAGAGTGCATCCAAACATACTTAGAGTGCATCCAAACACGTTTAGAGTGCATCCAAACACTTTTACAGTGCATCCAAATATGTTTAGAGTGCATCGAAACATTTTTAGAGTGCGTCGAAGCATATTTAGAGTTCATTGAAACATTTTTAGAGTGCGTCCAAACACGTTTAGAGTGCGTCCAAACACGTTTAGAGTGCGTCCAAACATTTTTAGAGTGCATCCAAACATGTTTAGAGTGCATCCAAACATTTTTAGAGTGCGTCGAAGCAAATTTAGAGTGCGTCGAAACATGTTTAGAGTTCATCTAAAGATGTTTAAAGTGCGTCCAAAGACGTTTAGAGTGCGTCCAAACACATCTAGTGCCTCCAAGCATGTTTAGAGTGCATCCTAACATGTTTAGAGTGCGTCGATACATGTTTAGAGTGCAACAAAAGATGTTTAGAGTTCGTCAAAACACGTTTATAGTGCGTCGAAACATACTTAGAGTGCATCAAAACATGTTAAGAGTGCGTCGAAATATACTTAGAGTGCATGTTTAGAGTGCGTCGAAACATGTTTAGAGTTCGTCTAAACATGTTTAGAGTGCGTCAAATACGTTTAGAGTGCGTCCAAACATTTTTAGAGTGCATCCAAACATGTTTAGGGTGCATCGAAACATTTTTAGAGTACGTCAAAACATGATTTAGAGTGCGTCGAAACATGTTTAGAGTGCAACAAAAGATGTTTAGAGTTCATCGAAACATATTTAGAGCGCATCCAAACATGTTTAAAGTGCATCGAAACATACTAAGAGTGCATCCAAACATGTTTAGAGTGCATTAAAACATTTTTAGAGTGCGTCGAAACATATTTAGAGTGCGTCGAAACATGTTTAGAGTTCGTTTAAACATGTTTAGAGTGCATCCTAACATGTTTAGAGTGCATTAAAACATTTTTATTGTGCGTCGAAACATATTTAGAGTGCGTCAAAACATATTTAGAGTTCGTGTAAACATGTTTTGAGCGCACCAAAACACGTTTAGAGTGCGTCCAAAGACATTTAGAGTGCATCCAAGCATATTTAGAGTGCGTCAAAACATACTTAGAGTGCATCCAAACATGTTTTGAGAGCATCGAAACATTTTGAGTGTATCGAAACATGTTTAGAGTGCATCCAAACATACTTAGAGTGCATCCAAACACTTTTAAAGTGCATCCAAATATGTTTAGAGTGCATCGAAACATTTTTAGAGTGCGTCGAAGCATATTTAGAGTTCATCGAAACATGTTTAGAGTGTGTCCAAACACGTTTAGAGTGCGTCCAAACATTTTTAGAGTGCATCCAAACATGTTTAGAGTGCATCCAAACATTTTTAGAGTGCGTCGAAGCATATTTAGAGTGCGTCAAAACATGTTTAGAGTTCATCTAAAGATGTTTAAAGTGCGTCCAAAGACGTTTAGAATGCGTCCAAACACATCTAATGCCTCCAAGCACGTTTAGAGTGCATCCTAACATGTTTAGAGTGCGTCGATACATGTTTAGAGTGCAACAAAAGATGTTTAGAGTTCGTCAAAACACGTTTATAGTGCGTCGAAACATAATTAGAGTGTATCAAAACAAGTTTAGAGTGCGTCGAAATATACTTAGAGTGCATGTTTAGAGTGCGTCGAAACATGTTTAGAGTTCGTCTAAACATGTTTAGAGTGCGTCAAATACGTTTAGAGTGCGTCCAAACATTTTTAGAGTGCATCCAAACATGTTT
>NW_010968435.1:2358-11240 GCF_000463585.1 Tarenaya hassleriana | reverse complement strand
TAACATGTTTAGAGCGCATTAAAACATTTTTAGAGTGCGTCTCAACATATTTAGAGTTCGTGTAAACATGTTTTGAGCGCACCAAAACACGTTTAGAGTGCGTCCAAAGACATTTAGAGTGCATCCAAGCATGTTTAGAGTGCGTCAAAACATACTTAGAGTGCATCCAAACATGTTTTGAGAGCATCGAAACATTTTGAGTGCATCGAAACATGTTTAGAGTGCATCCAAACATACTTAGAGTGCATCCAAACACGTTTAGAGTGCATCCAAACACTTTTAAAGTGCATCCAAATATGTTTAGAGTGCATCGAAACATTTTTAGAGTGCGTCGAAGCATATTTAGAGTTCATCGAAACATGTTTAGAGTGTGTCCAAACACGTTTAGAGTGCGTCCAAACATTTTTAGAGTGCATCCAAACATGTTTAGAGTGCAGCCAAACATTTTTAGAGTGCGTCGAAGTATATTTAGAGTGCGTCGAAACATGTTTAGAATAAAGCCATTTGATGCAGCTTGTAGCTTCTTGGCACGAGATCTTGTAATCGGTCCAATTGGCTCAACGGTTTCTCCCGCTATGTTCTGAAGATTTCTAAAATATTTGAGTGTTTCAGATCATGAACACCAAGAAAATAGATTGAAAATTAGAAGAAAGCTAAGAAGAAGAGAGGTAATCGTGCACTATATGCAATAGATCACTTTATTCTTCTTAAACAAATATAGTTTCATGCGTAACATATAAAGGACTAAAACTAAGCTAAAAGAATAAGGTAACACATATTACAAACGGTTATAATATTTACAAATGAGGAAAGAAGATATTAGATGAGCTAATATGGCAAGTAGAGATCAATGTGATCTCAGATTCTCTTTGATTGATTGAGTCGAGATTTCTGATTGATTTAGCCATAAATCTTGCTTCTTCAAACGGCTACTGACTTCATAAAGCTTCCCTTATTTCGTTGGTTGACTTCAGCCTTCAAGTGTTAGCTATGACGAGTTATCGTTTCTCGATTTCTTGTGCATCAGTTTCTTCGTGTGGTATATATATTCTAACATTCCCCCTCAAGATTAGCTTGGAGGAATGTCGGAGAGCTAATCTTGGCAAGAGAACGCATTGTCTCATCCATGTGTATTGTATCACCTTTCGTTGTTGCATCCTCTTCCATTGTTCCCCCTCAAAAATGCAATTCATCTCAATATTGGTTCCTAAATTTTGCAAACACTCACAAAATGGATTAAAGAACACAAAGGAGGCCAAGACACTCCATTTTACACACAAAACCAAACATAAGGCTGTAAAAATATGACTATAATCAAACACGAGAAGATATAGTGTTTTACCTTTGGTTTGAAGTTTCACCTTACATTCCCCCTCAAACCAAATCTCTTTGAAATAATGTTTTAATGTTGAACCTTTCTGTTTTATTCCTATTACATATGATTCGTTAGAATGAATCGGTATATAAAGAAAAGCAAAGAATTTTCCTTTAATTAGATGTTGACATCCGACGTCAACTTCAAAAGCCTGCAACTTATCAAATAAAGTGTTAGAAAGTTTAGATTGAACATAATCAAACAATTTTACATTCACTCGTGACTCATTTTTCTGTAAAATGTTTTCAACGTCATCTTGCAAAAGAAGCAGTCTATGAATATATTCATATCTTAATTTGCTTGCTAGAAATGTTCCTAGAAATTAAATTCTACTAAAAATATCAATATTAGCCATTTTATCGAAAATATCATGCATAATCCTATTACTATCATGACTTATTCTTAAACTCAAAATGTGATTTTCATTATAGCTAAAAAGTTTATATGGGTTATGATAAAAAATAACATTCTTAGGAGAGTTTATGGTAGAGAAGACGATAACAAACCCCTTAGAGATCGAAAGAAGACAGGAGATGCAATTGATGGTTTTCTGAATGGTCTGGTTCTTGAGCAGAGATTTGTTTTCCTCAAAAGTGATGTTGATTTTGTTTTGGTTGGTGTCATGGGATGAACGATCTGATCTCCTTGGGCTTTCCTTAGTTCCCACGAGTACCTTCTGTCCAAATATGCTAAAACAAACAAAGAAAGTTTCAAAAACAAGATTAGGGGAAAGACATGACCGAAATGGACCGCTGTGAATGGGTAGCTGCAGCGTTTCATTGGCTCTCGCTTCTTCTTGGAAATTCATTTTCTCTTGGAAGTCGGCCACCAAAATTCCGTGCTCAGTCCATTGCTCTTGTTCCTTTTCGTCTCTTTTTTTCCAAATTTGTTCGTCATTTTTCGTTTGCTCTTCTTCTTCTTTTTGGTTCTCCTTGTCTACATTTTCATCAAGGACGATTGCCTTTTGATCTCCTTTGGTTTCTTGAACCATAAGGGGTAAATGGCTTCCATCATCTCCCTTTTCGGTTTGGATGGATGCATCAGTTTCTTCTGGTGTTGTGGCTGCTTCATCCTCTTCGGATTGTGCCATCTTCGAAAACCTATCAACCACAACAAATATTGAGTCCCTTCCAGTTCTGGTCCTAGGCAAACCAAGCATGAAATCCATAGAAATATCAGTCCAGGGATGACTAGGAATTGGCGATGGAGAGTACAAACCGTGTGGTTGAAGTCTAGACTTCGCCTTTTTGCAAACAATGCATCTTGCACAGATTCGTTCGACATCTCGTTTCAAGTGTGGCCAATAGAAATGTTCCTGCAAAACAGTCAAGGTTTTGGCCACTCCGAAGTGCCCCATTAGACCACCACTATGTGCTTCCCTAACCAACAAATCACGCAAAGAACAATGAGGAATGCACAACTTGTTCTTTCGGAACAAAAACCCATCATGTATGAAATATTCACCACAAGCAGATTTCTCACATGCCTTAAAGACATCTCCAAAATCGAGATCAGAAGCATACAATTCCTTAATGAACTCAAAGCCAAGCAATTTCGAGTCAAGAGAAACAAGCAGGTTATGACGACGAGATAAAGCATCAGCCACAACATTCTCTTTTCCTTGCTTATAGCGAATAACATAAGGAAATGTTTCAATGAACTCAACCCATTTAGCATGTCGTTTGTTCAACCTTTGCTGACCTTTTAGATGTTTCAAAGCCTCATGATCGGTATGAATGATGAATTCCTTCGGCCAAAGATAGTGCTGCCATGTTTGAAGCGCCCTCACCAAAGCATAAAGCTCTTTGTCATAAGTGGGATAGTTTAGTTGCGCTCCACTTAGCTTCTCACTGAAATAAGATATTGGCTTTCCTTCCTGCATCAAAACAGCTCCAATACCTACACCAGAAGCATCACATTCTACCTCGAAAGCTTTAGAAAAATCAGGTAGAGACAAGAGTGGAGAATTAGTGAGTTTTTCTTTCAGAAGTTGAAAAGCAGCTTCTTGTGCATCTCCCCACTTAAACCCGACATTCTTCTTGATAACTTCTGTAAGTGGTGCAGCTATGGTGCTAAAGTCCTTAACAAACCTCCTGTAAAAACTTGCAAGTCCATGAAAACTCCTCACATCACCAACTGTCCTCGGACATGGCCAATCCCTTATGGCTGCGATCTTCTCTTCATCGACATGAATTCCCTGCTCACTAACCACAAACCCTAAAAACACCAATTTGTTAGTGCAAAACGTGCATTTCTTGAAGTTAGCAAACAATTGCTCCTTTCGCAGAACATCCAAGACAGATTTAATGTGTTCAACATGTTCAACAAGGTTCTTGCTATATATCAGCATATCATCAAAATACACAACCACGAAACGTCCTAGAAAATGTCTAAGAACGTGATTCATCAGCCTCATAAACGTGCTAGGTGCATTTGTTAAGCCAAAAGGCATAACCAACCATTCATACAACCCATGCTTTGTTTTAAAGGCAGTTTTCCACTCATCACCTTCTTTCATGCGTATTTGATGATAGCCACTTCTCAAATCAACCTTAGAAAAGAATTTTGAACCATGCAACTCATCCAACATGTCATCAAGTCTCGGAATAGGATGGCGATACTTTACCGTGATTTGGTTGACTGCACGACAATCAACACACATTCGCCACGTACCATCTTTCTTTGGTACAAGAATCACCGGCACGGCACATGGTGACATGCTTTCTCGGACGTGTCCCTTCTCCATCAGATCCGAAATTTGCCTCTGAAGCTCTTTGGTTTCCTCGGGATTGGTTCTGTAGGCTGCCTTGTTTGGAATACTTGCACCGGGAATGAAATCGATTTGATGCTCGATTCCTCGTAATGGTGGCAGTCCATTTGGAATCTCCTCCAGAAAAACATCGTCGTATTCCTGCAGAAGATCAAGAACAACACTAGGCAAAGTAGAGGTGAGTTCGTTAGTGTTCAAAAGAGCCTCTTTGTACAGAAGTACAAACATAGGCTGGTGCGAAAGCAATGCTTTCTTAACCTCTCTCGCTCTCATGAAGAAATTTGTGTTTGATCTCACGGGTATACTCTCAAAGGCCTTTGACTGGGTTTTTCTCAAATCCTCACCAATTTTTGAGTGAACTACCTCATGGTCACACAATTTCTTCTCATTCTTCATCATTTGGAGTTGATCTTCATACACTTCTTTAGGAGTCAAAGGAACCAATCTGATTTTCTTCCCTTTGAACTCAAAAGAATATTTGTTGGAGTATCCATCGTATTGAGCACGGGTATCAAACTGCCATGGCTGCCCAAGAAGTAAATGACCAGCTTGCATAGGCACAACATCACATAGCACTTCATCTTCGTATTTGCCAATACGAAATGAAACTTTTGCTTCCCTTTGAACTCAAAAGAATATTTGTTGGAGTATCCATCGTGTTGAGCACGGGTATCAAACTGCCATGGCCGCCCAAGAAGTAAATGACCAGCTTGCATAGGCACAACATCACATAGCACTTCATCTTCGTATTTGCCAATACGAAATGGAACCTTTACTTGCCTATGAACCTTCGTTTCTCCATTGTCATTCAGCCACTGAAGTTTGTATGGCTTTGGATGCTTCTGAGTAAGCAACCCTAGCTTTTCAACCAAAGAATTGCTCGCCACGTTAGTACAACTCCCACTATCAATGATCAAACTACAAACCTTGTCCTTAACAACACATCTTGTATAAAAGATGTTTTCTCGCTGGATTTTCTCCTCTTCTTTTGATCGAAGATTCAAAACCCTTCTAGTCACCATCAGTTTACCTGACTCAGCCTCTTGCTCGTCTACATCCTCTCCAAAGACGGCATTGAATCAGATTCACCCTCAGCTTCGGTTTCAACCTCTCCATTATCACGAACCACCAATGTTCTTCGATTCGGGCACTCATTTGCATAGTGTCCTCTGCCCAAACACTTAAAACATCGAATATCTCGAGTACGTGATGGAACAGCATCAGAAATACCTTGCTTTCTAGGCTGGGACGTATCAGGTTTGCCCTCGGGCTTTGCTGCCACTTTTGAACCAAAAGTTGCTTATCTTCTTTGTGGAAATGTGGCCGAGCATTGGAAGAGTTGGAACCAAACTTCTGATGTGTTTTCCCCCTTCTTTTGATTTGGTTCTCAAACTTGATCGCAAGATGTAGCAACTCCTCCATCTCAACATAGTGTTGAGTCTCCACACGATCTTGGATCTCCTGATTCAACCCTCCAATAAATCTGTCCATCGTTGACTCCCTATCCTCATCAACATTGGCTCGAATCATTAGTATTTCCATCTCTTTATAATATTCTTCGACACTACGGTTACCTTGGACCAAACGCCTCAATCGTTGGAGAACTTCTCTATGATAGTGGTTTGGAACAAATCTTCGCCTCATAACCGCTTTCATGTCATCCCAAGCATCAATAGGATTCTCCCCATTTCTTCTTCGTGTGGTTACAAGTTGATCCCACCATGCAAGTGCATAATCACTAAAGCGAGCGGCTGCCAACTTCACTTTCTTTCGCTCAGAATAGTGATGTACGTCAAACACCATCTCAACCTTCCGTTCCCACTCCAAGTAAGTTTCAGCATCATTCCTGCCATGAAAAGATGGGATTTCGAGTTTTATACCACTGAGATCATCATCAACATGCTCCCGAGCCCTTCTTTCTCGTCTTTGTCTCCGAGGAGCCTCATAAAAATCTGATCTTACATCTTCTTCGTTGCTAGAAACTTGTGGTGGTGTTCTAGCTCTTTCGGGACCATTTCGAGGTTGTCTTTGCACCGCATTTTGTCGTGGCAGGTTACGTGCGACAAGCGCCTCATTTTCCATCTGGTCTATTCTTTGATGGATACCCTCCAACTCAGCTCGCATGATTCTCCGTAGCTCACCCATCAAGGCCTGCATTTGAAGTAGGTTTGCTTCTTCATGTTGCTGATTGTCTAGATTGCAATTTTGTTCCACCGCCATTATGAAATTTTCCTGCAAGTAAAAACGTCAGCAAATAAACAGAAATAGACAAGGAAAAGGAAGATGAGAGAACCTCACAAATCACTCAGAAAAGAGTTTCGCTCAATTTGTGTATCACTCAACTCTCCCGTTTCTCTTACGAATCCTTGTGCAAACTAATTAAGGAACTCAATCAGAAGCAACAACAATGAAATTCAAAACTCAACTCACTAAACCAAGTTAGAAGATGAGTAAGAGTGACTCTAAGTCTCAAAACCTAATATTCAACGCAAGAAAACTCAAACGACTCAAAGATGAAACTTCGACTATGACTCGAAAGTTTTGGACTACGACTCAAGAAACTTTGACTCAACTCCGACTCAAAATCGAATCAACTTCCAAATTTTTTTTTCTCTTTTCTTTTTTTTTTCTTTGATCGAGTGAACCTGGTTTAGAAACGTAGGGTGATCGAAGATGCCACAAGTGTTGTGCGGAATCAACACTTGATAAGTCAAGTTTGAACGCCACGGATGAAGATCCGATAAGTTCAGAAATTAGTTCTAAAAGAACTCTAAGAGAAACCTCTCAAAATATATTTCAAAGTTGTGTTTTTACAATCTGATTTTTAAATAGAGATCAATACATGAAACTTAGCAAAAACTAAAATAAATAAGCACAAAAATCAAGGTGTGAATGTGTGGTCTTCAAAAAGTCTTGAATGTGATTGTGTGGAACTTCAAGAAAACCATAATGCTGACTTTGTGGTCTTCAAGATGGTGTTGGAAAGACATCTTGACCAGAATTGATGTCAATTTTCGTCACACTTATTGGGCCTAAAATTTGGGCTTCACTTGTGGGTCTTCCAAGCTTGATATCATGTGGATAATGGGCTGGGCTTGTTGTTGGACCAACCCAACACATTCTTCCAAGTGTTCTTGACTCAAACAAGGGAGAATAAGGCCATTTGATGCAGCTTGTAGCTTCTTGGCACGAGATCTTGTAATCGGTCCAATTGGCTCAACGCTTTCTCCCGCTATGTTCATCCCGTAGCTAGCTTCCGATGCAGCTCGTCCTTGCATGAGTTCAACTCCAATGGTGTTGCCTTGGATGTCCATATCATATAGTGCGTCGAAACATACTTGAGTGCATCGAAACAAGTTTAGAGTGCGTCCAAATATACTTAGAGTGCATGTTATGTTTAGAGTGCGTCGAAACATGTTTAGAGTTCGTCTAAACATGTTTAGAGTGCGTCAAATACGTTTAGAGTGCGTCCAAACATTTTTAGAGTGCATCCAAACATGTTTAGGGTGCATCGAAACATTTTTAGAGTACGTCAAAACATGATTTAGAGTGCGTCAAAACATGTTTAGACTGCAACAAAAGATGTTTAGAATTCGTCAAAACATATTTAGAGCGCATCCAAGCATGTTTAGACGTCAAAACATACTTAGAGTGCATCCAAACATGTTTTGAGAGCATCGAAACATTTTGAGTGCAATGGAACATGTTTAGAGTGCGTCGAAACATGTTTAGCGTTCGTCTAAACATGTTTAGAGTGCATCCTAACATGTTTAAAGTGCATTATCTATTTTGTATATATATGTATTCTAAAGTCAACACTTAAGAATAAGACATGCAGGAGACATTTCTCCGATACACATCTTCAATACATTTTCATATACATACTTAATATCTTCATTTCATCATTCTCTTTCACATATACAAAAAACCCATTCATTCTCTTTCATTTATAATTCAAATTTATATAAAAGTCTTCATTTAGAGTGCGTCCAAAGACATTTAGAGTGCATCCAAGCATGTTTAGAGTGCGTCAAAACATACTTAGAGTGCATCCAAACATGTTTTGAGAGCATCGAAACATTTGAGTGCATCGAAACATGTTTAGAGTGCATCCAAACATACTTAGAGTGCATCCAAACACGTTTAGAGTGCATCCAAACACTTTTAAACTGCATCCAAATATGTTTAGAGTGCATCGAAACATTTTTAGAGTGCGTCGAAGCATATTTAGAGTTCATCGAAACATGTTTAGAATGCGTCCAAACACGTTTAGAGTGCGTCCAAACACGTTTAGAGTGCGTCCTAACATTTTTAGAGTGCATCCAAACATGTTTAGAGTGCATCCAAACATTTTTAGAGTGCATCGAAGCATATTTAGAGTGCGTCGAAACATGTTTAGAGTATCTAAAGATGTTTAAAGTGCGTCCAAAGACGTTTAGAATGCGTCCAAATACATCTAGTGCCTCCAAGCACGTTTAGAGTGCATCCTAACATGTTTAGAGTGCGTCAATACATGTTTAGAGTGCAACAAAAAATGTTTAGAGTTCGTCAAAACACGTTTATAGTGCGTCGAAACATAATTAGAGTGCATCAAAACAAGTTTAGAGTGCGTCGAAATATACTTAGAGTGCATGTTTAGAGTACGTCGAAACATGTTTAGAGTTCGTCTAAACATGTTTAGAGTGCGTCAAATACGTTTAGAGTGCGTCCAAACATTTTTAGAGTGCATCCAAACAT
>NW_010968435.1:0-746 GCF_000463585.1 Tarenaya hassleriana | reverse complement strand
AAACATGTTTAGAGTTCATCTAAAGATGTTTAGAATCCGTCAAAACATATTTAGAGCGCATCCAAACATATTTAAAGTGCGTCGAAACATACTAAGAGTGCATCCAAACATGTTTAGTGTGCATTAGAACATTTTTAGAGTGCGTCGAAACATATTTACAGTGCGTCGAAACATGTTTAGAGTTCGTCTAAACATGTTTAGAGTGCATCCTAACATGTTTAGAGCGCATTAAAACATTTTTAGAGTGCGTCGAAACCTATTTAGAGTGCGTCGAAACATATTTAGAGTTTGTGTAAACATGTTTTGAATGCACCAAAACACGTTCAGAAGTGCGTCCAAAGACATTTAGAGTGCATCCAAGCATGTTTAGAGTGCGTCAAAACATACTAAGAGTGCATCCAAACATGTTTTGAGAGCATCGAAACATTTTGAGTGCATCGAAACATGTTTAGAGTGCATCCAAACATACTTAGAGTGCATCCAAACACGTTTAGAGTGCATCCAAATACTTTTAAAGTGCATCCAAATATGTTTAGAGTGCATCGAAACATTTTTAGAGTGCGTCGAAGCATATTTAGAGTTCATCTAAACATGTTTAGAGTGCGTCCAAACACGTTTAGAGTGCGTCCAAACATTTTTAGAGTGCATCCAAACATGTTTAGAGTGCATCCAAACATTTTTAGAATGCGTCGAAGCATATTTAGAGTGCGTCGAAACATGTTTAGAGTTCATCTAAAGATGTTTAA
>NW_010968434.1:0-463 GCF_000463585.1 Tarenaya hassleriana | reverse complement strand
TAAGCTAACATATATGGCTATCACGTCATTCATATATGTGAGACATTAACTTCTGATTAGTACAGAAGGTTACGAGGTATATTTGGCATGATAAATGAGACAAGTTTATGGACGTTGGAGGCCCTTGATATGAGGAAAACGTGTCGTGCAATCAGTGCAATATTGAAGAAGATTAAAGACAAATTTCCTTTTTCTATGTACATAGATATTTGATTTCTTTAAGTTGACTTTTATGTACCGTTAGTTATAGGATTCTTGCCATATTGTTTTTGTATATGTTCCTATAAATCTTGTAGTCATTACAATTGTGATAAGAAAGGAGTATTCAAGTGATCTTTTCTTCGTATCCGATCACCTCTCCCTTGTCATTCGTCTTTTCATTCTTCATTTGTTTCTATCAAATTATTCTTTGATTCTCATCTATATTTTCAACACAAAACTCTCCAAACTATAAATTTCTTCA
>NW_010968433.1:0-463 GCF_000463585.1 Tarenaya hassleriana | reverse complement strand
TGTTGAAGACTCTGATACAACATACGAGGATGAAGCGATAGAAGACCAGATTTGGAAGCTGAACAAAAACAGAGCCGAAGATGACCAGAAGCTGAACAAGGACAGATTGCGAGAGAATCCAGCTGAATATCAATCTGTGCCGATGCGTATCACTGACACATTCAGATTGGCTCCACTCACGACAGATAAGGCATGATCTAATATATTCATCAGATTATTGGGAGACAATTAACATGCAGAATCAAGCACATTTCCTTTCTTATATTTGGTAATTTCAAGTTACCTTAAACATATTGTATTGCTTTCCTTTTCTTCTAAGTATGTATAGTCTATAAGAAACAAATCCTCTGTATATTCATAGGTAAGGGAATAAAGTGAATTGGTTTTTCTTATTCACCCCCTAAAGAACCCTAATTTGTCCTTCTCTACAGAACTTCCATTTCGTCTCTGTTACAATCTATCA
>NW_010968432.1:0-463 GCF_000463585.1 Tarenaya hassleriana | reverse complement strand
ACGTCGTCACCTCGCTGGAACTCTTTTCCGCTCTCCACCTTTGATTCCACCGATCTCGTAAGCCCTCGTACCCTCTCTCACTCTCGATTCCTCGGTTTAGGGCTAGATAGGTCGGATTAGGTTTTGGGTTTCGACGAGAATGGTTGATAGATCCATAGGGTAGGAGATTTCGGCCGGAAATCGGATTTCCGGCCACGAAATCGCAAACAACCACGATAGGCGACCGCTTGAGCGGTCGCTCATTCATGCATACGGGCACTCGAGCAATCGCCTGTGAAAACAAGCGGGCCGCCCGAAATCTCTGATCAACTACGAATCCCATGTTTTCCACGTCCTAACCCCGTATACCTTTTCAGATGGCACCAAAGAGAGCACAAACGGGCGATGTCACTTCCTCATCCCAAGAGGGAGATTATTCCCAAAGGAGGGAAATGAGACCCGGAACGATAACAACTATACTGGA
>NW_010968431.1:0-463 GCF_000463585.1 Tarenaya hassleriana | reverse complement strand
TTTAACAGTCCTAGAGAGTTAAATCTTCTCCCACCACCAGGTAGCAGATTGAAGACTGACAAAGAATCTAGCACATATCATATAGAATGGCATTAGATGACCAAACATATTTTGACCTCTATCAGCCTGCTAAAAGTGTGGCTCTAAGGATACCAGACATTGCTGATAAATTAGGGACGTACAATCCCTAATTGCAATATGGAAATGTGAAGTGATCAACAACAAACAAATCACTAAAAGGAAACACAGGACGGTTAAAGATGATGATGATGATATATATTTGACATTTATCTAGCAGATTAATGATGAAAACTCATAAAATGGAACGATAGTAACAGAAGGAAGTTCAACTTGAAATTGAAAATGAAAGAAACTTACGATTGGCTGCTGGGAGACTTGCCGGTGCAAACTGCTTCATCAGCCAGTTTCACACGAAGGGCATCCTTTTCTTTGGTTGAATAGG
>NW_010968430.1:0-463 GCF_000463585.1 Tarenaya hassleriana | reverse complement strand
TTTTTTTTTTTTCCTTTTTCCGTTGAAATTGAGCTATTCTTTTTGTGTTGCTGCTTCTGCCAGGTGACCCTGAAATGGGAAAAAGCAAGCTGTTACAAGCAGCGGCGTCCATTTCCCCTCGAGGAATTTATGTTTGTGGTAATGTGTTACAGAATTGTGCTTACATGATTACTCATCAGGTTTTTTGGTCAATGGTTGGCATCTGATGGACTTTTATTCCTTTTTTGACGGATTCTTTTGGCTCGAATAATCATGTAACTTCTACAGTCCACCAAGAAATCAAGCATAGAATACAGAACAAGCTTGTTGGCTCTGAAGATCCAATTGCGACAGAAACGATGCTAGAAAGAATCACCAAGAACCCAGGAGAATATATAGTGGAGACTTTGCAGAGCAGTTCAGAATGTTCCATAATCAGCTTAAGGATTTCTTCAATGCTGGAAGGTATGTGCCATTAGTTTCT
>NW_010968429.1:0-463 GCF_000463585.1 Tarenaya hassleriana | reverse complement strand
ATCGTTTGATCGAATATGACTCAGCCTTTCGAGAAAGTACATGTGTTGGAACTGTCCTTTGAATCTTTCGGAAGAGGAGGAGAGATAATATAGCTGCTCTACAAAATCCTTTGAAGCTTCAGTGCTACTGATTGTGGGCATCTGTTTACGTTGAGTATCTGAACTCATGTAGGTTCAGAATCAGGCACGTAACAAAGAATGTGGAACTCCAGTTCAGAGCATCTGTCTGGCTTGCTTTTTTTGTTTTCTTTTGCAGGAAGAACGCGAGTACCGATGGTCGTCTTTTACAAGGACGTGGTTGTGTATTCAAACTCAAGAGGTGTCAATTCTAAGACGATGATTGCTTACTTTCCCACGTGTCTCAGATGGCGAACAAGAGCAAAAACTGAAAGATAGTGAGGCTGCAATTGCTTCACTGCAGGTATATCTTCTCTGCTCTCAATTATACTCTCTCTCTCTCTCT
>NW_010968428.1:0-463 GCF_000463585.1 Tarenaya hassleriana | reverse complement strand
ACCTAATAGAAGATATTATATGGCCGTCGAATTATAACCATAGTTAATTGTCATCATCTATATTTGAATTTAGCATTTGTTAATTCAAAATTTTAAGATATTCCGTTACATTAAAAAAATATCAACATACCTATGATTGCTGCCGCTTCTTCATCTTGCTCTTCAGTTCCTAGCGCATAGACTCTAGGTTTCACCACTTGTCTTTTGGCAGCTGGTTGTTGTTGTAGTGTCTTTGTTCAATCCTCTTAGGTATTTCTGTTTTTAACTCAGGACAGTCGCTCTTATAATGCCCAACCTTTCCGCAATGGTAACAAGTGATGTGGAGCAACCTACACTCACAAAATGACGCCTTCCACATCATGAGCACAACGAAACTCCTGCTGCATAAGGGTGCATAAGAGTCTTTCCTTTACTTTTATCGTCATGGACAACCCGTCTATGACTGGATTGAGTCGATCTCTTA
>NW_010968427.1:0-463 GCF_000463585.1 Tarenaya hassleriana | reverse complement strand
CTAAGTGGTTTTTTACGAGTTAAAACACACGAATCGAACCATGTCTTGGCAGGTTACTGTATCTTTCTTGAGATACATTTAACAGATATATTTACGATACGTTTTATCAGAATATGAAATTATCTTATTCGAATGTGATTCGATAAAGAGACAAAATACTAGAGCTGTGACAGATGACTAGGGACGCATGGACGTTCATGCGAGGAAACGCCGCGGTTGGCAAACACCACATTTACAAAGAGACCAACACATAATACAGACAAAAACCAAAGTACTCTAATGTCTTCTTACACGTTCTCGACATGCAAACTCCCTCCTCCTCCATAAATACCCACCAAAAGCACTAAACAAAAGCATCAAACACAAGCAAACACGACAAAACGCACTTCATCACCACAAAAGATGGCGAAGCTCATAGTCCTCTTGGCAACTTTTGCCCTCTTCCTCGTCCTGTCTAACGCCT
>NW_010968426.1:0-463 GCF_000463585.1 Tarenaya hassleriana | reverse complement strand
CATTAGATCAAGGAGGACACGTTTCCAAGTATCAAATTTTAAAATATTAGTCATTATAAATTATATATTTTTTATATTTAGAAATATATAAAATGTATTTTTATTTTTCTGTTTTTAGTAGCAAAGTGATAGTCTTCTTTTGGATCTTCGACTCCTAATCTTCAAAAGTTCGCCATAAAAATTCTTAACCACACTTGTAATACTACATGTTGCGAGAGGAATTGAAGTATTTTTCAACATGTAAATACATGTTCTTTTCCTTTATTTACAATAACATATATTATTTTGTTAAAAACTATTAATTTATATCTTTTTTTTATCTTTTTAGATTCACAAAAAGAAGAGAGATAAATTAGCACAAGATCGATTCAATGATTTGGTTTTCATTAAATACAATCGCGCTTTGTAATGCCAATACAAAATGAAAGACATAAGTGATCCCATTCTTTTGGATGAAATTGAT
>NW_010968425.1:0-251 GCF_000463585.1 Tarenaya hassleriana | reverse complement strand
TACATATAACATATACATATATAACTAATATACATATTACAATAAAAATAATTATAACTAATTATACACATATAGTATATCTATTAAAAATAATATGTATATGTATATATATTAGTTATACATATAACATATGTATATATACAACTAATATGCATATTAAAATAAAAGTAATTATAACTAATATATACATTATATATTAAAAAATAATATATATACAATATATATTAACAAATAATATGTATATATATATA
>NW_010968424.1:31442-33308 GCF_000463585.1 Tarenaya hassleriana | reverse complement strand
GTCTATTGAAACATTTTTAAAGTGTGTCAAAACGTATTTAGAGTGCGTCGAAACATATTTTGAGTCCAACAAAAGATATTTAGAGTATGTCCAAACACGTTTAGAGTGCGTCCAAACATATTTAGAGCGCATCCAAAGATGTTTAAAATATGTCGAAACATACTTAGATTGCATCCAAACATGTTTACAGTGCATCAAAACATTTTTAGAGTGTGTCAAAAGATATTTAGAGTACTTCGAAATATGTTTAGAGTTCGTCTAAACATGTTTAGAGTTCGACTAAAGATGTTTAGATTGCATCCGAACATATTTAGAGTGCATCGAAACATGTTAGAGTTCGTCTAAACATGTTTTGAGTACACCAAAACACGTTTAGAGTGCAACCAAAAACATGTTTAGAGTGCGTCAAAACATACTTAGAGTGCATCCAAACATGTTTAGAGAGCATCGAAATATTTTTAGAGGGCATCGAAACATGTTTAGAGTGCATCAAAACATACTTAGAGTGCATCAAAACATACATAGAGCGCATCCAAAGATGTATAAAATATGTCGAAACATGTTTAGAGTGCGTCAAGACATACTTAGAGTGAATCCAAACATGTTTAGAGAGAATCGAAACATTTTTAGAGGGCGTCGAAACATGTTTAGAGTGCATCAAAACATACTTAGAGTACATCCAAACATGTTTAGAGTGCATCCAAACATTTTTAGAGTGCGTCAAAACATACGTAGAGTGCATGCAATCATGTTTAGAGTGCGTCCAAACATGTTTAGAGTGCATCAAAACATACCCTGCGCCAACTTACGATATCGTCTATGTAAATCCCGATGGAAATGTGGTGGAACATACCTCTTTCTCATGAGATGTTTCATTTCCCTCCAGGAGATTATTGGATCATAGTGAGAACGTCTCCTTTCGGCTATTTCTCGGTCCCACCATGTGAGTGCATTGTCCGTGAGTTGAGCCGCCGCGTATTGAACCTTCCTCTGTTCGGTATATGTATAGCAATCGAAAATATTTTCCATCCGCCTCTCCCAATCGAGATAAGCTTCAGGGTTAACTTTACCAGCAAAAGTAGGAGGTTTGAGTTTCAAATCTGTACCTTGGTGTCTTTGAACTCGTGGTTGCCTCCTAGGTTTGTGTTTCAAATCCTCCTCATCACTCTCATCAACATACCTTTGGTTTTGAACATTCCTCCTCCGTCGGTTCTGAGTAGAATGATCAGAATCCCCATCCTCGATATTTAGAGTACTTCGAAACATGTTTAGAGTTTCTCTAAACATGTTTAGAGTTCGACTAAACATGTTTAGAATGCATCCGAACATGTTTAGAGTGCATTTAAACATTTTTAGAGCGCGCTGAAACATATTTAGAGTGCGTCGAAACATGTTAGAGTTTGTGTAAACATGTTTTGAGTGCACAAAAACACGTTTAGAGTGCGTCCAAAAACATTTAGAGTGCATCCAATCATGTTTAGAGTGCGTCAAAACATACTTAGAGTGCATCCAAACATGTTTAGAGAGCATCGAAATATTTTTAGAGGGCGTCGAAACATGTTTAGAGTGCATCAAAACATACATGTTTAGAGTCTATTGAAACATTTTTATAGTGTGTCAAAACGTGTTTAGAGTGCGTTGATACATGTTTTGAGTCCAACAAAATATATTTAGAGTACGTCCAAACACGTTTAGAGTGCGTCCAAACATATTTAGAGCGCATCCAAAGATGTTTAAAATACGTCGAAACATACTTAGAGTGCATCCAAACATGTTTAGAGAGAATCGAAACATTTTTAGAGGGCGTCGAAACATGCTTAGAGTGCATCAAAACATACTTAGAGTGTATCCAAACATGTTTAGAGT
>NW_010968424.1:24445-30690 GCF_000463585.1 Tarenaya hassleriana | reverse complement strand
AAACATGTTTTGAGTGCACAAAAACACGTTTAGAGTGCGTCCAAAAACATTTAGAGTGCATCCAAACATGTTTAGAGTGCGTCAAGACATACTTAGAGTGCATCCAAACATGTTTAGAGAGAATCGAAACATTTTTAGAGGGCGTCGAAACATGTTTAGAGTGCATCAAAACATACTTAGAGTGCATCCAAACATGTTTAGAGTGCATCCAAACATTTTTAGAGTGCGTCAAAACATACGTAGAGTGCATGCAATCATGTTAGAATGCGTCCAAACATTTTTAGAGTGCGTCAAAACATGCTTAGAGTGCGTCGAAAAATGTTTAGAGTGCAACAAAAGATATTTAGAGTACGTCCAAACACGTTTAGAGTGCGTCCAAACATATTTAGAATACGTCCAAACACGTTTAGAGTGCGTCAAAAGATATTTAGAGTACTTCGAAACATGTTTAGAGATCGTCTAAACATGTTTAGAGTTCGACTAAACATGTTTATAATGCGTCCGAATATGTTTAGAGTGCATTAAAACATTTTTAGAGCGCGCCGAAACATATTTAGAGTGCGTCGAAACATGTTAGAGTTTGTGTAAACATGTTTTGAGTGCACAAAAACACGTTTAGAGTGCGTCCAAAAACATTTAGAGTGCATCCAATCATGTTTAGAGTGCGTCAAACATACTTAGAGTGCATCCAAACATGTTTAGAGTGCATCCAAGCATTTTTAGAGTGCGTCAAAACATGCTTAGAGTGCGTCGAAACATGTTTAGAGTGCAACAAAAGATATTTAGAGTACGTCCAAACACGTTTAGAGTGCGTCCAAACATATTTAGAATACGTCCAAACACGTTTAGAGTGCGTCAAAAGATATTTAGAGTACTTCGAAACATGTTTAGAGATCGTCTAAACATGTTTAGAGTTCGACTAAACATGTTTATAATGCGTCCGAATATGTTTAGAGTGCATTAAAACATTTTTAGAGCGCGCCGAAACATATTTAGAGTGCGTCGAAACATGTTAGAGTTTGTGTAAACATGTTTTGAGTGCACGAAAACACGGTTAGAGTGCGTCCAAAAACATTTAGAGTGTATCCAATCATTAGATGCGTCAAAACATACTTAGAGATCATCCAAACATGTTTAGAGAGCATCGAAATATTTTTAGAGTGCGTCGAAACATGTTTAGAGTGCATCAAAACATAATTAGAGTGCATCCAAACATGTTTAGAGTGCATCAAAACATTTTTAGAGTGCGTCAAAACTTACGTAGAGTGCATGTTGATGGACAAACTCAAGACACAAATCCGGACAAACCAACATGTACTTCCGAAGATAAGCACAAGAACAAGTTGCCTTATTCAGTGATGAGGACATTGGAAGCACGACGGAACAAAATGGGAGCAACGTGGATCACATCAGTTTTCCGGATGGACCCATGACGAGATCAAAGACAAAGAAGCTACAAGCTGCTCTAAATGGGCTCTTTCTTGAATGTTTGGGCCATGAACACATGGAAAATAACATCTGCCCAAGTCATACACAAGTTCAGCCCATTTTCAACATGATATCAAGTGAAGAAAGCCCAAAATGAAGGCCCAAAAGTTGCAGCCCAAGTCCATGACGAAAATGACAAAAAAATCTGCATTTTGTGTCTTCAATGTTGCTTACAATCTACTCTAGTCAAAGTCCAACACTATTATGACTTTGTTTTCCAACAAGTTCAAAGTTTTAGGAAGACTAGTATTAATTCTACACTTTTATGTCTTTTGGTGTTGTTTTGGTTCTCCTATAAATAGGTGAACTAAACTCTTTTGTAATCATCAATCATCTTTTAGATATTTAAGAGGTTTTCTCTTCAAAGTTCTTTGAGAACTATTTTCTGAACTTATCGGATTCATCCGTGGCGTTCATCTTCGACTTATCAAACGTTAGTCCATAAACGTTTGTGGCGTCTTCGCAACACCAACGTTTCTAATCCAGGTTTGCTTAGGGGTTTAGGACGTTTCTTGTTTCAAGGAATTGGGCCTAGGTTTCTTTCACGAGTTGATTAGGGGTTTTGGTTATTTCCATCGCCTTTCTAGAGAATTTCGATCCGAGATCGTATCAATAAGTCTCATAAAGGATATAAGAATCACATTGGATGTGATTGACATTAGATGTCTACCTAAATAGCGTAAGGCTGAGTGTAAAAACTTGTTCTTATGTGAAATACGGATCTTAGTCCCATATAAAAAAAACGGTTGGTTGTTTGAGAATATCACAAAGAAAATCTCTAAAAAAAAAAAGAGTCTTTTGATCAAGTTTCTGAGTCGGGGTTGTAACTTTATTTTCGTGTTTCCATTTGCATTCATCATCGGAAACTCAAATTGAGTACTTTGAGTCATAGTCATAGTCCGCTTTTGAGTCGAAATTCTTTTGCTCCTGGATAGACTGGTTTGATAAGTTTTCGGTGAATTGCTATCGTTTTGAGTTTGATTTAGTTTGCTAATAGTTTGAACAAGGACTTTGGAAGAGAAAACAAGTGAGGTGGAGTGAAGAAAATTGAGTGAAACACTTTCTGAGTGTGGTGAGATTTCTGCCATCTTCTTTTTCCTTGTCTCTTTCTGTTCTTTTTTTGTTTCTTAACATTTTTTGCAGAGTTTCAACATGGAAGACATACAAAATGAGCAGCAACCTGAAGGAGCAAACTCACTTCAAATGCAAGCGCTAATGGGTGAGCTACGAAGGATGTTGAGGGCTGAGATAGAACCATTGCATCAAAGAGTGGATCGGATGGAGAATGCTGCAAGACACCGACAACAACAAGGTGTTCCCAGAAGAGCTAGGTCACATCATAGTGATCCTAGTGACGAGGGAGAACAATTGTCGGAAGTAGAAGAAGTACGTGAGAATCCGAGGAGGCAAAGGCGTGAACCTCGTCCACGAGAACGTCTTGATGATGATCTCAGTAGCATCAAGATGGAAATTCCTACATTTCACGGGCGGAACGATGCAGAAACATATTTGGAATGGGAGAGAAAGACTGAGATGGTATTTGATTGCCATCATTATTCCGAGTTGAAGAAAGTTAAACTCGCAGCATCAAAGTTCAGTGACTATGCATTAATGTGGTGGGATCAATTGGTTCTTTCACGGCGAAGATATGGTGAGAATCCCATTACCACATGGGGTGACATGAAAATAGTCATGAAGAGGCGGTTTGTACCCAATCATTACCATCGAGAAGTGCATCAAAAGTTACGAAGGTTGGTGCAAGGAAGTAGAAGTGTTGAAGAATATTACAAAGAGATGGAAATGTTGATGATTCGGGCCAATGTTGAAGAAGATCGTGAAGCGACAATGGAGAGATTTATTGGTGGGTCGAACCAAGAGATCCAGGATCGTGTAGAGATTCAACACTACGTTGAGATGGAGGATTTGCTACATTTTGCGATCAAGTTCGAGAACCAAATCAAAAGAAGAGGAAAAACACATCAAAGGTTTGGTTTCAACTCATCTAATCCCCGACCACAATTCACAAAAGAAGATAACAATGACACTACGTGATGACGGAGAGGTTGAGACGGAGTCTGAGGAAGAGGGTAAATCAGATTCTGATGCATCTACGAATGAGGTTAGTGATCAATTTGCTGCAAAAGGAGAATTATTAGTGGCTAGAAGAGCACTAAACTTGCAGGCAAAAGAAGAAGAGATTGTGCAGCGAGAAAACATTTTCTACACAAGGGGGGTTGTCAAAGATAAAGTGTGTAGTATCATCATTGATGGCGGGAGCTGTACAAACGTAGCAAGTACGTTGTTGGTAGAGAAGTTGGGGTTGAAAACAACAAGACACCCGAAACCGTACCGTTTACAATGGCTCAATGACAGCGGAGAAACGAAGGTGCATAGACAAGTGAGTGTGCCATTTTGTATTGGCAAATACAAAGACGAGGCGCTTTGTGATGTAGTCCCTATGCAAGCGGGGCATTTGTTGCTTGGTAGACCATGGCAATTTGATACTAAAGCTCAACACGATGGCTACAGCAATAAGTATTCATTTGAGTTCAAAGGTAAACCCATTCGACTTGTACCTTTGACACCGAAGGAGGTTTTTGAAGATCAACTCAAAATGATGAAGAATGAGAAGAAACCAATCAACATGTGTGACCATGAGGTAGATCACTCAAAATCTAGTGAGGCCTTGAGAAAAACCCAGAAAAAGACTTGTGAGAGTACACCCGAGAGGAAAAATACCAATTTCTTTATGAGAGCGAGTGAGATCAAGAAAGCATTACTTTCTCGACAGCCAATGATTGTACTTATGTACAAAGAGGCTCTTTTGAATACTAACGAACTCACATCGTCTTTGCCTAGTGTGGTTTTTGATCTCTTGCAGGTGTATGATGATGTTTTTCCTGAAGAGCTTCCACATGGATTACCACCTATTCGAGGGATTGAACATCAAATCGACCTTGTTCCTGGAGCTAGCCTTCCAAACAAGGCTGCATACCGAACAAATCCTGAGGAAACCAAAGAGCTCCAAAGACAAGTCACAGAACTGATGGAGAAAGGTTATGTTCGTGAAAGTATGTCACCTTGTGCTGTTCCAGTCATCCTAGTTCCAAAGAAAGATGGTACGTGGCGTATGTGTGTTGATTGTCGTGCAATCAACAATATTACGGTAAAGTATCGCCATCCCATACCTCGATTGGATGATATGTTGGATGAATTGCATGGATCACGTGTCTTTTCTAAGATAGATCTTAAAAGTGGTTATCATCAAATACAAATGAAAGATGGTGATGAATGGAAAACAGCATTCAAAACGAAACATGGCTTGTATGAATGGTTAGTTATGCCATTTGGCTTGACTAATGCACCCAACACGTTCATGAGATTGATGAACCATGTTCTAAGGCAATTCATTGGTAGATTTGTGGTTGTTTACTTTGATGATATCTTGGTTTATAGCAAGAATATCGAGGAGCATGTTGAACATCTCAAATTTGTCCTAGAAGTTTTAAGGAAGGAAAAACTATTCGCGAATTTCAAGAAATGCACATTTTGCACTAACAAGCTAGTTTTTCTAGGATTTGTTGTTCGTGAGCAGGGAATTCAAATGGATGAAGAAAAAGTTGCAGCAATCAAGAGTTGGCCAAGCCCGAAGACGGTGAGTGATGTAAGGAGTTTCCATGGACTTGCAAGCTTCTATCGGCGCTTTGTGAAAGATTTCAGCACCATTGCTGCACCATTGACGGAAATCATCAAGAAAAATGTTGGATTCCAATGGAACGAAGCTCAAGAAACAGCATTTCAACTCTTGAAAGGGAAGCTTACTGACTCTCCTCTTTTATCTCTTCCAGATTTTTCCAAAGCTTTTGAGATTGAATGTGATGCTTCTGGCGTAGGTATTGGAGCTGTGTTGATGCAAGAAGGAAGGCCAATTGCGTACTTTAGTGAAAAGTTGAATGGAGCTTCGTTGAACTATCCAACGTATGACAAAGAATTGTATGCATTAGTGAGGGCGATGCAAACGTGGCAGCACTATCTTTGGCCGAAAGAATTCGTGATTCATACGGATCATGAGTCCTTGAAACACTTAAAAGGTCAGCATAAGCTAAACCGCCGACATGCCAAATGGATTGAATTCCTTGAAACATTTCCTTATGTAATTCGTTACAAGCAAGGAAAAGAAAATATAGTGGCTGACGCATTATCTAGACGGTATTGTTTATTGTCTTCTCTTGATGCTAAGTTGCTAGGTTTTGAAAACATTAAGGAATTGTACGAATCTGATCATGATTTCCATGAAGTGTTTCAATCTTGTGCAAAAACTGTTTCTGGAAAGTATTTTGCTGTTTCTTGAGCTTCGTTCCATTGGAATCCAACATTTTTCTTGATGATTTCCGTCAATGGTGCAGCAATGGTGCTGAAATCTTTCACAAAGCGCCGATAGAAGCTTGCAAGTCCATGGAAACTCCTTACATCACTCACCGTCTTCGGGCTTGGCCAATTCTTGATTGCTGCAACTTTTTCTTCATCCATTTGAATTCCCTTCTTACTAACAACAAATCCTAGAAAAACTAGCTTGTTAGTGCAAAACGTGCATTTCTTGAGATTCGCGAATAGTTTTTCCTTCCTTAAAACTTCTAGGACAAATTTGAGATGTTCAACATGCTCCTCGATATTCTTGCTATAAACCAAGATATCATCAAAGTAAACAACCACAAATCTACCAATGAATTGCCTTAGAACATGGTTCATCAATCTCA
>NW_010968424.1:16611-21539 GCF_000463585.1 Tarenaya hassleriana | reverse complement strand
GACTAGGACTGGAAAAGATTCAATTTTTGTGGTGGTTGATAGGTTTTCAAAAATGGCCCATTTCATTCCTTGCCATACGACCGATGACGCTTCGAATGTTGCTTCGTTGTTCTTTCGAGAAGTTGTTCGTCTTCATGCCATGCCTAGGACTATAGTTTCAGACCGTGATGTGAAATTCACATTCTAACCAAAGCTACAAGTTCTTATGTTCTTAACAGATTACTCTCCAAGATTGGCCTCATTGAATTCGGAAAGCCAATCTTGAGGGGGAATGTTGAAGAACAAAGAAATGGAGTACATGAGGTTGGAGATTCTGCAGACTATGAAGAAGAAGCTTCGGTTACTTTGGACGCAAGGCAACTGTATGAAGAGTGAAGAAGGAGACGTTCAGCCCACTACATGGCCTTGGGCTGAGTTCACTTTGGGCCTAAACTCAGCAAAGCCCACTTCACATGGAGAGCTAGCCGTTGGTGACATGAGGAAATCTGCCCAAAGTTACAGCACATTTCCTTTCTCGAATATGGCAATCTCATGTTGCCTTTTCTTGTATATTGCAGATATTCTGTAGTTTCCTTTTCTTGTAATACTCGATTTGTATTTAGTTTATGATGAGGACATTGGAAGCACGACGGAACAAAATGGGAGCAACGTGGATCACATCAGTTTTCCGGATGGACCCATGACGAGATCAAAGACAAAGAAGCTACAAGCTGCTCTAAATGGGCTCTTTCTTGAATGTTTGGGCCATGAACACATGGAAAATAACATTGGCCCAAGTCATACACAAGTTCAGCCCATTTTCAACATGATATCAAGTGAAGAAAGCCCAAAATGAAGGCCCAAAAGTTGCAGCCCAAGTCCATGACGAAAATGACAAAAAAATCTGCATTTTGAGTCTTCAATGTTGCTTACAATCTACTCTAGTCAAAGTCCAACACTATTATGACTTTGTTTTCCAATAAGTTCAAAGTTTTAGGAAGACTAGTATTAATTCTACACTTTTATGTCTTTTGGTGTTGTTTTGGTTCTCCTATAAATAGGTGAACTAAACTCTTTTGTAATCATCAATCATCTTTTTATATATTTGAGAGGTTTTCTCTTCAAAGTTCTTTGAGAACTATTTTCTGAACTTATCGGATTCATCCGTGGCGTTCATCTTCGACTTATCAAACGTTAGTCCATAAACGTTTGTGGCGTCTTCGCAACACCAACGTTTCTAATCCAGGTTTGCTTAGGGGTTTAGGACGTTTCTTGTTTCAAGAAATTGGGCCTAGGTTTCTTTCACGAGTTGATTAGGGGTTTTGGTTATCTCCACCGTCTTTCTAGAGAATTTCGATCCGAGATCGTATCATTCAGACTTGTTGCTGGACACTTGAAGAACTCAACCAAGTAAGGAAATGGCGTGCAAGAGGAAGATTAGAAGAAATCAAGGAATTCTGCAATATACTCATCACTCAATCAACTCATATGTTCAAGGATAAAGATCTGTTCTCTAGTCTTACAAATGCATATGGTGTTGTTTCGGTAGCGGATGGTAAGAATGTTCCTATTAAAGGACAAGGAAAAATCAACATCTTTGGTAAAGAGATATATGGGCTATATGTTCCTGATTTTAAGACAAAATTATTGTCTATTCCTAAACTTATTCAAGATATTTGTTGTCGTGTTATATTCGATACTAATAGTGTTGTATTTCAGGATATTGAGACAAATGAGGTGTTTGCCAAAGGATTTAAGGAGAACAACCTCTATTACCTTGAAGATTCGACTCCAATTTCTCATTCAGCATTTCATTCTATTTGGCATTCTCGATTAGGGCATCCCCATTTTCAAGTTTTACGTTTACTTGTTCCTCATGTTAAGAACGATAATAATAATGTTTGTGAGGCATGTGTACTTGGCAAACACTGCCGAACTGTTTTCCCAACTTCAACAACCGTTTATGATAATGTTTTTGACCTTGTTCACTCAGATGTGTGGACCGCACCATGCTTCTCTCGTGAAAATCAAAAATATTTCGTTTCATTCATAGATGAAAAATCAAAGCACACATGGATTACTCTTTTAAAACAAAAGAAAGATGTATTCACTGCATTCAAAACGTTTCATGCTCATATTACTAACCAATTTGGTGTCAACATTAAGTGTCTGCGTACAGATAATGGAGGAGAGTATATGAGCAACCAATTTCGAGATTATATGCAACACCATGGGATTATCCATCAACGTTCTTGTGCTCATACACCTCAACAAAATGGGGTTGCTGAAAGGAAAAATCGTCACTTGATGGAAGTGGCTCGAACATTACTCTTCCACCATCAAGTACCCAAAACATATTGGGGAGATGCCGTGAAGACAGCCTGCTACTTGATAAATCGGCTGCCTACCCAAGTGCTTCATGACAAATCGGGGGCCGCAATCTGTTTGCAGGACCAACAGAATTGGCTCACTACACCAAAAGGAACGATGACGTCTTCAGGAAGCAAAGTGCAACGCCCTCAGCTTCGCGTGATAGGAGATCATTCTTTTGCGATCACTGCAAAAGAACCGGTCATTCCAAGGAGCGCTGCTGGGTGTTGAATCCACACCTTAAACCCCCAAGATACAAAGATGCACCACCAAAAAGGGGAGAAGCTATGAGCACTGGAAACACAGTTACATTTTCAGATGAAGAGATGCAAGGCTTCAAACAATTTCTCCTTGCTATGAACAACAAGGAGCATGGTAACATGTCTAAACTTTCATCTGTTTCTCACCCCTTGATTGTTCTTGATTCCGACGCAACAACTCATATGTTCAAGGATAAAGATCTGTTCTCTAGTCTTACAAATGCATATGGTGTTGTTTCGGTAGCGGATGGTAAGAATGTTCCTATTAAAGGACAAGGAAAAATCAACATCTTTGGTAAAGAGATATATGGGCTATATGTTCCTGATTTTAAGACAAAATTATTGTCTATTCCTAAACTTATTCAAGATATTTGTTGTCGTGTTATATTCGATACTAATAGTGTTGTATTTCAGGATATTGAGACAAATGAGGTGTTTGCCAAAGGATTTAAGGAGAACAACCTCTATTACCTTGAAGATTCGACTCCAATTTCTCATTCAGCATTTCATTCTATTTGGCATTCTCGATTAGGGCATCCCCATTTTCAAGTTTTACGTTTACTTGTTCCTCATATTAAGAACGATAATAATAATGTTTGTGAGGCATGTGTACTTGGCAAACACTGCCGAACTGTTTTCCCAACTTCAACAACCGTTTATGATAATGTTTTTGACCTTGTTCACTCAGATGTGTGGACCGCACCATGCTTCTTTCGTGAAAATCAAAAATATTTCGTTTCATTCATAGATGAAAAATCAAAGCACATCTGAGTGAACAAGGTCAAAAACATTATCATAAACGGTTGTTGAAGTTGGGAAAACAGTTCGGCAGTGTTTGCCAAGTACACATGTCTCACAAACATTATTATTATCGTTCTTAACATGAGGAACAAGTAAACGTAAAACTTGAAAATGGGGATGCCCTAATCGAGAATGCCAAATAGAATGAAATGCTGAATGAGAAATTGGAGTCGAATCTTCAAGGTAATAGAGGTTGTTCTCCTTAAATCCTTTGGCCTTCCACCATCAAGTACCCAAAACATATTGGGGAGATGCCGTGAAGACAGCCTGCTACTTGATAAATCGGCTGCCTACCCAAGTGCTTCATGACAAATCACCATATGAGGTACTCTATAACAAATCATGTTCTATCGATCACTTACGAACCTTTGGATGTGTTTGTTATGCAAAGATCGCAGATGGAGAACGAGATAAACTTGCTGCCAAGAGTATTCGCTGTGTCTTCTTAGGATATCCCACGGATCAGAAGGGATATGTATGTTATCATCCCGCAACACGTCGCACACATGTTGTTAGAGATGTTATCTTTGCAGAGAATTTGAGCTACTTTGATCAACAAGATTGGTCGAGTTTGAAGAACCTTCGCACACAAGGAACTGATCATAACTCACCTCTTGAACAGCTCCATGCAACACTACGATCTATCAATCTTCCATTTAATGCATCTTCGGAGACCTCGTCCAAATCTCCTACACATGCTACACAACCGGTTCCTTCTGATCCCTCTTCTCGTTCTTCATTTTCCACTAACAATCTTAATGATGCAGTGGAGAGTACGCAGGAGAATGTTGTGGAGGAACCCTCAATACACCACAGTGAACCTCCTCTACAGCCTCAAACTGCGGAATCTGAGGACAATGATATTCAACAGAATATTGACCATATAGTTGAGGGGGAACTCTATGTACCTGACGAATCACTTCCTCAACCTGTCCATACACCATCATTGCGTAGAGGAACCAGAGATCGGAAGCCACCTACTGCCTGGTGGAAGCTAAATCACGCACCGCAAAGCCACCTAGCTACGCACTCTATTCTTGATTATGCTTCCCTTGATGCGTTTCCTTCTAACGAACGTGCTTTCTTAAGTGTTATTGAGCAGGGATCAGAACCCCAATCCTATGATCAGGCAAAGGACATACATGTTTGGCAGCAAGCCATGCAAGAAGAACTTGATGCTCTTGAACGAAACAAAACATGGGAACTAGCAGAACTTCCACCCAACAAGAAAGCAGTTGGATGCAAATGGGTGTACAAGATTAAATACCACAGCAATGGTGAAATCGAGCGACACAAAGCACGTTTGGTAGCCAAAGGATTTACACAAACCTTTGGAGAAGATTACACCGATACATTTGCACCGGTGGCTAAAATCCCTACTGTTCGTGTGATTATTTCTCTTGCTGCTAACTTTTCTTGGATGTTGTTTCAGATGGATGTGAAGAATGCATTTCTTCAAGGAGACCTTGAGGAGGAGATTTTTATGAAACTACCTCCGGGATACACTAAAGCTACTAA
>NW_010968424.1:14895-15914 GCF_000463585.1 Tarenaya hassleriana | reverse complement strand
TCATCCAAACATGTTGAGAGTGTATCAAAACATTTTTAGAGTGCGTCAAAAGATATTTAGAGTACTTCGAAACATGTTTAGAGTTCGTCTAAACATGTTTAGAGTTCGACTAAACATGTTTAGAATGCATCCGAACATGTTTAGAGTGCATAAAAACATTTTTAGAGTGCGCCGAAACATATTTAGAGTGCATCGAAACATGTTTAGAGAGTATCGAAATATTTTTAGAGGGCGTCGAAACATGATTAGAGTGCAACAAAACATACTTAGAGTGTGTCCAAACATGTTTAGAGTGCATCCAAACATTTTTAGAGTTCGTCTAAACATGCTTAGAGTGCATGCAATCATGTTTAGAGTGCGTCCAAACATTTTTAGAGTGCGTCAAAACATGCTTAGAGTGCATGCAATCATGTTTAGAGTGCAACAAAAGATATTTAGAGTTCGTCAAAACATGTTTAGAGTGCGTTGAATGTGTTTAGAGTGCATCCGAACATGTTTAGAGTGAATAAAAATATTTTTAGAGTGCGCCGAAACATATTTAGAGTGCATCGAAACATGTTAGAGTTCGTCTAAACATGTTTTGAATACACCAAAACACGTTTAGAGTGCAACCAAAAACATTTAGAGTGCGTCCAAACATGTTTAGAGTGCGTCAAGACATACTTAGAGTGCATCCAAACATGTTTAGAGAGAATCGAAACATTTTTAGAGGGCGTCAAAACATGTTTAGAGTACATCAAAACATACTTAGAGTGCATCAAAACATACATGTTTAGAGCCTATTGAAACATTTTTATAGTGTGTCAAAACGTGTTTAGAGTGCGTTGATACATGTTTTGAGTCCAACAAAAGATATTTAGTGTACATCCAAACACGTTGCGTCCAAACATATTTAGAGTGCATCCAAAGATGTTTAAAATACGTCGAAACATACTTAGAGTGCATCCAAACATGTTTAGAGTGCATAAAAACATTTTTAGAGTGCGCCGAAACATATTTAGAGTGCATCGAAACATGTT
>NW_010968424.1:14135-14808 GCF_000463585.1 Tarenaya hassleriana | reverse complement strand
GAAACATATTTAGAGTGCGTCGAAACATGTTAGAGTTTGTGTAAACATGTTTTGAGTGCACAAAAACACGTTTAGAGTGCGTCCAAAAACATTTAGAGTGCATCCAATCATGTTTAGAGTGCGTCAAAAAATACTTAGAGTGCATTCAAACATGTTTAGAGAGAATCGAAACATTTTTAGAGGGCGTCGAAACATGTTTAGAGTGCATCAAAACATACTTAGAGTGCATCAAAACATACATGTTTAGAGTCTATTGAAACATTTTTATAGTGTGTCAAAACGTGTTTAGAGTGCGTTGATACATGTTTTGAGTCCAACAAAAGATATTTAGAGTACGTCCAAACACGTTTAGAGTGCGTCCAAACATATTTAGAGCGCATCCAAAGATGTTTAAAATACGTCGAAACATACTTAGAGTGCATCCAAACATGTTTAGAGTGCATCAAAACATTTTTAGAGTACGTCGAAACATTTTTAGAGGGCCTCGAAACATGTTTAGAGTGCATTAAAACATACTTAGAGTGCATCAAAACATACATGTATAGAGTCTATTGCAACATTTTTAAAGTGTGTCAAAACATGTTTAGAGTGCGTCGAAACGTGTTTTGAGTCCAACAAAAGATATTTAGAGTTCGTCCAAACACGATTAGAGTGCGTCCAAACATATTTAGAG
>NW_010968424.1:0-3749 GCF_000463585.1 Tarenaya hassleriana | reverse complement strand
ATGTTTAGAGTGCATCAAAACATACTTAGAGTGCATCCAAACATGTTTAGAGTGCATCAAAATATTTTTAGAGTGTGTCAAAAGATATTTAGAGTACTTCGAAAACATGTTTAGAGTTTGTCTAAACATGTTTAGAGTTCGACTAAACATGTTTAGAATGCATCCGAACATGATTAGAGTGCATTAAAACATTTTTAGAGCGCGCCGAAACATATTTAGAGTGCGTCGAAACATGTTAGAGTTTGTGTAAACATGTTTTGAGTGCACAAAAACACGTTTAGAGTGCGTCCAAAAACATTTAGAGTGCATCCAATCATGTTTAGAGTGCGTCAAAACATACTTAGAGTGCATCCAAACATGTTTAGAGTGCATCCAAACATTTTTAGAGTGCGTCAAAACATGTTTAGAGTGCATGCAATCATGTTTAGAGTGCGTCCAAACATTTTTAGAGTGCATCCAAACATTTTTAGAGTGCGTCGAAACATTTTTAGAGTGCATGCAATCATGTTTAGAATGCGTCCAAACATTTTTAGAGTGCGTCAAAACATGCTTAGAGTGCGTCGAAACATGTTTAGAGTGCAACAAAAGATATTTAGAGTACGTCCAAACACGTTTAGAGTGCGTCCAAACATATTTAGAGTACGTTCAAACACGTTTAGAGCGCGCCGAAACATATTTACAGTGCGTCGAAACATGTTAGAGTTTGTCTAAAGATGTTTTGAGTGCACAAAAACACGTTTAGAGGGCAACCAAAAACATTTAGAGTGCATCCAATCATGTTTAGAGTGCGTCAAAACATACTTAGAGTGCATCCAAACATGTTTAGAGAGAATCGAAACATTTTTAGAGGGCGTCGAAACATGTTTAGAGTGCATCAAAACATACTTAGAGTGCATCAAAACATACATGTTTAGAGTCTATTGAAACATTTTTATAGTGTGTTAAAACGTGTTTAGAGTGCAATGATACATGTTTTGAGTCCAACAAAAGATATTTAGAGTACGTCCAAACACGTTTAGAGTGCGTCAAAACATATTTAGAGCGCATCCAAAGATGTTTAAAATACGTCGAAACATACTTAGAGTGCATCCAAACATGTTTAGAGTGCATCAAAAAATTTTTAGAGTGTGTCAAAAGATATTTAGAGTACTACGAAACATGTTTAGAGTTTCTCTAAACATGTTTAGAGTTCGACTAAACATGTTTAGAATGCATCCGAACATGTTTAAAGTGCATTAAAACATTTTTAGAGCGCGCTGAAACATATTTAGAGTGCGTCGAAACATGTTAGAATTTGTGTAAACATGTTTTGAGTGCACAAAAACACGTTTAGAGTGCGTCCAAAAACATTTAGAGTGCATCCAATCATGTTTAGAGTGCGTCAAAACATACTTAGAGTGCATCCAAACATGTTTAGAGAGAATTGAAACATTTTTAGAGGGCGTCGAAACATGTTTAGAGTGCATCAAAACATACTTAGAGTGCATCAAAACATACATGTTTAGAGTCTATTGAAACATTTTTATAGTGTGTCAAAACGTGTTTAGAGTGCGTTGATACATGTTTTGAGTCCAACAAAAGATATTTAGAGTTCGTCCAAACACGTTTAGAGTGCGTCCAAACATATTTAGAGCGCATCCAAAGATGCTTAGAGTGTATCCAAACATGTTTAGAGTGCATCCAAACATTTTTAGAGTGCGTCAAAACATACGTAGAGTGCATGCAATCATGTTTAGAATGCGTCCAAACATTTTTAGAGTGCGTCAAAGCATGCTTAGAGTGCGTCGAAACATGTTTACAGTGCAACAAAAGATATTTAGAGTACGTCCAAACACGTTTAGAGTGCGTCCAAACATATTTAGAGTACGTCCAAACACGTTTAGAGTGCGTCAAAAGATATTTAGAGTACTTCGAAACATGTTTAGAGATCGTCTAAACATGTTTAGAGTTCGACTAAACATGTTTATAATGCGTCCGAACATGTTTAGAGTGCATTAAAACATTTTTAGAGCGCGCCGAAACATATTTAGAGTGCGTCGAAACATGTTAGAGTTTGTGTAAACATGTTTTGAGTGCACAAAAACACGTTTAGAGTGCGTCCAAAAACATTTAGAGTGCATCCAATCATGTTTAGAGTGCGTCAAACATACTTAGAGTGCATCCAAACATGTTTAGAGTGCATCCAAGCATTTTTAGAGTGCGTCAAAACATGCTTAGAGTGCGTCGAAACATGTTTAGAGTGCAACAAAAGATATTTAGAATTCGTCAAAACATGTTTAGAGTGCGTCGAAACGTGTTTAGAGTGCATCCGAACATGTTTAGAGTGCATAAAAACATTTTTAGAGGCGCCGAAACATATTTAGAGTGCATCGAAATATGTTAGAGTTCGTCTAAACATGTTTTGAGTACACCAACACACGTTTAGAGTGCAACAAAAAACATGTTTAGAGTTCATCCAAACATGTTTAGAGTGCCTCAAAACATTTTTAGAGTGTGTCAAAATATATTTAGAGTACTTCGAAACATGTTTAGAGTTTGTTTAAACATGTTTAGAGTTCGACTAAACATGTTTAGAATGCATCCGAACATGTTTAGAGTGCATTCAAAAATTTTTAGAGCGCGCCGAAACATATTTAGAGTGCGTCGAAACATGTTAGAGTTTGTGTAAACATGTTTTGAGTGCACGAAAACACGGTTAGAGTGCGTCCAAAAACATTTAGAGTGTATCCAATCATTAGATGCGTCAAAACATACTTAGAGATCATCCAAACATGTTTAGAGAGCATTGAAATATTTTTAGAGTGCGTCGAAACATGTTTAGAGTGCATCAAAACATAATTAGAGTGCATCCAAACATGTTTAGAGTGCATCAAAACATTTTTAGAGTGTGTCAAAACTTACGTAGAGTGCATGCTATCATGTTTAGAGTGCGTCAAAACATACGTAGAGTGCATGCAATCATGTTTAGAGTGCGTCCAAACATTTTTAGAGTGCGTCAAAACATGCTTAGAGTGCGTCGAAACGTGTTTAGAGTGCATCCGAACATGTTTAGAGTGCATAAAAACATTTTTAGAGGCGCCGAAACATATTTAGAGTGCATCGAAACATGTTAGAGTTCGTCTAAACATGTTTTGAGTACACCAAAACACGTTTAGAGTGCAACCAAAAACATTTAGAGTGCATCCAAACATGTTTAGAGTGCGTCAAGACATACTTAGTACATCCAAACTGTTGGGATTCCTGGGATCTCATGAGCGAATCCTATTCCTAAGAGATCGATTCTAGGGTTTGCGCAGCGGATGTAAAACAAAAATTAATAAACCCTAGAACCATGCTGCTATTGAAATCGCAGAAACGTTAGAACGCTTACCTCAATCGATCCGGGGCCTGTATCAACTGAAGAATTCGTCCGATCACGAAAGGCAGGAAGATTACCTCGCCCTCTACACGTATCCACACCTCGGGATGGATTCCAACGATTGGAACTTGTCTGCTAGGACTCGAATCTCTGATCGATTTGTGCACTTTGAGAAAACGAGACTTAGAACTTGTTGAGTCTTTTTGGATCTCACCAAAAACTCACACTTTTCTGCCAAAAGTCGGCTGCTCAAACTCTCTCCTTAATTAGGGTTCTAATCACTTTCTTATAAAGTGATTTAACCCTAATTTCGGTTTAATTTTCGGAAAACCGGAACCCGGAACGGACGGTCCAGAATTGCACGTGGACCGTCCGTTCCAGCACGTAGAAC
>NW_010968423.1:0-464 GCF_000463585.1 Tarenaya hassleriana | reverse complement strand
ACTTAAACTTAGGAAGCTATGTGTAGCTCCCGTATCAAACAAAACGTGGCATGCAGTACCAAGAAGATGTATGATACCTGTGATGGTAGCAGCGTCTAACTGCTCGGGGTCACCCTCGACGACAGCATCAATGGTGACGGTCTCCTGAGCAAAGTAAGCTCCGTCGCCCAGGACTTCTTCCTCCGCAGCAAGTGCATATACCCGTGGTGCTACTCCCCCTCTACGTGGTGGCTGAGGGCGTGGAGGTCTGACTCTCTGCTGACTGGAAGCAGCTACGTCTCCGGTGCACTGGTTAGCGAAGTGGCCAGGTTGACCACAACGAGGTTACCCAGTACGGCATGGTCCAACATGATCTCGCCCGCAGCGTGGGCAAGATCTGCGCGGTCCTGGCAGTGCTGGTGGTGGTGGTGCTGCCGGACGAAATGCTGGCGCCTTCCCCTTATCCCGGGGCTGCATCATCTGTC
>NW_010968422.1:0-464 GCF_000463585.1 Tarenaya hassleriana | reverse complement strand
AGAACGGACGGTCTGGGGCTTGGGGGAAAAAGTGGCCGAAATTTCTGATTTTCTTCCACCTTTCGGCCGCGATTATTGCACGACGTCTCGACCCCACGCGCTACCAGCTGCCACCCCTATCTAGTGGACGACACCCTCTAGCCCTCCTGGCCACTCTAGCACCCTTAGGCCGTGAGAAGATGCCCATTTAACCGGCCTAAACAGAGTGACAAAGTCATCTTCGGGCAGAAAACTGAGACTGCGAAAAAAGAGAGAAGGAGAGAGTTGCAGGATGAACAGGGACGAGGAGAGCTCGAAGAACCTTAGAGGGGCGGGCGTAGAAGGATCCTAGAGAGTTTCAGAGCCTAGAACGACCCGTAGAACTCGCACAGGCTCGGACAAGATAACATATCGCAGAAACACCGAGTGGTTTGGATTGTGTTTGTGAGATTCTATTTTCATGATTTATGGTGTAGACTAGTGAT
>NW_010968421.1:0-464 GCF_000463585.1 Tarenaya hassleriana | reverse complement strand
AGGCCCAACCACCACACTACACGTATAGACGCGAACCCCCCTCGTTACCGTACGTGCGACTCTCACCGCATACGGCTCGCACAAAGACTCCGTCATCCATCCCGAGCCTTTTCTTCCCACCTCTCCTTTCAGTCGAGTCACTAAAGTACCTCTCCAATCCTCGATCAAACTTGCCCAGGCGCTATTAAATAAATGGGGGTCTTTCCTTCGCCTATCGTATATTGTATGTATCGGCTTGGCTTCGTCCAAAACCAAGGAGGCATTCCGGCTGGCGCGTGCGTGTAGGAAGGCACATAAGCTAAAAGACTAGGACTACAAGCCAGCCGGAAGCGACTCGCTTCTATTCCCGTTGGGATTGGATATAGATGGGGAATCTATTGATCGTAGTAGTTCGCCAACCTCTCTAACTAACATACAAGACTATTTACGGCACGGCCAAAAAAAGAAAGAGCTTCGCTCGGTGG
>NW_010968420.1:0-464 GCF_000463585.1 Tarenaya hassleriana | reverse complement strand
CATCCTATCCAATATGTGGGTGAAGGCAAACAAACAAGTTTAGAAACCGATGGTAGCTTGATCACATGGTTAAGATATGGGTCTTATAGGAGAGAGATAATGGTAAGAGAACCATACCTGGCATTTGCAGTGATGTTCCTCTTGCTGAAGCTGGCAATGATCATCGTCCCGAGAGTGATATCGCGCATGAAAGCGATCTGGGCGTCTCAAATTCCGCAAATTCTGAAATTGGGAATTATTGGTGAGACAAGTCGACTGTTTGGACGAGCCCTTCATATGATCGACTTGAGGATGAAGCTGAGACTCACCAAAACCAGCAGCTTCCACGAGAGGGCAAAGAAGGCCAGGGCGTGGGCTTCATCTCTTGCTTCCATCTCTCCTGAAAAACCTTCTCCCACCATATCCTCCTCTCAAGGGTGATTGATAAGATGAAACCCCTTTCAAGATTTTTCTCTATCTTGTTC
>NW_010968419.1:0-464 GCF_000463585.1 Tarenaya hassleriana | reverse complement strand
TTTATCGTTTTTGTTTATATATTCTTGATAAAATTTGTCATTAGATCTTTGTGATTTTAATTTCCGCATAACGTTTTGTTAGATTTTTATCATTAACAATATACTTTTAGATTACATGCCATGACCTTATTAGATGTTGCCCTCATTTATCCGTGTTTGCATATGATAAACGTAATACTTTGACATAGTAACATGCGATCTTTTCATCAATGGCTTCCCATCACCACGATGTTGAATGCCTTTATAGAAACCTGATTCGTCGTAATACATGGGTTCAATTCTCTAATTTATTGAAGATTTGAATCTAAAATATTACAATGATATTTCTTGCAACTGTAGTTTACGACAATTTATCAACTGTAAGTCCTGCAACAACCTCATCTCAGACAGAGAGTTCATATTGCTTTCCTCTTTTCTTATGGCCAAGTAAACGAATTTGTCATGCCTTTGAAATCTCCGATTAC
>NW_010968418.1:0-465 GCF_000463585.1 Tarenaya hassleriana | reverse complement strand
ATAATGAAGACCCCGGAGGAGACGATGATCAAAATTAATTGCAATAATACGTATTTTTTTTTAAAAGTATTTGACGTGTTTGACCTGTTGAACACATCTGTGTAAGTAATTTATATACGTACATATCTTCCCAGAGTATCAGTTTCTATAGATACGGGAATATGCTATAAACAAGCAATATATATAACTAAAGTTACCACATGGGGAAGTCCCCTTAGTTTACTTGCAAAAAAAAAAAAGGGTCGAACTCAATATTTCACGGCGGCTAAATAATCTAAAGCTATAAGATATTTTATTTATTAAATGGATTTATTAAGAAACATAATCTACAATCGCCTGTGATAACATCATGATTTAACTGTTTAGGCAAATAACAAAACGGATTTTACTGGACCTTATAGGGGTTTGTGGGCTACAGTTTACATTATTTGTGTATCGTATCGTATGTAAGCATATATATATATA
>NW_010968417.1:0-465 GCF_000463585.1 Tarenaya hassleriana | reverse complement strand
TAGCTTTTTATTCACAGGCAATGGCCTCGTCTCATACAACGACCATCATAACCTTTAAACCCCGACCTAGTTGTCGCCCTGTTCAACCAATCCAAAATGGTGGAAACCTGTGTGGAAACTCTTGCATAAGAATCTGCATTCATCTCTAATAGATAAATGCGTTTACAAAGATATACTTACTTCTTTCCCATCTGCATTCTTCCTCTCTTTTTTTTTAAATCTTTCATCTGTACATATTATTATTTATTTACCAACATCCACTACTCACAATAAAACTTAAATTACGTTATAAATTTAAATTAATTATCTTAGACTTTAATATAACATTTAATTTTCAAATATATATATATATACATATATATATATATGTACATATATATACGTACATATACATATTGTGACAGCCCAGGATACCGTAGGAGGGCGGGGAGTGATCGCCGATGCGAGAGGCATGGACAAGGGGCG
>NW_010968416.1:31687-32892 GCF_000463585.1 Tarenaya hassleriana | reverse complement strand
GTAAGGACGCGCCGTTTATCTACACTGCAGAATGTGATATCGCGTTCCAAACTCTGAAAAAAGCCTTGGTATCTCCGCCGATTATTCAGCCTCCAGACTGGAGCCTTCCTTTTGAGATCATGTGTGACGCCAGCGACTACGCCGTTGGAGCAGTTTTGGGTCAGCGGAAGAACAAGCGATTACATGCCATATACTATGCCAGCCGCACCCTTGACGATGCTCAGATCAACTACACCACCACGGAAAAGGAGATGCTTGCCATAGTCTACGCTTTCGAGAAATTCAGATCTTATCTAGTTGGATCGAAAGTGATAGTCTACACTGATCACGCAGCTCTCCGATACCTTCTGTCCAAGAAAGACGCCAAGCCTCGACTCATCAGATGGACTCTTCTGCTACAAGAGTTTGATCTAGAGATCAGGGACAGAAAGGGGACTCAAAATGGTGTAGCGGATCATTTATCACGGCTTGAGATTCCGAACCCTTTGCCCATCGATGACTCATTGCGAGACGAGTATGTCATGGCCATTTCAGTCAACTCCGAGGCTCCGTGGTATGCAGATTTCGTGAACTATCTGGTGAGTGGGTTGATTCCCCCAGAGCTGAACTACAATGGAAGGAAGAAATTCCTTCATGATGTCCGAAATTACTATTGGGATGAACCTTTTCTCTTCAAGCGAGGAAAGGATGGGATATTCAGGCGATGTATACCAGAGGAAGAGATTCAGAGCGTCATCGCCCATTGCCATTCTTCTGATTACGCTGGGCATTTTGCTACATCGAAAACCGCTGCGAAGATTTTGCAGGCCGGGTTTTATTGGCCCACGCTATTCAGAGATGTACATCAGTTTGTCTCCTCATGCGATGCTTGTCAGAGAACGGGAAATATTTCCCGTAGACACGAGATGCCGCAGCGGTACATCCTTGAGGTTGAGCCATTCGACGTTTGGGGAATTGACTTCATGGGACCATTCCCATCATCCTGCGGGAATGTGTACATCTTGGTCGCCGTTGACTACGTCACCAAGTGGGTGTACATCCTCGAGGTCGAGCCATTCGACGTTTGGGGAATTGACTTCATGGGACCATTCCCATCATCCTGCGGGAATGTATACATCTTGGTCGTCGTTGACTACGTCACCAAGTGGGTCGAAGCACTGGCAAGTCCGAAGAATGATGCAAAGACAGTGTTTCGGATGTTCAAG
>NW_010968416.1:23195-31666 GCF_000463585.1 Tarenaya hassleriana | reverse complement strand
GTAGAATGCGTTTCTCCGCTGATGTCTTCATGTCGTAATTTAACGCTTTTACTGCCCAGAATGCTTTGTGTTCCAGTTCCACGGGTAGATGACAAGACTTCCCATAAACAAGTTGGAACGGAGTCATCCCGATGGGAGTCTTGAAGGCAGTTCTGTATGCCCAAACGATCTACTGTTACAGTGTTTTCATGGTGTAATAAACCCGTATGAACTCTTTCTCTTGTTTATACGTTTCGAAGGGCCGGGAGAAACTAGGGGAGACGCCTCTGTTTATTCTCGTAAGCTCAACTGAACCCGAGAAGGAGACAGAAGCTTGAGAGAGGAGTCTTGGATGGAAGTGAAGACCCTTTTGCTCCATTGAATCAAAGTGTTGATGGTTTTTTTTATAATGTTCGGTAACACGTTTCTTTGCGTTCTGTTTAACATTCACGAGTACCCGATTAAGATTTACGTGGTTTGTGTTGCGACTCATCATCTATGGACAAAAAACATGGTCGGAAATATGTCTTTGAGAGTTCCTTGATCCGTTGGTTTTTCGCAGTTTGTCAAAGTTCTGTTTCGTGTCCGATGTCTTAAAGTGTTGGAGTTTCGGATTTGTGCCACGAACTCAAAAGGGGTATCGGAAAAGCCCTTGGTTATGGGTGGCCTAGCTAGAGGCAAGGCGAGGCTGCGGGTTGCAAAAGAAACTAGGGTTAGTATTTTTTTTTTTAATAAATTGGGGATTAGGGTTTCGACTTTGAGTCTTACCTCATTTTAGGCTCGTTTTCAAACGAGTCAAAAAAACTTCGGTTCAGTTCCATCTTCTAGTCTTTTGTCTTAAACTCACCTTCTCGAATTCACTCTATCGTGATATATGTGGATATTTGACCCCACGCAGCATTGCGTAAAAATCCGAAATACGAATATCTAATTTTCACGAGATCAAAAGCAAATAAAGATGAAAGTGAAAACCGGGATTATACACCACACCAAGTACTCATCCCCAATTTTGATAATATATAGCCCTTGATTGGAAGTGGTTTGGGAAGTTGTTAAAATCTAAAATCCAAAAAAAAAATGACAATTAAATTTTTATAAAATTAGTTTTTTTAAAAAAATTTGGGAAGCCACTTTCATAAAAAAAATCAACTAAAAAAACTAAAACTTTCTTTTTTTTTATTTACAAAAACCAAAATCTAAAATCCAAAAATCAAAAATCAAAAACCAAAAACTAAAAATTGAAACAAAAAACTCAAAATAAAAACCACTAGTACGCTTTGAATGAGACGATTTTTATTTTGGGTTTTTGGTTTTAGTTTTTAGTTTTTGGTTTCTGGATTTTGGATTTTATAATATTTGAAAACTAAAAAAAAATAGTTTTTAGTTTTTCATTTGATATTTTAACTAAAATAGTTTTCTAAATTTCGAGGAAAAGTAATTTTATAAAAACTTTGATTAGTATTTATTTTTAGATTCTAAAAACGAACATAGTCTTTTAGATTTGGAATCTAATTTTGGGTTAGTTCGATCGCGTGTGTGACATGTGAACTGTGCTGAATGGGTAAAAGCCCAATTGGACCAACGGGAGTGTAATTTTAAATTTTAGGCGATTTTAATGCCATTTTGATTTGTGCGTGACACGTGAACCGTGCAGCTGACATTTCAGGTTAAATACATATATATAAATATAACATTTTCAGATTATATATAGATATATAATAATATATAGTGAAAATAAAATAGAATGGAATTATGGGGTGTGGTAAGTGGGAAGTCCACGTTAGTCTGTAGCCCCACTCGTGCACGTTACATTTATTTTCAAGCACGCGTATACAACACATAGTTGCCAAAGTGACTGAAAATTAATAGCCATTTAATCAAACCCCTAATCAAAGCTCCTTTAATTATACATGTCAGCAAGTTTTATTTATTAAAATACATTAACTATCACAAACTTATAAAATCAACAAATAAATTTTTAAATTTGTGTAAGCTGTTGAATTTTTTTATAAAACGATCAAATCTAAGATATTGTTAATATTATTAACGGATGGACCGAATACAATCAGACAACTTGGGGATCCATGTCGAAGTGGGAGGCAAAAAAACCTGTTTAAATCGCATGCTCGAAAAGATTGGAAAGTGTGTGTGTGTATATATATATATTATACTTTATTTTTTCAGATAATATAAAGGAGGAAAAGTGAATATTGTTATAATATCTTTATATAGCTAATCGAAAATCATGTAACGTGTGGAGAGTAAGAGAAGACAGGTAAATGACACTTGGCACTGGAGGAATGAATGAAGGGAGTTTTATATTATTAGTCAAATAATTATGTGATTCTTAAAGTTAAATTAAAAAAAAAATGAATACATAAAAAAAGACTATTATCTCCGAGGTTATAAAAAAAAAGGCTAGAAATAGAATTTGATCTGTATACCAAAAAATCTGAATGATTCAGCTGAAAGCAACGTATGAACAATTTAACTTTAAGAATCACATAATTATTTGACTAATAATATAAAACTCCCTTCATTCATTCCTCCAGTGCCAAGTGTCATTTACCTGTCTTCTCTTACTCTCCACACGTTACATGATTTTCGATTAGCTATATAAAGATATTATAACAATATTCACTTTTCCTCCTTTATATTATCTGAAAAAATAAAGTATAATATATATATATACACACACACACTTTCCAATCTTTTCGAGCATGCGATTTAAACAGGTTTTTTTGCCTCCCACTTCGACATGGATCCCCAAGTTGTCTGATTGTATTCGGTCCATCCGTTAATAATATTAACAATATCTTAGATTTGATCGTTTTATAAAAAAATTCAACAGCTTACACAAATTTAAAAATTTATTTGTTGATTTTATAAGTTTGTGATAGTTAATGTATTTTAATAAATAAAACTTGCTGACATGTATAATTAAAGGAGCTTTGATTAGGGGTTTGATTAAATGGCTATTAATTTTCAGTCACTTTGGCAACTATGTGTTGTATACGCGTGCTTGAAAATAAATGTAACGTGCACGAGTGGGGCTACAGACTAACGTGGACTTCCCACTTACCACACCCCATAATTCCATTCTAGCAAACATGGGAAAGGTTCTTATAGAAACTTTTCTACCTTGCTAGACAACATCGGTCCCATGGGTTCCAACCAACGATTTATATCCCCCAAGTCATTCTAGACAATCCTAAAGGTCAAGCAATCAATTCAACAGATCACAATGTTTTCAGGACGTTTCTACTCTCTCATGCCATAGATCATCATATCATGTTATTCTGTATTTATTTTAATTTGTGTTTACATTTAGTCATTGTCATCGCCACCTAAAATATCACCGTCAACCGAAACCGAGTAAAACCCGTAATTGTATCATTAATGCCCATGTGTCCCTGTGATCGACCCTAGAATATTACGATTGACCCGTACACTTGCGGAAGTTGTATCTAGGAAATAAAACGAGATTAGATCACACCCTAGATCGACATCAGTAACGTACGAGTGAGCTTCAACCATAGCATTCAACATGCATCATCACCCACCGGCTACGTATCACGGTATCCAGCCTCACACCGTCTTACCATTACGCCATGCAATGTTACCCAAAAATAAGCACACAACGATTCAATCGTAGTGTTTTATTTCTCACTTCTCACCACGCGTATTCATTCAATTTGTTCATTTTTGTCTTCTCTTTTCTCTTAGGTTTGGTCCAGACCGGAATTCGGTCTGGTGGACCGGGTCCGGTCCGTTCCCGCGAAACTGGTTGATCGAACCATTTTCTAGTCCAAAAAAGGTCTGGTCCGCCGGACCAGGCTTCCTCAGCCTCTTCTCCTTGGTTTGACAGACTAAAAACATTTCCCGGACTTGGTCCGGAGCTGACCAGTTCCTGGACCGACAGACCGGAACTGGGCAGTTCGTTCGTTCACATTTTAGGTTTTTGATCCGACTTCGATTGCTCATAACTCACTCGTTTCTTAACCAAATCGCGCACCATTTGTTTCTAAATGTTCATTGGGGTGTCCAAACAATAGATTATTTAAATCTCATGTATACACGATGAAAAACGACTCATAACGTCTATACTTCGAAAAATCGCGACTCTCCAATTTTAATTTTTCCACAGTTTTCGTTTGTTCATATCCTTCGTTTCTCAGCCAAATTGTGCATCGTTTGTTTCTAAATTCTCATTGAAATGTCCTCTTTCAAACTCAATCAACGAATCATCGAGATAACACAATCAAATCGATGAAAACGAGCTTACACAAACGCAACTCAAACCACTCACCTTTGCTCAAATTCGGATATGAGTTTTGGCCGGATTTATTGCTGTTTTCCGGCAACTCTGATGACGGCGATCCTCCTAGACCCTCTGAGGGTTGGCTCTCTTTGCTCCCACGAGCTCCTTCCCTCTCCCCTCTCTCTTTCTCCTCCTTTCTCTCTTTTCTCTCTCTTTCCTCTCTTTCTCCTCTGCAGCAGAATGGCTGCGACCCCTACTTTGCTAGGGTTTTTGGCCGAGTAGAAGAGTTCGAATGGGCTCAAACAAAGGCCCAGATCCAAGCCTGCAACACTCTAAGGGTCGTGGGAGGTCGAATCCCATCGAGAGAGACCAGGACAGGCTGGTAGATCGCACTAAAAAAGACTACCGTGCGAGCATGTGCCGGCAGAATTTGCACTGTCGGTCCGCCGAACCAAGAATTTGGTCCGCCGTTCCAGTTGACCAATATATATTTTTGGTCTGCTGATGCCCGCTTCAGTCTGGCCGAGTGTTCTGGTTCGGCTGACCACATTTGGCCAGCTCCGGACCAGACCCATTTTCTTCCTCTCGGTCTGTTCCTTTGGTCCGATGTGGTACTTTCTCTCGCACTAACTTCTGGTTCGGCGGACTGACTTTTGGTCAGCCCTGGACCAGCCTTCCATTTCTTCTTTCGGTCTACCTCTTCTTCCCTCAGGTCCATCTGACGGGTTGAGTAGGTTGGTCCGATCCTGACCAGATTTTTGGTCCGGCGGACCAACTTCACTTTTCCAAATTTTCGTCATTTTCTGATCCGTTTCGCCACGTCTTGCTCCGACGACCCGACCCTGGTCTGGCTGACCAGTTCCTAGTAAGGGATAAATTCAACATTCTTCTTCGCTTATTTTTCGATCATTTTTTACGTTTTCTGCCTACGTACTCTTTTTCATTTTATTATATATTTTTTTCACTTCTATTCCCGAATTATTATACGCATTTATTTAATTATTTATTCTTGAAAATAATTGAATTTTTATTTTGGGATCCGGGGTATTACAATTCCACTCAGAAATGAAGGGGGGGGGGGAATGTTCAAAACCAAAGGTATGTTGATGAAAGTGATGAGGAGGATGTACCTAGGAGGCAACCACGAGTTCAAAGACACCAAGGTACAGATTTAAAACTCAAACCTCCTAGTGTTGTTGGTAAGGTTAACCCTGAAGCCTATCTCGATTGGGAGAGGCAAATGGAAAATATTTTTGATTGTTATGCCTATTCCGAACAGAGAAAGGTTCAATATGCGGCGGCGCAACTCACGGAGAATGTTCTCACTTGGTGGGACATAGAGGTAGCTGACCGTAGGAAGTCTCGATATGATCCAATAACGTTGTAGAGAGAAATAAAATACTTGATGCGAAAAAGGTATGTTCCACCACATTTCCATCGAGAATTGCGTAGACGTTATCGTAAGTTGGCGCAGGGAAGCAGGTCCGTTGAGAAGTATTTTGATGAGTTTGAGCATCTTCGGAATCGATTAGAGATCGAAGAAGATGACGAGACTGTCATGGCGCAATTCATAGATGGACTACAAGATAACATCACAAGAAATGTAGAAAGACAAGTGTACCATGATATTCATGATCTTTTACATCTTTCTGTACAAATAGAGCAGCAGATACACAAGAAACAAGCTAGGACAAACCGGACCAGAATGCCTAGCAATGTGTATCCGAGAACCGAGAGCAAAGGACACAACATGCCCACCTCAAAACCTGTTCAAGAGGATCCAAAGAACAAAGGGAAGGGCATTGCCACATCCAAAGGTGAAACCTCTGTAGGTAACAAATCTAACACTCCGAGCCACGGGATTCTTTGTTACAAGTGCAGGGGTCGAGGACATTATGCTCGTGATTCTCCAAACAAGCGTATAATGGTCATCACCGAGGCTGGAGATTATGACTCTTTGGATGAGGAAGAGGTTGAAAATCTGGAAGAAGATGTTGAGTATCCGGATAGTGGGGAACTACTTGTCACACGACGAGTCTTGAGCACCATGACAATCCCACATGAAACCGCACAACGTGAAACCATTTTCCACAGCCGATATACCGTGAACAACAAGGTATGTGGGTTAATCATAGATAGCGGTTCTTGCACAAACGTTGCTAGTGTTTACATGGTGAAAAAGCTGGGGCTTGAGACCGAGAAACATCCACATCCGTATAAGCTACAGTGGCTAAACAACCAAGGAGAGCTTAAGGTGAATGAATGGGTGAAAATCTCATTTAACATTGGGAGATACCAAGATGAGATAATGTGCGATGTGGTTCCTATGCAAGCTGGCCATATCCTCCTTGGAAGACCATGGCAATTCGACCGAGAGGTTAAGCATGATGGTAGCACAAATCACTACTCCTTTATAAATACACTAATGCAATTGAGGTTGTCTAAGGAAGTTGAGGATAGCAAGAAACCAAATTTCTATGTCAAACTGAACATTGTAAGTAAAGCTTTGGTTGATGAACGAGTTGTACTGCTCATGGTCTTCAAAGATGTCTTGAGCACAGGTTTCGAAGAGAAAGAGCTTCCTTCCGAGATCACATGGATTCTAGAGCAGTTTAAGGATGTATTTCCGTAAGAATCTCCACTGATACAAGCACGAGAGCAAGACTGCAAGAGTGGTTCGAGAATGAAGTTCGGTAGGCTCGAAAGCGTCTCACTGAGGTCTCTTTAAGATAGGCAGCGAAATAAACCAGGCCAAGGGGCGTCTCGATTATACTTCAACAAAAGACAATAATGTGGAACGGTGACACCACAAAGAGGGATGGAGGGACTCTTTGATATCGTCACAAGGGCTCGATTAATTGAAAGAGACTCACTCTCTGTCAATAACACGAACGAAACTCGATTTTCTTGCTAATGGAACAAGAGAGCTCGAGAGAGAGAATAAAAGATAATACCAAGTATTATTTCTGAATCAAGTCTGCTGGAAAAAGTCGAAATACAATAGCTTAAATAGAAAATGATAGGGCAAATACAAAAGGAAACGAATTAACATCCAATCAGCAATCTATGGCAACATTCCACCTAAGCAATGGCTGAAAGAGAGAAATGGAAGGAATACTCAAGGGAGTAATAAACCCTTCATAACTTCCCATATCCCTCCCTTCACCACCGACGGGTGCTTTTCCTGCAAAGTATTCCTCAAGATCACGCAATTCTTGTTGACTTCCATGGACCCACCATCTGAGAAATTCGCTGAAACTCGCATCGTCAAGCATGTACTTCTTTGTTGTTTGAATGCGTTCCTTGGTCAGGCAGTTCCGAATATCGAGTATAGCTTCATCCAAGTGCTGTAAAATAACGTAATATATGTTGGGTTTCCTGTGGGTTCCTAGCATGCGATCTCATCGATCTAGGGTTTGGTTTCTAGGTTTCATGCAGCCGAAGAAAAAGATCTAAACCTAGCCAAACGTCACACAAAACCAATTGTGCAATAACCCGAAAGTACGTGTATATCACCGTGGGATTCAAATATTTACCTCGTTCTATCAAGATCTGGAAGTATCAATCGATCCAAGGCCTGTTTTAATCACCAAGAATTGAAAGTACAACTCCTCTACACGTATCCACACCGGCGGGATGAATTCCAACACTTTGGAACGTATCTGCTAGGATTTGTGAAGAGAAAACAACGTCCTTTTGGAATCGATATTCCGGGGTTTCGAACTCAAGAGAAAACAACGTCTCCAAGGCTCTAGGACGTGTTAGGTTGATTCTCTAGGGTTTGTGGCGGCTACCATGATTAATAGGATTGCCTAAACCCTAAAAACGCGAAAAGGAAATTTTTTCCGAAAGTTGGACCATCCGATCTAGGTCTGGACCGGACGGTCTGACCCCTACGCGGAACGGACGGTCCGTCTCTACGCGGAACAGACAGTCTGCACGCCTGGACCGTCTATTCTAGGTCTGGATCGGACAGTCTGGCGCTTGCGGAACGGTCGGTCTATTCCTCAGCGGAACGGACGGACTGACACGGCTGGACCGTCTGGAACCCTTCCAACTCGTTCCGTCGTTCCTTCTCGCGTCGTTCTCTTCACGTGTGATCCATCCCTAATGGTGTGTGACCCTGTAGGCCCATTCGAAGTGGTAGTGGCTTCGAAAACCCTTTCCTAAACCACAAGTCATGGTTAGCCTATAGCAAGAAGCCATGACCACCCACCTAGAATAGAGTTAG
>NW_010968416.1:21582-23147 GCF_000463585.1 Tarenaya hassleriana | reverse complement strand
AAGGGCATGGTTTGAGCCACCCTTCAAGTTCAACCGCTTACTCGTCTTGGCAAATCGACTGACAAAATAGATGTAACTTCATCTATAGTGTGGCCACGCATTTTCACAGTCCGATTTCCACGAGGGGTCCAGCGACAGCTCTCATGCTTAGGAGGTGACAAGTCCCATATTGCATGTCTACTATCTATATATGATTCGTGAGCAACGCCGTTATGATCATCCGGTTAAAGATGACGTTTGACGCAGTCAAGACACACCACTCTTCATATCAGATACTCTAGACATCTCACGTCTGAGGATCCAAGAACGAACCACTGTAGGAGATTCAAGTCATGACTCATGTCCATATGACAATCTCATGCGGGTCATCCAGTCACTCGTTCCAAACGAGTACCCATGATTGTGATTTGCATCCAATGCATATGATCATCATCATCAATCACACATCATGCTGGTCTTAATTCATCATTATTCCCACAATGACACCTGACCAGGGAGTTTAGAATCATCTGCAATGATTCATGGATATCTACCGAAACATAACAAACATGCCAATCATATTACGGAAAAAGTAATGCATTCATAAACCAATGAATCAATACATAGTCAAAATGTCATATCACGGATCATTGTAGAGCATTACAACATACAATCTCCCGCTATGCTCTATGATCTATTCTACAAGCATCTAATCCCCATACCCTTAACATGACCATCATGCTTTGACGAAGGGAGAGGCTTCGTCAATGGGTCGGCAATATTATCATCTGTCGACACTCTGCGTATCTTCACGTCTCCTCTGTCGATGATTTCTCTGATAAAGTGAAATCGCCTGAGTATGTGTTTGGATCTCTGGTGTAATCGGGGTTCCTTAGCTTGTGCGATCGCACCATTGTTGTCATAGTACAACTCAATGGGATCTGCAATGCTAGGATTGACGCCCAGGTCTCCCACGAATTTCCTGATCCAAACAGCTTCCTTAGCTCCATCTGATGCTGTTATGTACTCGACTTCTGTAGTCGAATCTGTTGGGTTTCCTGGGATCTCTAGAACGAATCATATTCGTAAGAGATCGATTCTAGGGTTTGCGCAGCGGATATAAAACAAAAATTTAATAAACCCTAGAACCATGCTTCTAATGAATCGTAGAAACGTTAGAACGCTTACCTCAATCGATCCGGGGCCTGTATCAATCTGAAGAATTCGTCCGATCACTTAGGCAGAAAGATTACCTCGCCCTCTACACGTATCCACACCTCGGGATGGATTCCAACGATTGGAACTTGTCTGCTAGGACTCGAATCTCTATTCGATATGTGCACCGAGAAATCTCGAGACTTAGAACTCGTTTTTGGATCTCCAAAAACTCTCTCTTTTCTGCCAAAAGTCGGCTCTCTTTTGTCTCTCCCGAGTTAGGGTTTTTAATCTCCTTCTTATAAGGTGATTTAACCCTAATTCGGTTTAATTTCGGAAAAACTGAAGCCCGGAACGGACGGTCCAGAAAAGCACGTGGACCGTCCGTTCCAGCACGTAGAACGGACGGTCTGCTCACGTGGACCGTCCGT
>NW_010968416.1:11242-17015 GCF_000463585.1 Tarenaya hassleriana | reverse complement strand
ACCGTCCGTTCTGGATGTAGAACGGACGGTCTACGTATGAGAACGGACGGACCACGTGATTCTGCAGACCGGACGTCCAGACACTCTGGAACGGACGGTCCACTTCTCAGAACAGACGGGTCCAACCTTCCGTTCCATCCTCAGTCCGTCACCCCTGGTCCGTCCGGTCTGGTAAACCCAGAACGGACGGTCTAGGGTTTGGTCACGTGATCAGATCACGTTTTCACGTTCTCAGCCCCGTTCAGACCCGAAACTGATCCGAATTCTCCTGTGAACCCAAAGTTCGAACTCCTGCACTCTATGCAACATGAAACATGCAATCTACACTAGATTCAATCATCAAACATGCATAGAAATCAAAGCAAACATGGATTCAAACAATTCAAATCCTAAAACGTGCGTGATCGGGTTCTACGAAATCAAGACAGAGCAACCAGGCTCTGATACCAATGTTGGGTTTCCTGGGATCTCTAGAGCGAATCCTATTCCTAAGAGATCGATTCTAGGGTTTGCGCAGCGGATATAAAACAAAAATTTAATAAACCCTAGAACCATCCTTCTAATGAATCGTAGAAACATTAGAACGCTTACCTCAATCGATCCGGGGCCTGTATCAATCTGAAGAATTCGTCCGATCACTTAGGCAGGAAGATTACCTCGCCCTCTACACGTATCCACACCTCGGGATGGATTCCAACGATTGGAACTTGTCTGCTAGGACTCGAATCTCTATTCGATATGTGCACCGAGAAATCTCGAGACTTAGAACTCGTTTTTGGATCTCCAAAAAACTCTCTCTTTTCTGCCAAAAGTCGGCTCTCTTTTGTCTCTCCCGAGTTAGGGTTTTGGGAAGAAACTGAAATCTCAAAATCGCGAATTTGTATGAGGTACAAGAGTTTCGAATTAGTTTTCATCGTGTGAACATCGGTTTTCAATAATCTATCACTTGGATAAGAAACAAGACATTCCAATGAAGATTTCGAAACAAACGGTGTGCGATTTGGTTAAGAAACGAGTGAGAACGGAGCAATCGAAAACGGAATATGCAAGTCAGTCCGAACAGCGCTGAAAGGCAGTCCGGACGGACCAGAAATGCAGTCCGGACGGACCAGAAATGCAGTCCGGACAGACCGTGCAGGGCAGACTGGACGGACTGTGCAGCGCAGACCGGACGGACTACGCAGTCCAGCCCGACAGAACAGAGTGCATTCCAGCGCGATGCGCAGACTTCCATTACACATTGCTCTGCACGTGGGGCACCAAATGATGCGCCGCGAAAACCCCCGGGCTCTCCACAATGCAGGCTTTGAAATGGATCTGCGCTTGAGCCCATTAGCCCTCTCTTTCTCGACGAGAAACCCTAGCTAAGATGGCATCTCAGCCACCCTCTGCAGAAGAGAGCAGAAGAACAAGAGGGAGAAAGAGAGAGAGAGGAAGAGAAAGAGAGGGAGAGGAAAGGAAAGGAGCTCCGAAAAGCAAAGAGGGTCAGCCTTAGAAGGTCTTGAAGGATCGACGTCGTTGGAATCGCCGGAAAACGCCACAAACTCCGGCCAAAAGTCAGATCCGAATCTGATCCAAGGTGAATGGCTTGAGTTGCATCTGTGTGAGCTCGTTTTCATCGATGTGATTGTATTATCTCGATGGTTTGCTGCTTGGATTAGACAGAGTACATTTAAATGAACATCTAGCAACAAACGGGATATTATTTGGTGAAGAAATGAGTGAGATATGAGTGAATGAAGATGGTAGAAAAGCTGAAAAAAAAGCAGAACATGAACCTGTCGACATACAAGTAATGTGAATCATTTCCCAGAAATCTACTGCAGTGTTTCAAGTATTGGTTGATTGTAAATTTGAAGCTTCTTGTTCATGTGGAGACTTGTCCTTGTATAGATGAAGTGTTGGTCCAGATTTGGCAAGTCTCCATGGAAGAAATTCAGCTCATATTCTCGGTCAAGGCAAGACCGAGAACCATCCTTGCTAAGCTGAGCTCCTTCTCGTTTGCCCCATTCGTCTTGTAGGTTGCCCATTCCATCCATTGCTTCCACGAATGCGTTGATTCTATCCTTAGTGTGTGAGCCTTGGTCTGAATGCGTAGATTCATAGATTGTCTCTCCTTGTCCGGTTCCATCCTTGGCTCCATTGTGCTCCTCGCAGCTTCCTAGCTTGTCGAAAGTTGGAATGTTCATCCATTCATCGCCCAACTTGTCCATGTTGATGTTTGATGATTTCTGGACTGCATCATTTAGAGTGTGGCGAAACATATTTGATGCACCGAAACATTTTTAGAGTGCGTTGCAACATATTTAGAGTTGGAATGTTCATCCATTCATCGCCCAACTTGTCCATGTTGATGTTTGATGATTTCTGGACTGCATCATTTAGAGTGTGGCGAAACATATTTGATGCACCGAAACATTTTTAGAGTGCGTTGCAACATATTTAGAGTGATGCGGACATGACATTGCTTGAAGAAGAAGAAACGAAGAAATCTCAAAGCTTCCTTAATTGGACTCAACTCAAGATTAGGAAGGATTTAAATCTGATTTCAATTAGATTTAATTTAGATATAATCAAATTTAGATTTGATCTGATTTGATTTTATTTAGATATGATCTGATTTGATTTTATTTAGATATGATCCGATTTGATTTAGATTTGATCTTTTTTATCTTATCTTGTTGACATTTGTAATCCTATATAAGGAGATCTTTGTAGACTTGTTTAAGGAGACTTTGGAAATGAAATAAAAAAATTTTGAGTTTCTTTAGAATTCGGTATGTCCGATTCTTTATCTTCTCGGTGTGTCCGAGTCTCAGTCCTCCTAAGTTGTGCGTGTGTCGCCTTCTTTTGAGGATCTATTGTGACGATATCAGGAGGACTCTCCATCCCCTCTTGTGGTGTCACCGACCCACCCATCCTTTTCACCCGTAAGCTAAGTTCGAGCGCCTTCAAGGCCAGTGATTGGCTTCGGATCAACCTTCCATCCCGAGTGTATCAACCCTTGGATCGAAGCGTGCATCATAGAGTGCGTCAAAACATGTTTAGAGTTGGTCAAAACATGTTTAGAGTGCACCTAAACACGTTTAGAGTGCGTCCAAACACATTTAGTGTGCATCCAAACATGTTTACAGTGCATCGAAACATACTTAGAGTGCATCCTAACATGTTTAGAGTCATCGAAACATTTTTAGAGTGCGTCGAATCATATTTAGAGTGCGTCGAAACATGTTTAGAGTTCGTCTAAACATGTTTAGAAAGCATCCAAAAACGTTTAGAGTGCGTTCAAACACGTTTAGAGTGCATCCAAACATTTTTAGAGTACATCAAAACATGTTTAGAGGGTATCGAAATATTTTTAGAGTACGTAAAAACATGATTTAGAGTGCGTCGAAACATGTTTAGAGCACAACAAAAGATGTTCAGAGTTCGTCGAAATATGTTTAGAGTGCGTCGAAACATATTTAGAGCGCATCCAAACAAGTTTAGAAAGCGTCGAAATATAATAAGAGTGTATCCAAACATGTTTAGAGTGCATTAAAACATTTTTAGAGTGCGGCGAAACATATTTAGAGTTCGTCTAAACATGTTTAGAGTGCGTCGCAACATATTTAGAGTGTGTCGAAACATGTTTAGAGTTCTTCTAAACATGTTTTGAGTGCACCAAAACACGTTTAGAGTGCGTCCAAACACATTTAGAGTGCATCCAAACATGTTTAGAGTGCGTCAAAACATACTTAGAGTGCATCCAAACATGTTTAGAGAGCATTGAAACATTTTTAGAGTGCGTCGATACATGTTTAGAGTGCAACAAAAGATGTTTAGAGTTCGTCAAAACACATTTATAGTGCGTCGAAACATACTTTAGAGTGCATCCAAAAATGTTTACAATTCGTCGAAACATACTTAGAGTGCATGTTTAGATGTGCGTCGAAACATACTTAGAGTGCATCTAAACATGTTTAGAGTGCGTCGAAATATACTTAGAAAGCATCAAAACGTGTTTAGAGTTCGTCTAAACACGTTTAGAGTGCGTCCAAAACCTATTAGAGTGCATATAAATATATTTAGAGTGCATCGAAACATTTTTAGAGTGCATAGAAACATATTTAGAGTGCGTCGAAACATGTTTAGAGTTCGTCTAAACATGTTTAGAGTGTCTCCAAACATGTTTAGAGTGCGTGCAAACACGTTTAGAGTGCATCATATCATGTTTAGAGTGCGTCCAAAACATATTTAGAGTGCGTCCAAACATGTTTAGCGTGTAACAAAATATGTTTAGAGTTCATCAAAACATGTTTAGAGTGCGTCGAAACATACTTAGAGTGCATGTTTAGAGTGCGTCGAAACATACTTAGAGTGCATGTTTAGAGTGCGTCGAAACATACTTAGAGTGCATCTGAAGTTGTTTAGAGTGCATCGGAATATACTTAGAGTGTATGAACACATGTTTAGAGTTCGTCTAATTACGTTTAAAGTGCGTCCAAACACGTTTAGAGTGCGTCCAAACACTTTTAAAGTGTATCCAAATATGTTTAGAGTGCATCGAAACATTTTTAGAGTGCGTCGAAGCATATTTAGAGTGCGACGAAACATGTTTAGAGTTCGTCTAAACATGTTTAGAATGCGTCCAAATACGTTAAGAGTGCGTCCAAACACGTTTAGGGTGCGTCCAAACATTTTTAGTGTGCATCCAAACATGTTTAGAGTGTATCGAAACATTTTTAGAGTACGTCAAAACATGATTTAGAGTGCGTCGAAACATGTTTAGTGCGCAACAAAAGATATTTAGAGTTCGTCAAAACATGTTTAGAGTGCGTCGAAACATATTTAGAGCGCATCTAAACATGTTTAGTAAGCATCGAAAACATGATTTAGAGTGCGTCGAAACATGTTTAGAGCACAACAAAAGATGTTCAGAGTTCGTCGAAATATGTTTAGAGTGCGTCGAAACATATTTAGAGCGCATCTAAACATAAACAGTAAGCGTCGAAACATAATAAGAGTGTATCTAAACATGTTTAGAGTGCATTAAAACATTTTTAGAGTGCGGCGAAACATATTTAGAGTTCGTCTAAACATGTTTAGAGTGCATCCAAACATATTTAGAGTGCATTAAAACATTTTTAGATTGCGTCGCAACATATTTAGAGTGTGTCGAAACATGTTTAGAGTTCGTCTAAACATGTTTTGAGTGCACCAAAACACGTTTAGAGTGCGTCCAAACACATTTAGAGTGCGTCAAAACTTACTTAGAGTGCATCCAAACATGTTTAGAGAGCATCGAAACATTTTTAGAGTGCATCGATACATGTTTAGAGTGCAACAAAAGATGTTTAGAGTTCGTCAAAACACATTTATAGTGCGTCGAAACATACTTAAAGTGCATGTTTAGAGTGCATCGAATTATACTTAGAGTGTATCTAAACATGTTTAGAGTGCGTCGAAATATACTTAGAGAGCATCGAAACATGTTTAGAGTTCGTCTAAACACGTTTAAAGTGCGTCCAAAAACTTTTAGAGTGCATCTAAATATATTTAGAGTGCATCGAAACATTTTTAGAGTGCGTCGAAACATGTTTAGAGTTCGTCTAAACATGTTTTGAGTGCACCAAAACACGTTTAGAGTGCGTCCAAACACATTTAGAGTGCGTCCAAACACATTTAGAATGCATCCAAACATGTTTAGAGTGCGTCAAAACTTACTTAGAGTGCATCCAAACATGTTTAGAGAGCATCGAAACATTTTTAGAGTGCATCGATACATGTTTAG
>NW_010968416.1:7955-9482 GCF_000463585.1 Tarenaya hassleriana | reverse complement strand
AAACATGTTTAGAGTGCGTCGAAACATATTTAGAGCGCATCTAAACATAAACAGTAAGCGTCGAAACATAATAAGAGTGTATCCAAACATGTTTAGAGTGCATTAAAATATTTTTAGAGTACGACGAACTATATTTAGAGTCCGTCTAAACATGTTTAGAGTGCATCCAAACATATTTAGAGTGCATTAAAACAATTAGAGTGCGTCGCAACATATTTACAGTGCGTCGAAACATATTTAGAGCGCATCTAAACATGTTTTGTTCGTTCTGTTTTGTCTCTTTTGTAGGACATGGCGTCAACCGGTAGAGTGTGTCGAAGCATATTTAGAGTGCGTCGAAACATGTTTAGAGTTCGTCTAAACATGTTTAGAATGCGTCCAAATACGTTAAGAGTGCGTCCAAACACATTTAGAGTGCGTCCAAACATTTTTAGTGTGCATCCAAACATGTTTAGAGTGTATCGAAACATGATTTAGAGTGCGTCGAAACATGTTTAGTGCGTAACAAAAGATGTGTAGAGTTCGTCAAAACATGTTTAGAGTGCGTCGAAACATATTTAGAATGCATCTAAACATGTTTAGTAAGCGTCGAAAACATGATTTAGAGTGCGTCAAAACATGTTTAGAGCGCAACAAAAGATGTTTAGAGTTCGCCGAAACATGTTTAGAGTGCGTCGAAACATATTTAGAGTGCATCTAAACATGTTTAGTAAGCGTCGAAACATAATAAGAGTGTATCCAAACATGTTTAGAGTGCATTAAAACATTTTTAGAGTGCGTCGCAACATATTTAGAGTGTGTCGAAACATGTTTAGAGTTCGTCTAAACATGTTTTGAGTGCACCAAAACACGTTTAAAGTGCGTCCAAACACATTTAGAGTGCGACCAAACACATTTAGAATGCATCCAAACATGTTTAGAGTGCGTCAAAACTTACTTAGAGTGCATCCAAACATGTTTAGAGAGCATCGAAACATTTTTAGAGTGCATCGATACATGTTTAGAGTGCAACAAAAGATGTTTAGAGTTCGTCAAAACACATTTATAGTGCGTCGAAACATACTTAGAGAGCATCGAAACATGTTTAGAGTTCGTCTAAACATGTTTTGAGTGCACCAAAACACGTTTAAAGTGCGTCCAAACACATTTAGAGTGCGGCATTCTAAACATTTTTGGATGCACTCTAAGTATGTTTCGACGCACTATAAATGTGTTTTGACGAACTCTAAACATCTTTTGTTGCACTCTAAACATGTATCGATGCACTCTAAAAATGTTTCGATGCTCTCTAAACATGTTTGGATGCACTCTAAGTAAGTTTTGACGCACTCTAAACATGTTTGGATGCATTCTAAATGTGTTTGGTCGCCTAAACGTGTTTGGACGCACTCTAAACGTGTTTCGACGAACTCTAAACATGTTTCGATGCTCTCTAAGTATATTTCGACGCACTCTAAACATGTTTAGATGCACTCTAAGTGTAATTCGACGCACTCTAAACATGCACTCTAAGTATGTTTCGACGCA
>NW_010968416.1:5417-6509 GCF_000463585.1 Tarenaya hassleriana | reverse complement strand
CGTCGATACATGTTTAGAGTGCAACAAAAGATGTTTAGAGTTCGTCAAAACACATTTATAGTGCGTCGAAACATACTTAGAGTGCATCCAAAAATGTTTAGAATGCGTCGAAACATACTTTGAGTGCATGTTTACAGTGCGTCGAATTAGACTTACAGTGCATCTAAACATGTTTAGAGTGCGTCGAAATATACTTAGAGAGCATTGAAACATGTTAGAGTTCGTCTAAACACGTTTAGAGTACGTCCAAACACGTTTAGAGTGCGTCCAAAAACTTTTAGAGTGCATCTAAATATATTTAGAGTGTATCGAAACATTTTTAGAGTGCGTCGAAACATAATTAGAGTGCGTCGAAACATGTTTAGAGTTCATCTAAACATGTTTAGAGTGTCTCCAAACATGTTTAGAGTGCGTCCAAACACGTTTAGAGTGCATCCTAACATGTTTAGAGTGCGTCCAAAACATATTTAGAGTGCGTCCAAACATGTTTAGCGTGTAACAAAATATGTTTAGACTTCATCAAAACACGTTTAGAGTGCATCGAAACATACTTAGAGTGCATCTAAACATGTTTAGGGTGCGTCGAAACATACTTAGAGTGCATGTTTAGATTGCGTCGAAACATACTTAGAGTGCATGTTTAGAGTGCGTCGAAACATACTTAGAGTGCATCTAAAGTTGTTTAGAGTGCATCAGAATATACTTAGAATGTATGGACACATGTTTAGTGTTCGTCTAATTACGTTTAGAGTGCGTCCAAACACGTTTAGAGTGCATCCAAACACTTTTAAAGTGTATCCAAATATGTTTAGAGTGCATCGAAACATTTTTAGAGTGTGTCGAAGCATATTTAGAGTGCGTCGAAACATGTTTAGAGTTCGTCTAAACATGTTTAGAATGCGTCCAAATACGTTAAGAGTGCGTCCAAACACATTTAGAGTGCGTCCAAACATTTTTAGTGTGCATCCAAACATGTTTAGAGAGCATCGAAACATTTTTAGAGTACGTCGATACATGTTTAGAGTGCAACAAAAGATGTTTAGAGTTCGTCAAAACACATTTATAGTGCGTCGAAACATACTTAGAGTGCAT
>NW_010968416.1:3884-5344 GCF_000463585.1 Tarenaya hassleriana | reverse complement strand
CCTGGTCCGCCGGACCAGACGCGTTCCGAGGACGCGCAGTCCGCCGAGCCAGGAAGGAGAACGGACCGAGTGAAGAACACGCCTGGTCCGCCGGACCAGACCCTGGTCCGGCGGACCAGACGTGCATTTTGCCTCGCAGACCGACGGACCAAAGACGAGGCACGTTTAGAGTGCGTCCAAACACATTTAGAGTGCATCCAAACATGTTTAGAGTGCGTCAAAACATACTTAGAGTGCATCCAAACATGTTTAGAGAGCATCGAAACATTTTTAGAGTACGTCGATACATGTTTAGAGTGCAACAAAAGATGTTTAGAGTTCGTCGAAACATGTTTAGAGCGCAACAAAAGATGTTTAGAGTTCGTCGAAACATGTTTAGAGCGCAACAAAAGATGTTTAGAGTTCGCCGAAACATGTTTAGAGTGCGTCGAAACATATTTAGAGTGCATCTAAACATGTTTAGTAAGCGTCGAAACATAATAAGAGTGTATCCAAACATGTTTAGAGTGCATTAAAACATTTTTAGAGTACGACGAACTATATTTAGAGTTCGTCTAAACATGTTTAGAGTGCAATTAAACATATTTAGAGTGCATTAAAACATTTTTAGAGTGCGTCGCAACATATTTAGAGTGTGTCGAAACATGTTTAGAGTTCGTCTAAACATGTTTTGAGTGCACCAAAACACGTTTAGAGTGCGTCCAAACACATTTAGAGTGTGTCCAAACACATTTAGAGTGCGTCAAAACTTTACATAGAGTGCATCCAAACATGTTTAGAGAGCATCGAAACATTTTTAGAGTACGTCGATACATGTTAAGAGTGCAACAAAAGATGTTTAGAGTTCGTCAAAACACATTTATACTGCGTCGAAATATACTTAAAGTGCATGTTTAGAGTGCATCGAATTATACTTAGAGTGTATCTAAACATGTTTAGAGTGCGTCGAAATATACTTAGAGAGCATCGAAACATGTTTAGAGTTCGTCTAAACACGTTTAAAGTGCGTCCAAAAACTTTTAGAGTGCATCTAAATATATTTAGAGTGCATCGAAACATTTTTAGAGTGCGTCGAAACATGTTTAGAGTTCGTCTAAACATGTTTAGAGTGTCTCCAAACATGTTTAGAGTGCGTCCAAACACGTTTAGAGTGCATCCTAACATGTTTAAAGTGCGTCCAAAACATATTTAGAGTACGTCCAAACATGTTTAGCGTGTAACAAAATATGTTTAGAGTTCATCAAAACACGTTCAGAGTGCGTCGAAACACGTTTAGAGTGCTTCGAAACATACTTAGAGTGCATCTAAACATGTTTAGTGTGCATCGAAACATACTTAGAGTGCATTTTTAGAGTGCGTCGAAATATACTTACAGTGCATCTAAAGTTGTTTAGAGTGCATCGGAATATACTTAGAGTGTATGGACACATGTTTAGAGTTCGTCTAATTAGGTTTAGAGT
>NW_010968416.1:1566-3648 GCF_000463585.1 Tarenaya hassleriana | reverse complement strand
ACATTTATAGTGCGTCGAAACATACTTAGAGTGCATCCAAAAATGTTTAGAATGCGTCGAAACATACTTAGAGTGCATGTTTAGAGTGCGTCGAATTACACTTAGAGTGCATCTAAACATGTTTAGAGTGCGTCGAAATATACTTAGAGAGCATCGAAACATGTTTAGAGTTCGTCTAAACACGTTTAGAGTGCGTCCAAAAACTTTTAGAGTGCATCTAAATATATTTAGAGTGTATCGAAACATTTTTAGAGTGTGCCGAAACATAATTAGAGTGCGTCGAAACATGTTTAGAGTTCGTCTAAACATGTTTAGAGTGTCTCCAAACACGTTTAGAGTGCGTCCAAACACATTTAGAGTGTGTCCAAACACATTTAGAGTGCGTCAAAACTTTACATAGAGTGCATCCAAACATGTTTAGAGAGCATCGAAACATTTTTAGAGTACGTCGATACATGTTAAGAGTGCAACAAAAGATGTTTAGAGTTCGTCAAAACACATTTATACTGCGTCAAAATATACTTAAAGTGCATGTTTAGAGTGCATCGAATTATACTTAGAGTGTATCTAAACATGTTTAGAGTGCGTCGAAATATACTTAGAGAGCATCGAAACATGTTTAGAGTTCGTCTAAACACGTTTAAAGTGCGAAGATTGTATCCAAACATGTTTAGAGTGCATTAAAACATTTTTAGAGTGCGGCGAAACATATTTAGAGTTCGTCTAAATATGTTTAGAGTGCATTAAAACATTTTTAGAGTGCGTCGCAACATATTTAGAGTGTGTCGAAACATGTTTAGAGTTCGTCTAAATATGTTTAGAGTGCATTAAAACATTTTTAGAGTGCGTCGCAACATATTTAGAGTGTGTCGAAACATGTTTAGAGTTCGTCTAAATATGTTTAGAGTGCATTAAAACATTTTTAGAGTGCGTCGCAACATATTTAGAGTGTGTCGAAACATGTTTAGAGTTCGTCTAAACATGTTTTGAGTGCACCAAAACACGTTTAGAGTGCGTCCAAACACATTTAGAGTGCGACCACCAAAACACATTTAGAGTGCGACCAAACACATTTAGAATGCATCCAAACATGTTTAGAGTGCGTCAAAACTTACTTAGAGTGCATCCAAACATGTTTAGAGTTCGTCAAAACACATTTATAATGCGTCGAAACATACTTAGAGTGCATCCAAAAATGTTTAGAATGCGTCGAAACATACTTAGAGTGCATGTTTAGAGTGCGTCGAATTACACTTAGAGTGCATCTAAACATGTTTAGAGTGCGTCGAAATATACTTAGAGAGTATCGAAACATGTTTAGAGTTCGTCTAAACACGTTTAGAGTGCGTCCAAACACGTTTAGAGTGCGTCCAAACACTTTTAAAGTGTATCCAAATACGTTAAGAGTGCGTCCAAACACATTTAGAGTGCGTCCAAACATTTTTAGTGTGCATCCAAACATGTTTAGAGTGTATCGAAACATTTTTAGACTACATCAAAACATGATTTAGAGTGCGTCGAAACATGTTTAGTGCGTAACAAAAGATGTTTAGAGTTCGTCGAAACATGTTTAGAGTGCGTCGAAACATATTTAGAGCGCATCTAAACATGTTTAGTAAGCGTCGAAAACATGATTTAGATTGCGTCGAAACATGTTTAGAGCGCAACAAAAGATGTTTAGAGTTCGTCGAAACATATTTAGAGTGCGTCGAAACATATTTAGAGTGCATCTAAACATGTTTAGTAAGCGTCGAAACATAATAAGAGTGTATCCAAACATGTTTAGAGTGTATTAAAAAATTTTTAGAGTGCAGCGAAAAATATTTAGAGTTCGTCTAAACATGTTTAGAGTGCATTAAAACATTTTTAGAGTGCGTCACAACATATTTAGAGTGTGTCGAAACATGTTTAGAGTTCGTCTAAACATGTTTTGAGTGCACCAAAACACGTTTAGAGTGCGTCCAAACACATTTAGAGTGCGTCCAAACACATTTAGAGTGCGACCAAACACATTTAGAATGCATCCAAACATGTTTAGAGTGCGTCAAAACTTACTTAGAGTGCATCCAAACATGTTTAGAG
>NW_010968416.1:0-1225 GCF_000463585.1 Tarenaya hassleriana | reverse complement strand
ATCTAAACATGTTTAGAGTGCGTCGAAATATACTTAGAGAGCATCAAAACATGTTTAGAGTTCGTCTAAAAACGTTTAGAGTGCGTCGAAACACGTTTAGAGTGCGTCCAAAAACTTTTAGAGTGCATCTAAATATATTTAGAGTGTATCGAAACATTTTTAGAGTGCGTCGAAATATATTTAGAGTTCGTCTAAACATGTTTAGAGTTTCTCCAAACATGTTTAGAGTGTGTCCAAACACGTTTAGAGTGCATCCTAACATGTTTAAAGTGCGTCCAAAACATATTTAGAGTGCGTCCAAACATGTTTAGCGTATAACAAAATATGTTTAGAGTTCATCAAAACACGTTTAGAGTGCGTCGAAACATACTTAGAGTGCATCTAAACATGTTTAGAGTGCGTCGAAACATACTTAGAATGCATGTTTAGAGTGCGTCGAAACATACTTAGAGTGCATGTTTAGAGTGCGTCGAAACATACTTAGAGTGCATGTTTAGAGTGCGTCGAAACATACTTAGAGTGCATCTGAAGTTGTTTAGAGTGCATCGGAATATACTTAGAGTGTATGGACACATGTTTAGAGTTCGTCTAATTACGTTTAGAGTGCGTCCAAACACATTTAGAGTGCGTCCAAACACTTTTAAAGTGTATCCAAATATGTTTAGAGTGCATCGAAACATTTTTAGAGTGCGTCGCAGCATATTTAGAGTGCGTCGAAACATGTTTAGAGTTCGTCTAAACATGTTTAGAATGCGTCCAAATACGTTAAGAGTGCGTCCAAACACATTTAGAGTGCGTCCAAACATTTTTAGTGTGCATCCAAACATGTTTAGAGAGCATCGAAACATTTTTAGAGTACGTCGATACATGTTTAGAGTGCAACAAAAGATGTTTAGAGTTCGTCAAAACACATTTATAGTGCGTCATGTTTAGCGTACAACAAAAGATGTTTAGAGTTCGTCAAAACACATTTATAGTGCGTCGAAACATACTTAGAGTGCATCCAAAAATGTTTAGAATGCGTCGAAACATACTTAAAGTGCATGTTTAGAGTGCGTCGAATTATACTTAGAGTGCATCTAAACATGTTTAGTAAGCGTCGAAACATAATAAGAGTGTATCCAAACATGTTTAGAGTGCATTAAAACATTTTTAGAGTGCGGCGAAACATATTTAGAGTTCGTCTAAACATGTTTAGAGTGCATTAAAACATTTTTAGAGTGCG
>NW_010968415.1:708380-709416 GCF_000463585.1 Tarenaya hassleriana | reverse complement strand
AATCATATAACGGGAATGTAATGCATTCATAAACCAATGAATCAATACAAAGTCAAAATGTCATATCACGGATCATCCTAGAGCATTACAACCCTAGAATCGATCTCTTAGGAATTAGATTCGCTCATGAGATCCCAGGAATCCCAACAGTGGTATCAGAGCCTGGTTGCTCTGTTTTGATTTCGTAGAACCCGATCACGCATGTTTTAGGATTTGAATTGTTTGAATCCATGTTTGCTATGATATCTATGCATGTTTGATTATTGAATCTAGTGTAGATTGCATGTTTCATGTTGCATAGAGTGCAGGAGTTCGAATTTTGGGTCAACAGCCGAACTCGGATCAGTTTCGGGTCTGAACGGGGCCGAGAACGCGAAAAACGTGATCTGATCACGTGACCAAACCCTAGACCGTCCGTTCTGGTTACCAGACCGGACGGACCAGGGGTGACGGACTGAAGATAGACCGAAAGGTCTGGACCGTCCGTTCTGAGACAGTGGACCGTCCGTTCTAGAGTATCTGGACCGTCCGGTCTGCAGAATCACATGGTCCGTCCGTTCTCAAACGTAGACCGTCCGTTCTACATCCAGAACGGACAGTCCGAGACCCAGACTCTGAGATTTTTCGTTTTCTGATCCGATTGTGCAATCGTTGCTTAATCTGATCAACTGTGACTCAAATAGACATGATTTATTCTTATGGATGGTCCATAGTGAATGAATGCATGTAACTTAATCGAGATATTAGATATGCTTGATTGAGTGGGAGCTCCGGGATTGGGATTGCATAATCGAATGGATGGTCCATTCGGATTATGAACAATTGTTGCACAGAAACCGGATAGATCTAGAAGCTCTATAAGTAAAGCACTTGTCAAGGCCTTGATCGTACGTGTCATGAGCCATGCCAAAGCTGGGTGTGCCGTATTATCTTGGTGAGGCAAGATGGAGAAATGGTGGTTCTCATAGCTTGAAAGTAGATGCTTGATCTAAGTGTGGTTTCGAAAATCCCATATTTATGTAATGCTAAGTGTGTA
>NW_010968415.1:706592-706810 GCF_000463585.1 Tarenaya hassleriana | reverse complement strand
CTATTCGATATGTGCACCGAGAAATCTCGAGACTTAGAACTCGTTTTTGGATCTCCAAAAACTCTCTTTTCTGCCAAAAGTCGGCTCTATTCGTCTCTTACGAGTTAGGGTTTTAATCTCCTTCTTTCTGGAACGGACAGTCTGTTCTGGACCGTCGGGTCTGGCACAGCGGACCGTCCGTTCTGGACTTCTGGTCCGTCCGTTCCAGACTCTTCCGT
>NW_010968415.1:700173-700396 GCF_000463585.1 Tarenaya hassleriana | reverse complement strand
TAGATTCAATCATCAATCATGCATAGAAATCAAAGCAAACATGGATTCAAACAATTCAAATATTAAAACGTGCGTGATCGGGTTCTACGAAATCAAAATAGAGCAACCAAGCTCTGATACAACTGTTGGGTATTCCTGGGATCTCTAGAGCGAATCCTATTACTAAGAGATCGATTCTAGGGTTTGCGAAGCGGATATAAAACAAAAATTTAATAAACCCTAG
>NW_010968415.1:699647-699858 GCF_000463585.1 Tarenaya hassleriana | reverse complement strand
CTTAGAACTCGTTTTTGGATCTCCAAAAACTCTCTCTTTTCTGCCAAAAGTCGGCTCTATTCGTCTCTTACGAGTTAGGGTTTTTAATCTCCTTCTTATAAGGTGATTTAACCCTAATTCGGTTTTATTTCGGAAAAACTGAAGCCCGTAACGGACGGTCCAGAAATGCACGTGGACCGTCCGTTCCAGCACGTAGAACGGACGGTGCTTC
>NW_010968415.1:697752-698050 GCF_000463585.1 Tarenaya hassleriana | reverse complement strand
ATCGAATGTATCTCAATAAAGCTCATAATCAGTACATCATAGAGCACTAAACCAACACTGCTCACGTGGACCGTCCGTTCCAGACTTTCTGGAAAGGACTGGAACGGACGGACCAGAAGTCCAGAACGGACGGTCCGCCGTGCCAGACCCGACGGTCCAGAATGGACTGTCCTTTCCAGAAAGTCTGGAACGGACGGTCCACGTGAGCAGTGTTGGTTTAGTGCTCTATGATGTACTGATTATGAGCTTTATTGAGATACATTCGATGTATTGATACTTTCTATGTGTTTTTATGAGA
>NW_010968415.1:691901-694539 GCF_000463585.1 Tarenaya hassleriana | reverse complement strand
ACGAGTAGATACCAGTCAGATCCAGGTGAGTCGCACTAGATCGCCGTCAAGAACATCCTGAAGTACTTGAGAAGGACTAAGGATGTGTTCTTGGTATACGGTGGGTCGGAAGACGAGCTCGCTGTAAGAGGTTACACCGATGCTAGTTTCCAGTCAGACCTGGATGACTACAGATCGCAGTCTGGCTATGTTTTCTGCTTGAACAGAGGCGCTGTTAGCTGGAAGAGTTCCAAGCATGCGACCGTTGCAGATTCTACTATAGAAGCTGAGTATATTGCAGCGTCAGACGCAGCAAAGGAAGCTGTTTGGATCAGGAGAATGTGCCACTGCTCATCGGTAAGGTTCCTTTCTTGGAATCTTGCATCTAGAACTGTTTCAAGACCTTATCGATGTAAGTACTCTAACTCAATCCTAGAAGACGCCTCGATCTATCTCTATAGATCTTGATGCCTAAAATATAGGCCGCTTCTCCTAGGTCCTTCATAGAAACCTGCGTTCCTAGCCAAGACTTAACGTCTTGCAAGGTAGGAACGTCATTCCCTATAAGGAGAATGTCATCCACGTACATCACTAGAAATACAACTGTGCTCCCACTAGCCTTCTTGTAAACACATGGCTCGTCTTCATTCTGTGAGAAATCAAACCTTTTGATTGTCTCATCAAAGCGAAGGTTCCAGCTTCTCGAAGCCTACTTCAGTCCATAAATGGACCTTTGAAGTTTGCACATCATCCTCGGGTTCCTTGGATCGACAAAACCTTCGGGTTGTATCATGTACATATCCTCGGTCAAGTTCCCGTTAAGGAACGCAGTCTTGACATCCATTTGCCATATCTCATAGTCGTAATATGCGGCTATGACAAGTAGGATCCTGATGGACTTCAGCATAACTACAGGCGAAAAGGTCTCATCATAGTCAATACCATGAATTTGACGGAATCCTTTCGCCACAAGTCGTGCCTTATACGTGTGCACGTTGCCATCCATGTCGGTCTTATTCTTGAAGATCCACTTCCATCCGATGGGTTTTATCCCTTCAGATGCATCAACCAGAGTCCATACTTAGTTGTCTGACATGGATTGCATCTCGGACTTCATAGCCTCGCGCCATTTCTCGGAATCTGGACTTGCCATAGCCTCTGGGTATGTGGTAGGCTCATCATGTTCCAATAACATGAGCTCCTCATTCCCAGTCACGAGAAATCTGTATCTCAAGGCTCTTGGCGAATCCTACCGGATCTCTGAGGTTCACTCGTTGAAGGTTGAGTCACAACCGGCAGTGAAACAGGTTCAAATTCTTCAACTTGTTCACTCGGCTCAGCGTCTACTTCCTGCTCTCGAACTTCCTCAAGTTCGATCCTACTCCCACTGACTCTTTTGGAGACGAACTCTCGCTCCATAAAAGTTGCATTCCTGGCAATGAACACTTTGTTCTCTACCAGAATATAGAAGTAGTAACCCCTAGTTTCCTTAGGGTGGCCTACAAATAAACACTTATCAGACTTGGAGGATAACTTATCAGTCATCTGACGCTTCACGTAAGCGTCGCAACCCCAAATTCTGACAAACGACAACGCGGGACGCTTCCCCGTCCATATCTCATTTGGCGTCGTTTCAGCCGACTTCGTTGGACTCCTATTCAGCAGTACGCAGCGGTCTCTAAAGCATAGCCCCAAAAGGACTTTGGAAGATCTGTCTGACTCATCATCGACCGAACCATGTCTAACAGTGTTCGGTTCCTCCGTTCAGACACGCCATTCCACTGTGGCGTTCCAGGAGGAGTTAATTGTGATACAATACCACAATCAACCAGATAGTCAGTGAACTCTTGGCTCATATACTCGCCACCACGATCGGATCAGAGTGTCTTGATCGTCTTGCCAAGCTGGTTCTGTACTTCGTTTCTGAAATCCTTGAACATTTCAAGTGTTTCAGACTTATGTCTCATCAAATAGACATAATCGTATCGACTGAAATCATCAGTGAACGTAACGAAAAACAGATAACCTCCTCTAGCATCCTACTTCTTCTTAGTCCCTGCACATTTCCACAAATGTGTGACGCACTTTCGGTATCTAATACCCACGAAGATATAGTACAGATATTAGCCTCTATAACGTGGATACCTGAGGCAGAAGCTTCATCAAGCTTCTTGTCCTTCAGATCCTCCAAGTAAAGGTGACAATTACGCTTCCAGTGTCCACACACTCCGCAGTAATGACAGTCACCCTTATCGGGCTTAGGCTTAGACGTAGAGGCAACTTTTGCCTTTTTCGCCGCCTTTTTCTTGGCTTTACCCCGCCGCTTCTTGCTGGAGTTTTTCTCAACAGCAAGCACAGTCTTGGGCATCACAATATCCTGCTCAGCCGATTTCAGCATCCCATGCAGTTCGGCTAAGCTCTTAGTCATCCCGTGCATATGGTACTGCATAACGAACTGGTTATACCGTTATAGTCCTCGGGCAATGACATCAGGATCAAGTCTGCAACCAAGTCACCATTGAGCTTCACTCCCATACGCTCAAGTTCTTCAACATGAGCTCTCATGTTGAGGACGTGGGTGTTGACAGAGCTACCTTTCGGCATCTCCGTCTTCACCAGAGCTTTCAGTGTCTTGTACTTTTCAGTACGTGCTAGCTCC
>NW_010968415.1:690084-691583 GCF_000463585.1 Tarenaya hassleriana | reverse complement strand
GTCAAACTCGGTACGCTACCGGTTGACGCCATGTCCTACAAAAAAGACAAACAGAACATACAAAACAAATGCAGATTCTATTAATGATCTACTACCAGCTAGTCCATCATCAATCAGTGTCTACATACCTATGATCTACTACCAGCTAGTCCATCACCAATCAATGACAACATGATACATATACAAGCTATATTCCCATAAAGAAAACTAACCCTACAATAATTCTCTATATAGGACTAAGATCCGTATTTCACATAAGGATGAGTTGTTACACTCAGCCTTACGCTATTTACGTAGACATCTAATGTCAATCACATCCAATGTGACTCTTAGATCTTTTATGAGACTATGATATCGAATATCATTCCATACTTGTCTCATCTGTACCATTAAGTCTCACGTCAAACTTGACGACTTAACCTAAGGTAAACCATATTCAAGCTGTAGGAACCACGATTTCCCACCCTGCCTCACAAAGATAATCCGGCACGCTCAACTTTGGTATGACCCGTGTTACGGACGATCGATGCCTTGACAGGCGCTCTAGTAATGGAAGGTACACGCTTAGCATTACTTAAATAAGGGATTTTCGAAACCACACTTAGATCAAGCATTTACTTTCAAGCTATGAGAACCACCATTTCTCCATCTTGCATCACCAGGATAATACGGCACACCCAACTTTGGCATGGCCCATGACACGTACGATCGAGGCCTTGACAAGTGCTTTACTCGTAGAGCTCCTAGATCTAACCGGTTTCTGTGCAACAATTGTACATAATCCGAATAGACTATCCATTCGATTCTGTAATCCGAATCCCTAAACTCCCAGTCAATCAAGCATATCTAATATCTTGATTAAGTTATATGCATTCATTCACTATGGGTCATCCAAACGAACGAATCATGCAATTCTGAATCACAGTTGACCGGTTTAAGAAATGATTGCTCAAACCAGATCCCGAAACGAAAAGCCAAAATTTGGTGGAGCCTCGAGACCCAGACCGATCGGTCTAGGCCTAGACCGATCGGTCTACACGGCTCGGTCTCCAGGCCAAATTCGGTCCAGACCTTTCGGTCCGGAATGGTCCAGACCGATCGGTCTACGCATGCAGCCCGTTCAGTCCAAACCTGTCGGTCCAACCGACTTGCGAAACCCTAGACCGATCGGTCCAGAGGACCAGACCGATCGGTCCAGGCGAAAACGTGATCAGATCTCGTTTTTGTCGTTTCTGCCCTGTTTCAGACCCGAATTCGACTCCGTTTTCGCCTACGAACTCAGAATTCGAAGCTCTTGCACACTGCAACAATGAACAGAAAATCTACTCTAGATCCACAATCAAATTATGCATAGTATCAAAGCAAACACGGATTCAAACAATTCAAATCCTATAACGTGCGTGATCGGATTCTAACAAAATCATGTAGAGCAACCAGGCTCTGATACAACTGTTGGGTTTTCCTGGGATCTCAAGAGCGAATCTAAGTCTTAAGAGATC
>NW_010968415.1:685589-689964 GCF_000463585.1 Tarenaya hassleriana | reverse complement strand
TGGGATCTCAAGAGCGAATCTAATTTCTAAGAGATCAGTTCTAGGGTTTGCGCAGCGGATGTAAAATAAAAAGTTTGATGAAACCCTAAAACCTATCATGCATGATCTTGTAGAAACGATAGAACGCTTACCTCAATCGATCCGGGGCTTGTATCAATTGATGTGTTCGTCCGATCACTGTAGGCAGGAAGAATACCTTGCCCTCTACACGTATCCACACGGCGGAAAGGATTCCAACAATTGGAACTCGTCTGCTAGGACTGAAGAACGCGTTCTTCTTTGCGCAAGGATTTCAGGGATCTTTCTCTTAGGTTTTTCACTCTCAAAACCTCTCAATAAGGTCTGAAAATCATGCCAAGAGACTTTGGAGGCGTTTCCCAAAGTTAATCCCACTTAAAACCCTAATTAGAGCGAGTTTAGGAAATCCCGACGTCTGGACCGATCGGTCCAGTCCTGGACCGATCGATCTGGAGCTATTTACGTCTGGACCGATTGGTCCATGGTTCCGGACCGATCGGTCTGGAACAATTTCCGGACCGAGTGACTTTCACACGTTACCTCCGGACCGACCGGTCCACATGTCTGGACCGATCGGTCTGGGTTGGCTGGACCGATCGGTCTAGACCTTCTAGACCGGTCGGTCTGGCCTCTGCTCCACCGGGATTTTCTCGTCTCTTCTCGCGCATTTGTCCTTTCCTGTGTGTGTGACCCTGTAGGCTCATCCGATATAGCAATATAACCCGAAATCTCTATTCCGGATATACAAGTCATAGGCGGTCTCTAGCAAGACACTATGACTACCTATCTCGAATAGAGTTTTGTTCGTGATCTTACAAACGCCAGTGATGATTCCGGTTGATGATCCTTTTGTATCACGATATCATATGTCGAATATAAGGCATGGACAAGCCACCTAATCTGATTCGACTGCTTTCTTGTTCACTGAGTTCGACTGTCTGAAATAGATGACGTTCGTCTATAGTGCGGCCACACATTTCTACAGTCTCGCTCACACGAGGGGCCCAGCGATATCTCTCTCTTTTACGAGAGGTACAAATCCCGTCTTGACTATCTACAATCCAGCACATGATTCGTTTCGTACCTGATACACGCCTTTATAGTCCTCCTTTTACGCAGGACGTTTGACGTATTCAAAGCATGCAACTCCTCATGTTGGATTCCGTAGATATCTCAGGTCTTAGGATCCAATCATGGAACCGCCATATGAGATTCAAGTCATGACGCTAGTCCATGTGACAATCTCATGCGGGTCATCCAGTATTCCGTTCTCCAACGAATACCTATGACTGTGATCGTATCCAATAACTATGATCATCTCTATGATCATCAATCACACATCATACTAGTCTTGTTATATCATTATTCCCACAATGATACATGACTAGGGAGTTTAGTATTGTTCATAACAATACATGGATTTCATAACATATTAAAGCATGCACAATACGTAATGAATCAAACACTCATCCATAAACTATAGAAAGTGTCAATACATCAAATGTATCTAAGTAAAGCTCGCATAACAGTACATCATAGAGCACTAAACCAACAGTAGGCTCATTCGATATAGCAGTATAACCTGAAATCTCCATTTCGATTATACAAGTCATAGGCGGTCTCTAGCAAGCCACTATGACTACCTATCTCGAATAGAGTTTGTTCGTGATCTTACGAACGTCGATGATGATTCCGGTTGATGATCCTTTTGTATCACGATATCATAAGTCGAACATAAGGCATGGAGAAGCCACCTTATCTGATTCGACTGCTTTCTCGTTTACTGAGTTCGACTGTACGAGATAGACGACGTTCGTCTATAGTGCGGCCACACATTTCTACAGTCTCGCTCACACGAGGGGCCCAGCGATATCTCTCTCTTTTTCGAGAGGTACAAATTCCATCTTGACTATCTACAATCCAGCACATGATTCGTGTCGTACCTGATACACAATCCTTCTGTTACGCAGGACGTTTGACGTATTCAAAGTACGCAACTCCTCATGTTGGATTCCGTAGATATCTCAGGTCATAGGATCCAATGATGGAACCGTCATATGAGATTCAAGTCATGACGCTAGTCCATGTGACAATCTAACGCGGGTCAATCCAGTATTCCGTTCTCCAACGAATACATATGATTGCGATCGTATCCAATACCTATGATCATCTCTATGATCATCAATCACACATCATACTAGTCTTAGTATATCATTATTCCCACAATGACATATGACTAGGGAGTTTAGTATTGTTCATAACAATACATGGATTTCATAACATATTAAAGTATGCACAATACGTAATGAATCAAACACTCATCCATAAGTCATAGAAAGTGTCAATACATCAAATGTATCATAAGAAAGCTCGTAAAACAGTACATCATAGAGCACTAAACCAACAATCTCCTACTTGCTCTACTCATGGACTGCTAAACATCTAATGCTCATATCCCTAACATGACCCTCATGCTTCGACGAAGGGAGAGACTTCGTTAACGGATCGGCAATGTTGTCATCTGTCGATACTCTGCAAATGTGCATGTCTCCTCTGTCTATGATCTCCCTGATAAGGTGAAATCGTCTGAGTATGTGTTTGGATCGTTGATTGGACCTGGGTTCTTTCGCTTGTGCGATTGTACCATTGTTGTCACAATACAGAGAAATGGGGCTATCTGCACTAGGAATGACACCCAAGTAACCAACGAACTTTTTGATCCAAATCGCTTCCTTTGATGCGTCTGACGCTGCAATATACTCAGCTTTTGTAGTAGAATCTGCAACGGTCACTTGCTTAGAACAATTCCAGCTTATAGCGCCTCCGTTCAAGCAGAAAACATAGCCAGACCGCGATCTGTAATCATCCAGGTCTGACTGAAAACTAGCATCGGTGTAACCCCTTACAGCGAATTCATCTTCTGACCCACCGTACACCAAGAACATATCCTTAGTCCTTCTCAAGTACTTCAGGATGTTCTTGACGGCGATCCAGTGTAACTCACCTAGACCTGACTGGTATCTACTCGTAATGCTCAACGCACATAGGATACATCCGGTCGAGTGCAAAGTATGGCATACATGATGGATCCAAATGTCGAAGCATATGGAATCCGATCCATGCGTTCTCGCTCATCAGATGTCGTAGGACACTGACTCTTGCAGAGAACTGTGCCACTGCTCATCGGTAAGGTTCCTTTCTTGGAATCTTGCATCTGGAACCGTTTCAAGACCTTATCGATGTAAGTACTCTGACTCAATCCTAGAAGCTGCCTCGATCTATCTCTATAGATCTTAATGCCTAAAATATAGGCCGTTTCTCCTAGGTCCTTCATAGAAAACTGCGTTCCTAGTCAAGACTTCACGTCTTACAAGGTAGGAACATCATTCCCTATTAGGAGAATGTCATCCACGTACAGCACTAGAAATACTACTGTGCTCCCACTGACCTTCTTGTAAACGCATGGCTCGTCCTCGTTCTGTGACAAACCAAACCTTTTGATTGTCTCATCAAAGCGAAGGTTCCAGCTCCTCGAAGCCTGCTTCAGTCCATAAATGGACCTCTGAAGCTTGCACACCTTCCTCGGGTTCCTTTGATCGACAAAACCTTCGGGTTGTGTCATGTACACATCCTCGATCAATTTTCTGTTAAGGAATGCAGTCTTGACATCCATTTGCCATATCTCATAGTCGTAATATGCGGCTATGGCAAGCAGGATCCTGATGGACTTCAGCATAACTACAGGAAAAAGGTCTCATCATAGTCAATACCATGAATTTGACGGAATCCTTTCGCTACAAGTCATGCCTTATACGTGTGCACGTTGTCATCCATGTCTGTCTTCTTCTTGAAGATCCACTTGCATCCGATGGGTTTTACCCCTTCAGATGCATCAACCAGAGTCCATACTTGGTTGTCTGACATAGATTGTATCTCAGACTTCATAGCCTCGCGCCATTTCTCGGAGTCGGGACTCGCCATAGCCTCTGGGTATGTGGTAGGCTCATCATGTTCTAATAACATGAGCTCCTCATTTCCGTATCTCATAGGCTCTTGGCGAATCCTGCTGATCTTCGAGGTTCACTAGTCGAAAGTTGAGTCTCAACTGGCAGCAGGTTGAGCGTCTTCAACTTGTTCACTCGGCTCAGCGTCTAATTGTTGCTCTCGAACTTCCTCAAGTTCGATCCGACTCCCACTGACTCTTTTGGAGACGAACTCTCGCTACATAAAAGTCGCATTCCTGGCAATAAACACCTTGTTTTCTGTCGGAATGTAGAAATAGTTACCCTTAGTTTCCTTAGGGTAGCCTAAAAATAAACACTTATCAGATTTGGAGAATAACTTATCAGTCATCTGA
>NW_010968415.1:681898-685285 GCF_000463585.1 Tarenaya hassleriana | reverse complement strand
CCAAGCTGGTTCTGTACTTCGTTTCTGAAAGCCTTGAACATTTCAAGCGTTTCAGACTTATGTCTCATCAAATAGACATAACCGTATCGACAGAAATCATCAGTGAACATAACGAAATACAAATAACCTCCTCTAGCAGGACAACTCATTGGTCCGCATACATCACTATGTATGAGAGCCAATAACTCTGTCGCTCTCTGTCCTTTCCCCTTGAAAGGATGCTTCGTCATCTTGCCCATCAAACAAGACTCGCAAGACTCAAGAGACTCAAAGTCAAATGAATCCAGAAGACCTTCATGATGAAGCTTCTGAATGTGTTTCTCGTTTATATGGCCTAAACGACAATGCTAGAGAAAGGTCGGGTTTAGGTCGTTCGGCTTAAACCGTTTGGCACTCACGTTATAGATGGATGATCTCAGTTCGAAGGCTGATCATTCAAGACGTATAAATCATTTGTAAGATAACCATTTGTTGGTTTAGTGCTCTATGATGTACTGTTTGCGAGCTTTACTTGGATACATTTGATGTATTAACGCTTTCTATGATTTGTGGATGAGTGTTTGATTCAATACATATTGTGCATGCTTTAATATGTTATGAAATCCATGTATTGTTATGAACAATACTAAACTCCCTAGTCATGTATCATTGTGGGAATAATGATATATTAAGACTAGTATGATGTGTGATTGAGGATCACATAGTTGATCATATAGGTATTGGATACGATCACAATCATAAGTATTCGTTGGAGAACGGAATACTGGATTGACCCGCATGAGATTGTCACATGGACTAGAGTCATGACTTGAATCTCATATGGCGATTCCATGATAGGATCCTAAGACCTGAGATATCTATGGAATCCAACATGAGGAGTTGCGTATTTGAATACGTCAAACGTCCTGGGTAACAGGAGGACTATAAAGGCGTGTATCATGTACGAAACGAATCATGTACTGGATTGTAGATAGTCAAGATGAGATTTGTACCTCTCGTAAAAGAGAGAGATATCGTTGGGCCCCTCGTGTGAGCGAGACTGTAGAAATGTGTGGCCGCACTATAGACGAACGTCGTCTATTTCAGACAGTCGAACTCAGTGAACGAGAAAGCAGTCGAATTAGATAAGGTGGCTTGTCCATGCCTTATGTTCAACATATGATATCGCGATACAAAAGGATCATCAACCGGAATCATCACTGGCGTTCGTAAGATCACGAACAAACTCTATTCGAGATAGGTAGTCATAGTGTCTTGCTAGAGACCGTCTATGACTTGTATATCAGTAATAGAGATTTCGGATTATACTGCTATATCGAATGAGCTTACAGGGTCACACACGCAAGGAAGGACAAAACGCACGAGAAAACGATGGAAAAACCGAGACAGAAGGGTCTGGAATGGACGGACCAGAAAGTCCAGAACGGACAGTCCGCTAGATCCAGACCCGGCGGTCCAGAACGGACTGGTCCACTTAACGCAGACCGTCCGTTCTACATGGCTGGAACGGACGGTCCACGTGTATTTCTGGACCGTCCGTTCCAACTTTCGGGTTTTTCGAAAATTAGACCGAATTAGGGTTAAATCACCTTATAAGAAGAAGATTAAAACCCTAATTTACGTAGGGACTTTGGGAGCCTTCTTTTGTAGAATTCTAAGAGCTTTTGGAAAGATCCAAAGAGTTCAAGGAGTTCTAAGTCTTGTTTTCTCGAAGCACAAAATCGAATAGCAGATTCGGGTCCTAGCAGATAAGTTCCAATCGTTGGAATCCATCCCGAGGTGTGGATACGTGTAGAGGGCGAGGTATTCTTCCTTCCTTTCGTGATCAGACGAGTTCTTCAATTGATACAGGCCTCGGATCGATTGAGGTAAGCGTTCTTACTTTTCTACGATTCGTAGAAGCATGGTTCTAGGGTTTCATTCAAATTTTTGTTTTATATCCGCTGCGCAAACCCTAGAATCGATCTCTTAGGAATTCGTTTTAGAGATCCCAGAAAACCCATCAGTGGTATTAGAGCCTGGGTTCTCTGTTTTGATTTCGTAGAACCCGATCACGCACGTTTTAGGATTTGAATTGTTTGAATCCATGTTTGCTTAGATTTCTATGCATGATTGATGATTGAATCTAGTGTAGATTGCATGTTTCAGTTTGTATAGAGTGCAGGAGTTCGATTTTGGGTGTACAGAAGAATTTGTATCAGTTTGGGGTCTGATCGGGGCTGAGAACACCGGAGAACATGATCTGATCACGTAGACTAACCCTAGACCGTTCGTTCTGGGTAAGCCAGACCGGACGATCCGGGGGTGGCGGACTGCACAGATCAGAACGGATGGTCCGCACTGGACCGTTCGTTCCGTCTGCTACGGACCGTCCGTTCCGGTTGGTCTGAGTGTAGAACGTCCGTTCTCATTTCTGAAGTCGAGACCGCTCGTTCTGCCAAGCCTGGAACGTCCGTTCTGGATGCAGAACGGACGGTCCAAGGTCCAGATTCCGAAATTTTTCGTTTTCTAGGTCCGATTACGCAATTGTTGCTTAATCCGATCTACTGTAACTCAAATAGACATGATTCATTCTTATGGATGGTCCATAGTGAATGAATATATGTAACTTGATCAAGATATTAGATATGCTTGATTGAGTGGGAGCTCCGAGATTAGGATTACATAATCGAATGGATTGTCTATTCGGATTATGTACAATCGTTGCACAAAAACCGGTTAGATCTAGGAGCTCTACGAGTAAAGCACTTGTCAAGGCCTCGATCGTACGTGTCATGGGCCATGCCAAAGCTGGGTGTGCCGTATTATCTTGGTGAGGCAAGATGGAGAAATGGCGGTTCTCATAGCTTGAAAGTAGATGCTTGATCTAGGTGTGGTTTCGAAAATCTCTTATTTATGCAATGCTAAGCATGTACCTCCCATTACTAGAGCGCCTGTCAAGGCAACGATCGTCCGTAACACGGGTCATGCCAAAGCTGAGCGTGCCGGATTATCTTTGTGAGACAGGTTAGGAAATCGTGGTTCCTACAGCTTGAATATGGTTTACCTTAGGTTAAGTTGTCAAGTTTGACTTGAGACTTAATGGTACAGATGAGACGAGTATGCAATGATATTCGATATCATAGTCTCATAAAAGATCTAAGAGTCACATTGGATGTGATTGACATTAGATGTCTACCTAAATAGCATAAGACTGAGTGTAAAAACTTGTTCTTATGTGAAATACGGATCTTAGTCCCATATAGAAAATTATTGTAGGGTTAGTTTTCTTTATGGGAATATAGCTTATCTTTACATCGGTGTTGTCATTGTTTGATGATGGACTAGCTGGTAGTAGATCATTAATAGAATCTGCATTTGTTTTGTTCGTTCTGTTTTGTCTCTTTT
>NW_010968415.1:681104-681779 GCF_000463585.1 Tarenaya hassleriana | reverse complement strand
TTGATATGATCAACCAGCTCAAGACCATGTTTCAGGAGCTAGCGCGTACTGAAAAGTACAAGACGCTGAAAGCTCTGGTGAAGACGGAGATGCCGAGAGGCAGCTCTGTCAACATCCACGTCACTTGAGCGCATGGGAGTGATAGTCGATGGAGACTTGGTCGTGGACTTGATCCTGATGTCATTGCCCGAGGACTATAACCAGTTCGTGATGCAGTACCATATGCACGGGATGACTAAGAGCTTAGCCGAACTGCATGGGATGCTGAAATCGGCTGTGCAGGATAACATGGTACCCAAGACTGTGCTTGCTGTTGAGAATAACTCCAGCAAGAAGCGGCGGGGTAAAGCCAAAAAGAAGGCGGCGAAAAAGACAAAAGTTGCCTCTACGCCTAAGCCTAAGCCTGATAAGGGTGACTGTCATTACTGCGGAGTGTCTGGACACTAGAAGCGTAATTGTCACCTTTACTTGGAGGATCTGAAGGATAAGAAGCTTGGTGAAGCTTCTGCCTCAGGTTATAGAAGCTAACATCTGTACTACATCTTCGTGGGTATTGGATACCGGAAGTGCCTCACACATTTGTGAAAATGTGCAGGGACTAAGAAGAAGTAGGATGCTGGCTAAGGGAGAAGCGGATCTACGCATCGGAAATGGAACAAGAGTTGCTGCATTGTA
>NW_010968415.1:673682-680776 GCF_000463585.1 Tarenaya hassleriana | reverse complement strand
GAGTTATTGGCTCTTATACATAGTGATGTATGGGGACCAATGAGTTGTCCAGCTAGAGGAGGTTATCTGTACTTCGTTACATTCACTTATGATTTCAGTCGATACGGTTATGTCTATTTGATGAGACATAAGTCCTAAACACTTGAAATGTTCAAGGCTTTCAGAAACGAAGTACAGAACCAGCTTGGCAAGACGATCAAGGCACTTCGATCCGATCGTGGTGGCGGGTATATGAGCCAAGAGTTCACTGACTATCTGATTTTATTGTGGTATTGTATCACAATTAACTCCTCCTGGAACGCCACAATGGAACGGCGTGTCTGAACGGAGGAACCGAACACTGTTAGACATGGTTCGGTCTATGATGAGTCAGACAGATCTTCCGAAGTCCTTTTGGGACTATGCTTTAGAGACCACTGCATAACTGCTGAACAGGAGTCCAACGAAGTCGGCTGAAGCGACGCCATATGAGATATGGACGGGGAAGCGTCCCGCGTTATCGTTTGTCAGAATTTGGGGTTGGGACGCTTATGTGAAGCGTCAGATGACTGATAAGTTATCCTCCAAATCTGATAAGTGTTTATTTGTAGGCTACCCTAAGGAAACTAAGGGTTACTACTTCTACATTCCGGCAGAGAACAAGGTGTTCATTGCCAGGAATGCGACTTTTATGGAGCGAGAGTTCGTCTCCAAAAGAGTCAGTGGGAGTAGGATCGAACTTGAGGAAGTTCGAGAGCAGCAAGTAGACGCTGAGCCGAGTGAACAAGTTGAAGAAGTTCAACCTGTTTCACTGCCGGTTGTGACTCAACCTTTGACGAGTGAACCTCGGAGATCAGGCAGGATTCGCCAAGAGCCAACGAGATATGGATTTCTCGTGACTGGGAATGAGGAACTCATGTTATTAGAACATGACGAGCCTACCACATACCCAGAGGCTATGGCGAGTCCCGATTCCGAGAAATGGGGCGAGGCTATGAAGTCTGAGATGCAATCCATGTCAGACAACCAAGTATGGACTCTGGTTGATGCATCTGAAGGGATAAAACCTATCGGATGCAAATGGATCTTCAAGAAGAAGACCAACATGGATGGCAACGTGCACACGTATAAGGCACGAGAGTTCGTCTCCAAAAGAGTCAGTGGGAGTAGGATCGAACTTGAGGAAGTTCAAGAGCAGCAAGTAGACGCTGAGCCGAGTGAACAAGTTGAAGACGTTCAACCTATTTCACTGCTAGTTGTGATTCAACCTTTGACGAGTGAACCTCGGAGATCAGGCATGATTCGTCAAGAGCCTGTGAGATACAGATTTCTCATGACTGGGAATGAAGAGCTCATGTTATTAGAACATGACGAGCTTACCACATACCCAGAGGCCATGGCGAGTCCCGATTCCGAGAAATGACGCGAGGCTATGAAGTCCGAGATGCAATCCATGTCACACAACCTAGTATGGACTCTGGTTGATGCATCTGAAGGATAAAACTCATCGGATGCAAGTGGATCTCCAAGAAGAAGACCGACATGAATGACAACGTGCACACGTATAAGGCATGACTTGTGGCGAAAGGATTCCGTCAAATTCATGGTATTGACTATGATGAGACCTTTTCGCTTGTAGTTATGCTGAAGTCCATCAGGATCCTGCTTGCCATAGCCGCATATTACGACTATGAGATATGACAAATGGATATCAAGACCGCGTTCCTTAACGGGAACTTGACTGAGGATGTGTACATGACACAATCTGAAGGTTTTGTCGATCCAAGGAACCCGAGGATGGTGTGCAAGCTTCAGAGGTCCATTTATGGACTAAAGCAGGCTTCGAGGAGTTGGAACCTTCGCTTTGATGAGACAGCCAAAAAGTTTGGTTTCTCACAAAACGAAGACGAACCATGTGTTTACAAGAAGGCTAATGGAAGCACAGTTGTATTTCTAGTGCTGTATGTGGATGACATTCTCCTAATAGAGAATGACGTTCCTACCATGGAAGACGTAAAGTCTTGGCTAGGAACGCAGTTTTCTATGAAGGACCTAGGAGAAGCGGCCTATATTTTAGGCATAAAGATCTATAGAGATAGATCGAGGCGGCTTCTAGGATTGAGTCAGAGTACTTATATCGATAAGGTCTTGAAACGGTTCAAGATACAAGATTTTAAGAAAGGAACCTTACCGATGAGCAGTGGCACAGTTCTCTGCAAGAGTCAGTGTCCTACGACACCTGATGAGCGAGAACACATGGATCGGATCCCATATGTTTCGGCAATTGGATCGATCATGTATGCCATGCTCTGTACTCGACCGGATGTATCCTATGCGTTGAGCATTACGAGTAGATATCAGTCAGATCCAGGTGAGTCACACTGAATCGCCGTCAAGAATATCCTGAAGTACTTGAGAAGGACTAAGGATGTGTTCTTTGTATACGGTGGGTCGGAAGACGAGCTCGCTATAAAGGGTTACACCGATGCTAGTTTCCAGTCAGACCCGGATTACTATAGATCGCAGTCTGGCTATGTTTTCTACTTGAACGGAAGCACTGTTAGCTGGAAGAGTTCTAAGCAAGCGACCGTTGCAGATTCTACTACAGAAGCTGAGTATATTACAACATCGGACGCAGCAAAGGAAGTTGTTTGGATCAGGAAGTTTTATGGCGACTTGTGTGTCATTCCTAGTGCTGATAGCCCCATTGCTCTGTATTGTGACAACAATGGAGCGATCGCATAAGCGAAAGAACTAAGATCCCATCAACGATCCAAACACATACTTAGACGATTTCACCTTATCAGGGAGATCATAGACAGAGGAGACGTGCACATTTGCAGAGTATCGACAGATGACAACATTGCCGATCCGTTGACGAAGCCTCTCCCTTCGTCGAAGCATGAGGGTCATGTTAGGGATATGGGCATTAGATGTTTAGCAGTCCATGATTAGAGCAAGTGGGAGATTGTTGGTTTAGTGCTCTATGATGTACTGTTTGCGAGCTTTACTTGGATACACTTGATGTATTGACGCTTTCTATGATTTGTGGATGAGTGTTTGATTCATTACATATTGTGCATGCTTTAATATGTTATGGAATCCATGTATTGTTACGAACAATACTAAACTCCCTAGTCATGTATCATTGTGGGAATAATGATATATTAAGACTAGTATGATGTGTGATTGATGATCTTATAGTTGATCATAGGTATTGGATACGATCACAATCATAGGTATTCGTTGGAGAACGGAATACTGGATTGACCCGCATGAGATTGTCACATGGATTAGAGTCATGACTTGAATCTCATATGGCGATTCCATGATAGGATCCTAAGACCTGAGATATCTACGGAATCCAACATGAGGAGTTGCGCACTTTGAATACGTCAAACGTCATGCATAACAAGAGGACTATAAAGGCGTGTATCAGGTACAAATGAATCATGTGCTGGATTGTAGATAGTTAAGATGGGATTTGTACCTCTCGTAAAAGAGAGAGATATTGCTGGGGCCCTCGTGTGAGCGAGACTGTAGAAATGTGTGGCCGCACTACAGACGAACATCATCTATTTCTGACAATCGAACTCAGTGAACGAGAAAGCAGTCGAATTAGATAAGGTGGCTTGTCCATGCCTTATGTTCGACATATGATATCGCGATACAAAAGGATCATCAACCAGAAGGTCTGGAACGGACGGTCCACTTAATGCAGACCGTCCGTTTTGCATGGCTGGAATGGACGGTCCATGTGTATTTCTGGACCGTCCGTTCCGGCTTTCGGGTTTTTCGAAAATTAGACCCAATTAAGGTTAAATCACCTTATAAGAAGGAGATTAAAACCCTAATTAACGTAGGGACTTTGGGAGTTGTCTTTTATAGAATTCTAAGAGTTTTTGGAGAGATCCAAAGAGTTCAAGGAGTTCTAAGTCTTGTTTTCTCGAAGCACAAAATCAATTAGCAGATTCGGGTCCTAGAGGACAAGTTCCAATCGTTGGAATCCATCCTGAGGTATGGATACGTGTAGAGGGCGAGGTATTCTTCCTCCCTTTTGTGATCAGACGAGTTCTTCAATTGATACAGGCCCCGGATCGATTGAGGTAAGCGTTCTTACTTTTCTACGATTCGTAGAAGCATGGTTGTAGGGTTTCATTCAAATTTTTGTTTTATATCTGTTGCGCAAACCCTAGAATCGATCTCTTAGGAATAGGATTCGCTCTAGAGATCCCAGGAAACCCATCACCATTACCTTAGTAAATACTGTCTCGATAAATCATCAAACTCGAGTTCTCAATCACAAATCGAAAACCATCCAAATCCAGATATGAAATTGAAATGATGTTTCTGCTAATCGTAGGCACATTGTAGCAATTACTTAATTCTAAAACAAGTCCAGAAAGAAGATGCAAATCATAAATGCCAACACACAATGCAGCAACTCTTGCTCCATTTCCGACGCGCAAATCCGCTTCTCCCTTTGCTAGCATCCTACTTCTTCTTAGTCCCTGCATATTTCGACAAATGTGTGAGGCACTTCCGGTATCCAATACCCAGGAAGATGTAGTACAGATGTTAGTTTCTATCACATGAATACATGAGGCAAAAGCTACGCAGTAATGACAGTCACCCTATCGGGCTTAGGCTTAGGCGTAGAGGCAACTTTTGCTTTTTTCACAACCTTCTTTTTCGCTTTACCCCGCCGCTTCTTGCCGGAGGTTTTCTCAACAGCAAGCACAGTCTTAGGGACCACGATATCCTGCTTGGCCGATTTCAGCATCCCATACAGTTCGGCTAAGCTCTTAGTCATCCCGTGCATATGGTACTACATCACGAACTGTTTATAGTCCTCCGGCAATGACATCAGGATCAGGTCCACGGCGAAGTCTCCATCGAGCTTCACTCCCATACGCTCAAGTTTCTCAATATGAGCTCTCATGTTGAGGACGTGGGCGTTTCGGCATATCCGTCTTCACTAGAGCTTTTAGCGTCTTGTACTTTTCAGTACGCGCCAGCTCCTGAAACATGGTCTTGAGTTGTTCAATCATATCAAACACGCTCTTCCCCTCAAACTGCCTCTACAGATTCGGTGCCATGCTCCCCAACATAAGACATGAGATCTCGATGTCGTCCGTCTGATGCTTCAACCAAGCATCCTTGACGACCCTTGTTGCACTGGCTGCATGCTCTAGAGGTAGTGGCCCTTCCAGGACGTATGACTTCTTGTCGTGCTTGAGAACAATTCTCCAGTTACGATACCAGTCCAAGAAGTTCGTCCCAGTCAACTTATCTTTCTCAAGGATAGATCGCATCGTCAAACTCGGTAGGTTACCGGTTGACACCATGTCCTATAGAAAAAGACAAAATACGACAAACAAAACAAAATGCAGATTCTATCAATGATTTACTACCAGCTAGTCCATCACCAATCAAAGACAACATAGATTCATATACGAGCTAATCTCCCATAAAGAAAAATAACCCTATAATAATTTTCTATATGGGACTAAGATCCATATTTCACATAAGAATGAGTTGTTACACTCAGCCTCATGTTACTTAGGTAGATATCTAATGTCAATCACATCCAATGTGACTCTTAAATCCTTTATGAGACTATGATATCAAATATCATTGCATACTCATCTCATCTGTACCGTTAAGTCTCAAGTCAAATTTGACAACTTAACCTAAGCTAGACCATATTCAAGCTGTGGGAACCACGATTTCCTACCCTGCCTCACTAAGATAATCCGGCACGCTCATCTTTGGCATGACCCGTGTTACGGACGATCGATGCCTTGACAAGTGCTCTAGTAATGGAAGGTACACGCTTAGCATTACATAAAAGGGATTTTTAAACCACACTTAGATCAAGCATCTACTTTCAAGCTATGAGAACCACCATTTCTCCATCCTACCTCACCAAGATAATACGACACACCCAGTTTTGGCATGACCCATGACACGTACGATCGAGGCCTTGACAAGTGCTTTACTCATGAGCTCCTAGATCTAATCGGTTTCTGTGCAACGATTGTACTATCAAAGATCAACTATTGTTCCTTAATCAGATGTATTACATAATCCGAATAGATTATCCATTCGATTATGTAATCCCAATCCCGAAGCTCCCACTCAATCAAGCATATCTTATATTTTGATTAAGTTACATGTATTCATTCACTATGGACCATCCATAAGAATGAATCATATCTATTTGAGTCACAGTTGATCAGATTAAGCAACGATTGCATAATCGGACTTGAAAACAGAAAAATTTCGAAATCTGGACCTCAGACCGTTCGTTCTGGATGTAGAACAGATGGTCCAGACACTCTGGAATGGATGGTCCACAACAGATCCATTCTGGTTCGGATCTAAGGTCCTGGACCGGACGGTCTAGACACTCTGGAACGGACGGTCCAGACACTCTGGAACGGACGGTTTAGACCATTCGGTCCGAAACACGGATACCGTCCTGTCTAGCATACCTAGAACGGACGGTCTAGGGTTACGTGATCAGATCACGTTTTTCCACGTTCTCGGCCTCGATCAAACCCGAAACACATCCGAATTCATCTGTAAACCCAAAATTCTATCTCCTGCACTCTATGAAACATGAAACATGCAATCTACCATAGATTCAATCATCAAACATGCATAAAAATCAAAGTAAACATGGATTCAAACGATTCAAATCCTATAACGTGCGTGATTGGATTCTACGAAAAACATACAGAGGAACCAGGCTCTGATACCACTGTTGGGATTCCTGGGATCTATAACGCGAATCCTATTCCTAAGAGATCGATTCTAAGGTTTGCGCAACAGATGTAAAACAAAATTTTATATGAAACCCTAGAACCATGCATGTATGAATCGTAGAAACGTTAGAACTCTTACCTCAATCGATCTCGGGCCTGTATCAATCGATTCTAAGGTTTGCGCCGCACTGGATCGCCGTCAAGAACATCCTGAAGTACTTGAGAAGGACTAAGGATGTGTTCTTGGTATACGGTGGGTCAGAAGACGAGCTCACTGTAAGAGGTTACACCGATGCTAGTTTTCAGTCAGACCCGGATGACTACAGATCGCAGTCTGGCTATGTT
>NW_010968415.1:656034-670812 GCF_000463585.1 Tarenaya hassleriana | reverse complement strand
CGAATTGAGATTCGAGTCCTAGCAGACAAGTTCCAATCGTTGGAATCCATCCCGAGGTGTGGATACGTGTAGAGGGCGAGGTAATCTTCCTACCTTTCGTGATCGAACGAATTCTTCAGTTGATACAGGCCCCGGATCGATTGAGGTAAGCGTTCTAACGTTTCTACGATTTCAATAGTAGCATGGTTCTAGGGTTTATTAAATTTTTGTTTTACATCCGCTGCGCAAACCCTAGAATCGATCTCTTAGGAATAGGATTCGCTCATGAGATCCCAGGAAAACCCAACACTATCCACAATCTACAGCTGTTCGTGTTTGATTGAATCTGTTCGGCACGTCCCTGTTACACGATCGTTCGCTGTTCCCCCGTGTTTGATCCTCCGTGTTCTGTTTCGTGCGTGATTGTGCTTAGACCCTCGCTGATCCTGTCTACATATTCTACACGTTCGGTGTTGCTCGTTCGTTCGTTTTTATTCTCGTGATTAATTCGTTGTGAATTCTGTTTTGTGCATGATTTCATTTCCATTGCAGCACGTTGATTATCATTTTAGTTACCGCACGTATATTTCTATCGCACGTTGAGTATTTTAATTGCGTGGCACATACGATCTCCGTTTGCTAGCTTTTCACAATAGAAACAAAAGCTCATTTGTGTGCTCATCTCTTTTAATCATGAATTTATCGAAAGAAGAACAAATTGTTGTTTTGAAAATTCTTCAAGACATCGATGGTCGACTTGCTTGTCTTGAAGATATTCAAAACGAACGTCAATGCTTCCAAGAAGGATGTAATATCCGTCAACGAGCGACTCATGACCACGGACGACATGACGATTACGAGGGAGCAAAAATTATTCACGGACGTAAACATGAACAAAAACATCAAGGTAACAACACATTCTCCTTATATACTAATCCTACTCGCAAGAATGTGAATTACAAGTGTAGGGACCAAGTTCATATGGCACATGAATATCCCAAACGAGAGAGAAGTCTATCAAGGATAACGGGGCATATAACTCCGATAAAGAGTCCGAGTATATGACCGAAAAGAAGGATCTCAACCATGAGACCGAAAGTGTATCCAAGAGTGTGATAAAGGCCAATGAAGAGCTGCAAGATGTTAACAAAAATGCACTGGAGGTGGTAACACAAAATGAGGGCCTCAAACTTACGAGCCAACCTAGGAAAAATGACACCACCGACAATGTTTGGATCATAAGTCAAAGTGGAGCAAAAACCGGTAATTTCATTCCTATTTTCATTCTTGTTTATGATTCATGCTCAGATCAGAATATACCGCAAATTGAGAAACTAAGGGGAAAGCTCCAAAAGGAATACTCTTACGAGTATCTCAAGGAGTGCACATGCAACATTGATACATTTGCTCCTCTAGAAATTGTCCATAGTTTGCAGGTATTACATGCTAATGAAGAGGAGATTGACACAATAAAAACATGGACATCTACGAGTACCATCCAAGCTCAAACTTCACATGGAATAGATAGCTTCTATGCCACCAATGCTTGTACACGACGGATAAGCCATAACATGGGGGAACCGACTGGTAATGATGTTCCTATTTTCATTCTCATTTACGATTTATATCTTGCATTGCCAAAATGATCACTCATAGATTCGAGAACGCAAGGATGGGTCGTAGCCAATTCCCCGAGACCTTCACGTGGTAACTTTGTTCTTATCTTTATTTTTGTTTATGACCAAAGGAAGCAATTTGATGAGAACACAAGCTGCACTAACATTGTTATCCTAGATATTGCTAATAGATTGCAGATCTTGTGTATGGTCGAAAAGAAGGTTGAGGCAAATCAAACATTGATCATTGAAAGCCTCATCCAAGCACATGAAGCCAAACGCTTTTATCATAGATGCATGGACGATTCAAGGATTACAACCGTCTCAAACCCAAAGATAACCAAGAAGGATGAGCCTTTCGAACGAGGAGAAGCGAGAGAGCAAAGATCTCATGCCCTTGGCAGCCAAGGTATGGATAATACAACCTCCGTATTTAACGATGCTGACTTGAACCCGTTTGATGTAGGTAAGCATGTTTTGAGGACAAAACCTTCTCAAGGGGGAGGGAATGATGCCGACATGGAGCCGGAACGGGAACGCTTGGAGCTGGAGCCGGAATGGGAACGCTTGGAGCTGAGCGCAGAACATGGAGTGGAGCACGAGCTAGGAGAGGAGCGAGAGTGAGAAGAACTGACGAACGAGGACACATCTAATCCGTGCCATTCCTGATTCGTATTGATCCTCCTATGACACGATCCAAAACACGAGCACCTCAACAACAATTCAACGCCTTTGTATCTCGTGTTGTAAACGAACCACCGATTGGAGATGTGCACTCATTCTCATCCGGAGCAGCCAAGACACGACTCTTACTTATTTGTGGAGAAGAGGATGCTTCAAACCCAAGCTAATGCCAAGAGGAAGCTTCTTCTTCCACAAGAAAGTTTTTCCACCATCTAGTATTGTCAACCACCATCATTAATGTTCGTGAGATGCATGAAGATTAGCTTTAAATTAACCAGTTGTTGTAATCTTCCTTTAAGTATGTTGAAAACTTATTTTGTAATCAGATTTTCTTTTGGCAAAAACTTAATCAAAGAGTAAACTCTTTCTTCTGCACTTTAAGTGTCGAGATTTATCTAAGCTTTGGTGTGTCCAAGCTTAGCCTCCGTCGGTGTATCCGCGAGGTTCTGCACTCGGTGTGTCCGAGCATATTCGTCGCCGGTGTATCCGCGACCAGCACTCGGTGCGTCCGACGCTCCTATGTCTTCGTTGCGCCATCCCCCATCGAATCTCCCTTGAATTCGAGTGCCACGAGAGTGAGCCGGTGATTGAGAGAGATTCCTGCAAAGCCACCTTCGATTTCCACTCGTTTGTTCGTGAGTTCGAGTGTCGCTAGACGCGAGTCGGTGATTGCGATCAGACTTGCTTCAATCCTTTTCCGTGCGTACATCACATTTGGAGAAGAAGTAAGGAATCCATACACAGAAATAGTGAGTGATGCATTTCCCAATATCGTTCCATCGCCTCACATGGAGGAGGAACCCAATGTAGAAGCAAAAAGGTTTTATGGTATGCTTCATACGGTGAATACAACGATATACGATGGATGTGTCCAAGGTCTTTCAACGTTATCATTATCTTCACAGTTGATGAATATGAAGACAAATTATAATCTTCCAAAAAGGTGTATGGACGGTTTCACACAGATGTTTAAACATTATCTCCAGAAGTGTTACTGCACCTGAATCTTATTACGAAACTAAGAGTTTGATGCAGACATTGGGTTTACGGTATCAGAAGATTGATGTCTGCGAGAACAACTGTATGATTTTCTGGAAAGACGATTTAGATCTGATGCAATGTCGATTCTACGGCAAAGACAGATATCGACCACGACGGAAATCATCAAGAAAAGGCAAGTTAATTCCTTTTAAAAGAATGTTTATATGCCATTAACGGATCGATTAAAGCGGTTATATCAATCCGAAAAGACTGCATCACATATGTGGTGGCACTCAGAACATTGTACTCCAGAAGGAAAATGCATCATCCGTCTGATGGATTGGCTTGGAAACATTTTCAACAGGTATTTCCTGGTTTTGCAAGCGAGCCTAGAAATGTATATCTAGCATTATGTACGGATGGGTTTAATCCATTTGGGATGTTCTGTCCGAATTACTCTCTGTGGTCGGTGATTCTGACACCGTATAATTTACCTCCGGACGTGCATGAATAGAGAGTTTTTGTTCCTGTCTATACTGGTGACGGGGCCTAAACATCCTAGAAAAAGTCTAGATGTGTTTCTTCAACCGCTTATAGAAGAGTTGACTAATTTGTGGCTCATTGGTGTCAAGGCATATGATGTGTCGATGATGCAAAATTTCTTACTTCGTGTCGTATTGATGTGGACCATCAGTGGTTTTCCAGCGTATTCAATGTTGTCTTGCTGGACAACACATGGCCGGCTAGCTTGTCCTTATTGCACAGATGAGACTGATTCATTTTGGTTGCAGAACGGGAGAAAAATGTGTTGGTTTGATTGTCATCGTCGTTTTCTCCCGAGAAACCATGTGTTACGACATAACAAAAAGAATTTTTGTAAGAATAGGGTCGTAAATGAGACTGCTCTGCTTGAGCTTATAGGTCATGAGATACTATTTGAAAGGATCGAAGATTGCGTGAGTTCATATGGATTAGCAAAAACAGCACACGTTGGCGGGAATGGTCATTTGCAGATAGAAGGATATGGCAATTTTCACAACTGGCACAAAAAAAGTATATTTTGAGAATTGCCTTACTGGAGACATCATAAGTTACGACACAATCTTGATGTTATGCATATCGAGAAGAATTTTTTCGATAACATCATTAATACGGTGTTGAATGTTCCCGGAAGATCAAAGGACAATGTTAATTCAAGGAAGGATCTGAAATTAATTTTCGGAAAGAACTAGAGTTGACATCGGATGGAAAGGCACCCGTCCCGATATTTCGGGTTTCTAGAGAAGCTCAGAAAAACTTCTTCAAATGGTTGAAAGAAGATGTGAAATTTCTAGATGGATATTCTTCAAACATCTCTCGATGTGTTGTTATTGAATGAAATAAATTGATAGGTATGAAAAGTCACGATTGTCACGTCTTCATGCAACGCTTACTTCCTATTTCCTTTGTAGATATACTTCCACAGAATGTACACGAAGCTTTATCAAGTTTGAATTAATTAATTACTGAATTATTTTTACAGAAATATCTAATATTTTTTATATTTAGATTATATAGATATAGTTTTTTAATTTTGAATCATTTTTTAGGAATCGGTATATTTTTCCACGAGTTATGTAGTAAGACGTTACGAGTTGAAGATGTCGAGATCTTGAAGTAAAATATCAGTTTAGTCTTGTGCAATCTAGAGAAGATATTTCCACCATCCTTTTTCGATATCATGGAACATTTACCGATCCACCTACCACGAGAAGCTGAACTTAGGAGACCAGTTCAATTCAGGTATATATTTTTGTTTTATTTTTTACAATATACATGAATCAATAATTCATATTTTTATTTGAACCTATTATTTTTTCTGTATATTTAGATGGATGTATTCGTTCGAACGATTCATGTACTATTTGAAGAAGAAGGCGAAACAAAAAGCTTTTGTGGAAGGATCAATCGCTGAACAATATATAAATGATGAGATATCATTCTTCGCATCATACTACTTTGAAGATCATGTTTTGACAAAGAACAGAATCAAAACCGGTCATTTCAGTGCGATGATGGACCCTCTTACTCGATGCATGTAGACATACCTCAGATTTTCTACAGAAAAGGGCGATGTGGTGGTAAATCGACTGGTTCATATATGTCTGACACAGATTACCATGTCATTCATACCTATTGAATTGTGAATATATTCTACCGTTTGAGAGGTTAGTACATTACACAAATTACTACATATTTTTATTATGATAATTTTACATATATCCGTTTAATTACTGTATGTTTCAGGGTATATGATGATCAAGTATATAATACTTATGGTCATCAAATTTCTGATGAAGAGCTGAGCAAGATTAAAGAGAATGGATTTGCAACTGTTGGTTTAGTGCTCTATGATGTACTGTTTACGAGCTTTACTTGGATACATTTGATGTATTGACACTTTCTATTAGTTTATGGATGAGTGTTTGTTTCATTACGTATTGTGCATACTTGATATGTTATGAAACACATCCTATGCAATCCGTATGAATGGTGTAGCCCATTTTTTTGTGATTCTACTTCGCCCTACTCTTCTTTTCTCATTCATTTTGTTCCTTCTTTTCTCTCTTTTTCTTTTTTTTCTTTTTTTTAGAAACACCCCGGACTTCTAGGACGTTGAAGTTGACGAGTGACATACCTTTTAGATATATTCGCCCCACAATTAGACCCGAGCCATCGATTTTCAATGCACTCATGTCCTCGAATGATTTTCATTAACGAGCTAATGACAGCGGAGTGTCGGGGTGCTATTTATTTATCCGGGCTTCCTCTATGCTATGGGTTAACTAAATTAGGGATATGAGAATGGTTCTTAGGGAGACGTTTGTGCTTGGTTCATGGTTTCTACTCCGCCTTGACCTTAGGAAGAAAATCATCCCACATAACAATCGCTCGCTCTAGGACTAGATTGGCTATTTCTACTTCACCCGATAATCCATTCAACTACTTAGAAGATCCCAAGACCGGTTTCTAAAACCTTTCAAAACTACCTCTTTCTACCTCCCCCACATCATCATTTGACCAATCATTCAGGAAGAGAAGCTTTTATGCAAATGAATGTATGCAAACCTAGACCTATATGAATTTATGCAATATGCAACCTAATTAGAAACCTATCATGAGACTCAATATACAAATGCATGTGAAACTATGATGAGTATGCACTTTTTTTCTTCTTTTTTTTTGCTTCTAAATGATGCAAATGCAATCATGTAGGGTTCCAAAAGGCTCGAGTTTCCAATAGTGAATCCCCCCATACTTGATTCGGACACCGTCCCCGGTGTCGATTCGTGTCGTGCTAGAGGTGAGTAGAAAACGGATGAAGAAAAGGTGGAAAGCGGAAGGTTTTAGATGTGAAACCTGATTGGAGTGCAGAATCCATCCATAAAGAGCTTCCCGTCCTTTGAGCGCCTTCCAAGAGCCCTGTGAAATACATAAAGAAAAATACAAATGCAATGCTAGGGGTGTAATGTTAGCGCATATGAGAACCGAAAAGGGTGAGATGCTTTGTGAGTTGGTGAAACGCAGAATAAACGGGAGGGCCACCCTAAAATGTGGGTAGGTCGCCCGTTTATTTCTGAGAAACCGTACTCTTATCAATGGAGGCGCAAATCCCCAGAAATTTTGAGATTCGGACTAAGAGGAAACATATAGGTCTCAATAAGTGCAATTTCGAGCAAATAGAGTAATCTAAAACTCGAAATACGAGCGGTAGCTCAATTTTGTGAAAGAGAAATCGAAGGTCGGTCGCCCAGAAAAATAGGGAGCGTTTGAATTTAGCCACAGTGTCCTCTTCATCTCAGAAATTTCAGGAGGGTAGCCTGAAAATGTGGATAGGGCGCTCGTTTTTGACAGATTTAGAAATTGACAAATCTTCATAAATGGGCGGCCGCTTGGAGAAAACAGGCGGTCCGCCTGTAGTTTCTGAGATTTTTGTCGGTTAGAATCCACCTTTGTACTGGAGAAAGGTTCTCATGGAAAAAGTTGGAGCTAGTTAAAATAAGGCGGTAGCCCGAAAATGAAAAAATATTCTCCCTTTTTCCACAGAATTTTCAGGCGGGTAGCCCTAAAAGTAGGGCGGGTAGCTCGTTTTTTTCTGTATCTTTTATCTTTTTCCGATCGAATTAGAGTTTTTGCATGTTAATCATTCGGTTCAAATAGGGTGAGGTAGGAATAGGAATGGGAGTCGGGAGTAATCACGGAGTCAAAAGTCAATGAAAAGAAAAGACGGGAGATATGTACAATCTCGGGGTGCCTCCCGAGAGCGCTTTTTTAAGGTCCCTAGCTCGACCATTTCACTTCATTGCTCAAGGGGGTTCAAAGATATCTGTTGTGTCATCTTCTCTTTTGGCAATAGCCCCCGACTCTTTATCAAAAAATGGTGGAGGGTAGAGATCTATTCGTGTGACCAATTTTCTTGACATCAATTTATCATTTTCGGTTAGGTCCACCTTGCTATCTACCCTATCATATCCAAGTTGAGTCGAACTAATCCCTAGACTGCTCATGATTGGACGTGTTGCCCAAGGAAATAGTTCATATTCGAACATTAAGGGGAGGAGGCTAGGATTCTTATCTATGTGAATATGATCAATATAAACTAGCGAACTATCTCCCTTAATATCATCTATTGAATAACTCATAGCACGCCTATGTTCCTTAAGTGCATCCCACAAATCATTAAACTCAAAACCATTCGAAGCATCAATTTCTATGATGGGATAAGAGAAGTTTGCACAAAGAAATTCGTACCTTAGCTCTTGTGGTAAGGGTTTGAGCTTTACCTTTGGCTTAGTGTCGATTTCCACTTTGGATTTCCCATGTGCGTTGTTGATCGGTTGCTTTGTTTGTATGGTGAATGTGGGATATTTTGTGTTTGTATCCGGATTTGTTGAGTGATCAGTGGGAGGGGCTTCCTTGATCACATCCTCGCTACTCATGTTCTCCAACATCTCCGGTTCTTGACTTATGTAGGGCAGCGAGTCTATATCTTCGGGTATCCATCCTACAAACTCTGTGTCACAATCGAGGTCCAGTGGGCATGTGAAGTCCCTTGGCTTGGAGTTGATTTTCTTTTGTTCCTGCAAAATCTGTATGAGTATGGACTTTATATCAAAATCTACCTCTTGTGTGGTTTGAGATGGCAGAGGAACGCATTCTTCATGGGATGGATCCTCAAAATGGTGATATGCCTCATAGCCTTGATCATTGTAGAATGGAGGCATGGGTTGGTATGATTGATATTGAGTGGATCCATTGTTTTGGTGGTCACTTAAATTCCATTGTGGAGCATCCGGAGCATATGAGTTGTGGAAAACATCAAGATGGTTCACCCACCCCGGACTATAAGAGTCGTCATAAGGATCCCAATCAGCGGAAAATGTCTCTAGTGGCTCCGGGTGCGAGAAATCTTGTGCCTCAATTTCTGCTTCTACTTTTTCTTCCAATGCTCGTATGATCTCCTCAATTTCTTCCCAGTTTTTTTTTTAGACTTTCTCTTCCAAATGGATCGTTCACAAAGCAGTTCATCTCCATAATCTTCTATTCATGATATTGGAAGAGACATATAACTACACTCATAAGAAACAAAAAACAAAAACAAAAACACAAAACAAACAAACAAAGACATCTATGTACAAAGGCCTAGAAATGATCAAGACTAACTCTAGAATTGTCGACTAGTCCCCGGCAACGGCGCCAAAAACTTGATGCATGCGCACCGAGTTCTAAATTTGTAACCCGATTCGCACCGCTAACCGCAAGTATACGGTAGTTGTAGTATCGGGGTCAATCACAGGGACTAGAAACAACTCGTATGCTAATCTATCCTAAATCTAGACCAAAGAGAGAAAAATATTGGTTTTGGAGTGTAGTGTGTGATGATGAAAACGTAAAACTAACGATTAAACAAAAAGTGAATGATGTGATTAGGTAAAATATAAACAATGGATAACGTTGTGGGTTCGGGATCCCTTTAACATGTATGGATATTAGGATTGTGATGGCATGGCTATCGTGACGATTGCCTCTAAATGGGGATTTCAAGCTCTTTGTGCAAGATCTTTCTCTCTCAAGCTTAGACCTACTACCTAGAAGATCAAACTATCTATCTCTCGATGGTCTAGATGCCACCTAGATGCATTAATATCCCTATCATAAACCCTAAACAAGTCAAACCATCTCTCAATGTGAATGCCTTGTTCATTAGATGTCTAGGTCAAAACACCATTCCCATATGTCTATGATCAATGTTGTTCTAAGATCATTTAATCGAGATTTTGTCAAGATCAAAAGTATGAAGAATAGGACATCAAAACCAATAGAGACAATCAAAAGAGTGCCATGGGTTGGAATGAGGTGATTACTACAATGGTTGGTTTCAAATTGGGGATTTCAAGCTCTTGTGTAAGGTCTTTCTCTCTCAAGCTTAGACCTACTATCTAGATGATTAATCCACCCATCTCTCAATGATCTAGATAATCCCTAAATGCATTAACACTCTCCATCACAAACCCTAAGTAAGTTAAGCCATTTATCAATGTGAATAACCTACTCATTTGATTTTGAGGTCCAAACATCATTCTCATATCTCTATGATCAATGTTGTTCTAAAATCATTCAATCAAGGTTTTGTCAAGATCAAAAGCATGAAGCACACAATATCAAACCAATGAAAACAACCCAAGAGTATCATAGATTAAACCCCAACATCCACACACAAGGGGATCCCTCCCCCACAACTAAAGGTCTACTCCATATTCAAGGGAAGAAAACAATAAGAAACAAAATAAAACATGAAGAGTAAGAGAGAGAAAGCTTAATATGGTCTTCAATGGTGGATTCTCTCTCCTCTCCTCCTTCTTCAAGCTTTCCCCCTCTCCAAAGGTGGCTCCCCTCCAAAGTGGCTCCAAAGATTCCCCCTTCCTCTTCCCTATTTTCTCTCTTATCATAGAAACCCTAGGGCTTTCTTCTTTTCAATTTATGGGCTTGAAAATGGGCCGAAATTAAGCAAAAGTTCCGTCAGGTATTTCTGGGCGGTAGCTCTACATTTTAGGGCGGCCAGCTCATTTCTTCTGAGCCTTTCGCTGGGATTGCATTTTCGAGCGGTCGCTCTAGGATTTAGGGCGGGTAACCCGTTTTCTCTGAGGCTTTCTTCTGTTTAGGGCGGCTCGTTTTCATGGTAGGGTGGTAGCTCACTTTTGCTTCCATGCTCCTCATTCCATTTTTTTGCCCGATTTTCCCGCTTCTAGCTCCAAAAGCTCCATCGTGCTTCCTGTTCCTGAAATCATCAAAATGGGGGCCTATTCTATTTCTAGGAGGTCTATATGTATGTGAATCCGATGATAATAACCCCATTCTACTCCTAGGAATGTCAAGTAAAATCACTGTTATCAGATCTCAAGAGCGAATCTAATTCCTAAGAGATCGGTTCTAGGGTTTGCGCAGCGGATGAAAAACAAAAATTTTGATGAAACCCTAAAACCTATCATGCATGATCTTGTAGAAACGTTAGAACGCTTACCTCAATCGATCCGGGGCCTGTATCAATTGATGTGTTCGTCCGATCACTGTAGGCAGGAAGAATACCTTGCCTTCTACACGTATCAACACGGCGGAAAGGATTCCAACGGTTGGAACTTGTCTGCTAGGACTGAAGAACGTGTTCTTCCTTGCGCAAGGGTTTCAGGGATCTTTCTTTTAGCTTTCTCACTCTCCAAACCTCTCCCTAGGGTCTGAAAAACCGTGCCAAAAGAGTTGGGTGGTGTTCCCTAAAGTTTCCCCACATTAAAACCCTAATTAAAGCGAGTTTAGTAATTCCCGACGTCTGGACCGATCCCAGGCCTGGACCGATCGGTCTGGAGCTTTTAAACGTCTGGACCGATCGGTCCATGTCTGGACCGATCGGTCTGGAACAATTTCCGGATCTCACACGTTACCTCTGGACCGACCGGTCTACGTCTAGACCGATCGGTCTGGGTTAGCTGGACCGATCGGTCCAGACCTTCTGGACCGGTCGGTCTGGCCTCCGCTCCACCGGGAATTTCTCGTCTCTTCTCGCGCATTCGTCCTTTCCTGTGTGTGTGACCCTGTAGGCTCATCCGATATAGCAGTATAACACGAAATCTCTTATTTCGGTAACACAAGTCATAGGCAGTCTCTAGCAAGACACTATGACTACCTATCTCGAATAGAGTTTGTTCGTGATCCTACGAACGCCAACGATGATTCCGTTTGATGATTCTTTTGTATCACGATATCATATATCGAATATAAGGCATGGACAAGCCACCTTATCTGATTCGGCTGCTTTCTCGTTCACTGAGTTCGACTGTCTGAAATAGAGGACGTTCGTCTATAGTGAGGCCACACATTTCTACAGTCTCGCTCACACGAGGGGCCCAGCGATATCTCTCTCTTTTACGAGAGGTACAAATCCCGTCTTGACTATCTACAATCCAGCACATGATTCGTTTCGTACCTGATACACGCCTTTATAGTCCTCCTGTTACGCAGGACGTTTGACGTAATCAAAGTACGCAACTCCTCATGTTGGATTCCATAGATATCTCAGGTCTTAGGATCCAATCATGGAACCGTCATATGAGATTCAAGTCATGACGCTAGTCCATGTAACAATCTCATGCGGGTCAATCCAGTATTGCGTTCTCCAACGAATACCTATGATTGTGATCGTATCCAAATACCTATGATCATCCATATGATCATCAATCACACATCATACTAGTCTTATTATATCATCACTCCCACAATGACACAAGACTAGGGAGTTAAGTATCATTCATAATGATACATGGATTTCATAACACATCTAGTATGCAAGAACATGTAATGAATCAAATACTCTCATAAACCATAGAAAGTATCAATACATCAAATGTATCTAAATAAAGCTCATAAACAGTACATCATAGAGCACTAAACCAACAGGAAATATCCATCACTGGTCGTGGCTTTGTGACGAATCTCCGACCAATTCTCCCATCCCTTTTTGTGACGAGTGTGCGATGGATGATCTATCCCAAATTACGATGGAATTACGACGGATTTTCCATCGGTAATAGCGACGACTATAGGACGAAATGTTCGTCGTGTTTACCATGGAAAAACGACGGAGTTTCCGTCGATTATTTCGACTACATTGGGACGGGTATACCATCGCACTTACCGTCGGATTATTCCGTCGCGATAAACGACTGGTTTTCGACCATGTTTTTCTGTCGCAAGTATACGACGGATGTCCGACCGGAATATGTTTGCGACATCCGTTTACGGACGGAAAGTGTTCCGTAGCTTTCCGTCGTAAACCGAGGATACCGACGGAAACCCCTTTTTATTGCGACGGATATGTTCGTCGGAAATGTGAGTGTTTTTTGTATTGGACTATCTAAGAATGCCAACGACTGTGACTGCGGTGCTTTTGCTGCGAAGTATGTCGAAGCGATATGTCTTGGGCAAGAACGGACGTTGTGCCCAATGATTTGTGATGACAACATCTCCAGGATCCGTGAACAGTTGGCAGTCTCCATATTTGAAAATGGCCAAGTTCAGAAGAAGTAGGAATGACTAAAGTTTATTTCACCTAAATATGATCTTCTTTTATTTTTTTTAGAACCCTAAGTTATGAATTTTTAATTATGGATTTTTGTTTATTATATGTATGAATTTCTTTATACAGTCAACAAAATCCAGATATAAAAAGTGTTTGATGGATAAAAAAATATGTTGAAAATGTTGGAGGAAAAAAAAATTGGCTTGAAAATATTGGAGGAAAAATAATTTGGCTTAAAATAATAATAAAATGATGGGTCCCATCAAAATCCAGGGTTGAATTGTCAACCGTAACATTTCTGAACACTTGGATGACACTGGGTCTCACCAAAAAAAGTGCATGTGAAAAATGGGTCTCACATTTTTCGGTTACAGTTGGTCACAGTGGGTCAAAAGAATCAATTTTGTCGATTCTTTCAAATGAATCAATACGAATGTTGTCACATGTTCCACATAAACCCTTTGTTACTGTATTGAAGAGTAAAAATGGATTCTTTCGAATTATGTGTGCAAAAGTAGTCTTCTCATATGTATTCCACAAGTGTTCATAATCTTTTATGAAGGATTTTGATAATTTTGGTGGTTTTGTATTGCAACCTACTTATAATGTTTTGTAAAATTCTCAAGAACACTATATTTGTATTCCTTATACCTTGTTATAACACACCAAAGTTTAAAATCCACAATAAACCCTATATTTACCTTTGTCACTTGGTCACATATCACATCCGGTTATAATGGTCACATAGTGCAAAATTTGACTATGGTCACATTGGTCACATGGTGGTTACAATGGGTCACAATGGATAGTCATATGAGATAACTTATTTACTGTATTTTAATATGTTTGTTGGGTTTTCTGGGATCTCTAGAGCGAATCCTATTCCTAAGAGATCGATTCTAGGGTTTATGCAGCGGATGTAAAACAAAAAATTTATGGAACCCTAGAACCATGCTTCTTATGAATCGTAGAAATATTAGAATGCTTACCTCAATCGATCAGGGACCTGTATCAATTCAAGAACACGTTCGATCACGAAAGGAGGAAGAATACCTCGCCCTCTACACGTATCCACACCTCGGAATGGATTCCAACGGTTGGAACTTGTCTGCTAGGACCCGAATCTGCTATTCGGTTTGATGCTTCGAGAAAACAAGACTTAGAATTCCTTGAACTCTTTAGATCTCACCAAAGGCTCTTAGAATTCTGCCAAAGACGGCTCAAAAAGTCTCTTCATCTATTAGGGTTTTAATCTCTTTCTTATAAAGTGATTTTATCCTAATTTCGGTTTAATTTCGGAAAAACACGAAGCCCGGAACGGACGGTCCAGAAATACACGTGGACCGTCCGTTCCGGCTATGCAGAACGGACGGTCTGTGTTAAGTGGACAGTCCGTTCCAGAAATGTCTGGAATGGACAGTCCGTTCTGGACCGTCGGATCTGGACCTGGCAGACCGTCCGTTCCGGACTTCTGATCCGTCCGTTCCAGACCCTTCCGTCTTGGTTTTTTCGTCGTTTTCTCGTGCATTTTGTCTTTCCCTGCATGAATGACCCTGTAGACTCATTCGATATAGCAGTATAACCCGAAATCTCTATTCCGGATATACAAGTCATAGGCAGTCTCTGTTGGTTTAGTGCTCTATCATGTACTGTTTATGAGCTTTATTTAGATACATCTGATGTATTGATACTTTCTATGGTTTATGAGAGTATTTGATTCATTACATGTTCTTGCATACTAGATGTGTTATGAAATCCATGTATCATTATGAATGATACTTAACTCCCTAGTCTTGTGTCGTTATGGGAATAACGACATAATAAGACTAGTATGATGTGTGATTGATGATCATATGGATGATCATAGGTATTTGGATACGATCATAATCATAGGTATTCGTTGGAGAA
>NW_010968415.1:655448-655814 GCF_000463585.1 Tarenaya hassleriana | reverse complement strand
ACTATAAAGGCGTGTATCAGGTACGAAACGAATCATGTGCTGGATTGTAGATAGTCAAGACGGGATTTGTACCTCTCGTAAAAGAGAGAGATATCGTTGGGCCCCTCGTGTGAGCGAGACTGTAGAAATATGTGGCCGCACTATAGACGAACGTCGTCTATTTCAGACAGTCGAACTCTGTGAACGAGAAAGCAGTCGAATCAGATAAGGTGGCTTGTTCATGCCTTATATTCGACATATGATATTAGGATACAAAAGGATCATCAAACGGAATCATCACTGGCATTCGTAGGATTATGAACAAACTCTATTCGAGATAGGTAGTCATAGTGTCTTGCTAGAGACCGCCTATGACTTGTATATCCG
>NW_010968415.1:654777-655132 GCF_000463585.1 Tarenaya hassleriana | reverse complement strand
CAGAGGTAACGTGTGAGGTCCGGAAATTGTTCCAGACCGATCGGTCCAGACATCGGGATTTACTAAACTCGCTCTAATTAGGGTTTTAAAGGGGAGAAACTTAGGGGAACGCCTTCTAACTCTTTTGGCATGATTTTTAGACCCTATGGAGAGGTTTGGAGAGTGAAAAAGCTAAGAGAAAGATCCCTGAAACCCTTGCGTAAAGAAGAAAGCGTTCTTCAGTCCTAGCAGACAAGTTCCAACCGTTGGAATCCTTTCCGCCATGTGGATACGTGTAGAGGGCAAGGTATTGTTCCTGCCCACAGTGATTAGACGCGTTCTTCGATTGATACAGGCCCCGGATCGATTGAGGTAA
>NW_010968415.1:653138-654694 GCF_000463585.1 Tarenaya hassleriana | reverse complement strand
TGAGATCCCAGGAAAATCCAACAGTGGTATCAGAGCCTGGTTTCTCTGCATGATTTTTGTTAGAACCCGATCACGCACGTTATAGGATTTGAATTGTTTGAATCCGTGTTTGCTTTGATGCTATGCATGATTTGATTATGGATCTAGAGTAGATTTTCTGTTCGTTGTTGCATAGTACAAGAGCTTCGAATTCTGAGTTCGCAGACGAAAATGGGATCGAATTCGGGTCTGAAACAGGGCAGAAACGACGAAAACGAGATCTGATCACGTTTTCGCCTGGACCGATCGGTCTGGTCCTCTGGACGATCGGTCTAGGGTTTCGCAAGTCGGCTGGACCGACAGGTCCGGACTGAACGGTCTGCATGTGTAGACCGATCGGTCTGGACCAAGACCGATCGGTCTGGACCATTCAGGACCGACGCAGACCCGAAGACCGAACTGCGTAGACCGATCGTCTAGGACCCGACGCTTCACCAAAATTTGATTTTGCGTTTCGGGATCTGGTTTGAGCGTTGCTTAAAACCGATCAACTGTGATTCAGAATAACATGATTCTCTCTTATGGATGGTCCATAGTGAATGAATGCATGTAACTTAATCAAGATATTAGATATGTTTGATTGAATGGGAGCTTCGGGATTGGGATTGCATAATCGACTGGATGGTCCATTCGGATTATAAACAATCGTTGCGCAGAAACCGATTAAATCTAGAAGCTCTACGAGTAAAGCACTTGTCAAAGCCTCGATTGTACGTGTCATGGGCATGCCAAAGCTGGGTGTGTCGTGCTATCTTGGTGAGGCAAGATGGAGAAATGGTGGTTCTCATAGCTTGAAAGTAGATGCTTGATCTGAATGTGGTTTCAAAAACACCTTATTTATGTAATGCTAAGCGTGTACCTCCCATTATTAGAGCGCCAGTCAAGGCATCATCGTCCGTAACACGGGTCATGCCAAAGCTGAGCGTGCCGGATTATCTTTGTGAGGCAGGGTGGGAAATCGTGGTTCCCACAGCTTGAACATGGTTTACCTTAGGTTAAGTTGTCAAGTTTTGACTTGAGACTTAACGGTACAGATGAAACGAGTATGCAACGATATTTGATATCATAGTCTCATAAAAGGATCTGAGAGTCACATTGGATGTGATTGACATTAGATGTCTACCTAAATAGCATAAAGATGGTTGTAACAGTCCATTCTTATGCGAAATTTGGAACTTAGTCCCATATAGAAAATTATGATAGGGTTATTTTTCTGTATGGGAATATAGCTCGTTTTTGCATCTATGTTGTCATTGTTTGATGATGGACTAACTGGTAGTAGTTCATAGATATGTAGACACTGATTGATGATGGGCTAGCTGGTAGTTGATCATTAATAGAATCAGCATTTGTTTTGTACATTCTGTTTGTCTTTTTGTAGGACATGGCGTCAACTGGTAGCATACCGAGTTTGACAATGCGATCTATCATTGAGAAGGATAAGCTGACCGGGACGAACTTCTTAGACTGGTATCGGAACTTGAGAATTGTTCTCAAGCACGATAAGAAGTCTTACG
>NW_010968415.1:650493-651816 GCF_000463585.1 Tarenaya hassleriana | reverse complement strand
AAGAGCTTAGCCGAACTGCATGGGATGCTTAAATCGGCCGAGCAGGATATTGTGGTGCCCAAGACTGTGCTTGCTGTTGAGAACAACTCCAGCAAGAAGCGGCGGGGTAAAGCCAAAAAGAAGGTGGCGAAAAAGGCAAAGGTTGCCTCTACGACTAAGTCTAAACCCGATAAGTGTGACTGTCATTACTGCGGAGTGTCTGGACACTGGAAGCGTAATTGTCACCTTTACTTGGAGGATCTGAAGGACAAGAAGCTTGGTGAAGCTTCTGCCTCAGGTATTCATGTTATAGAAGCTAACATCTGTATTACATCTTCATGGGTATTAGATACCGAAAGTGCCTCACACATTTGTGGAAATGTGCAGGGATTAAGAAGAAGTAGGGTGCTAGCTAAGGGAGAAGCGGATCTACGCGTCGGAAATGGAGCAAGAGTTGCTGCATTGTGTGTTGGCGTTTACGATTTGCATCTTCCTTCTGGACTTTTTTTGAGCTTAGTAATTGTTACTATGTTCCTGCGATTAGCAGAAACATTATTTCTATTTCTTGTCTGGATTTGGATGGTTTTCGATTTGTGATTGAGAACTCGAGTTTGTTGATTTATCGAGACGATATTTACTATGGTAATGGTTATCTAGTTAATGGTTTATACGTCTGAATGATCAGCCTTCGAACTCGATATCATCCATCTATAGCGTGAGTACTAAACGGTTTAAGCCGAACGACTTAAACCCGACCATTGTCGTCTAGGCCATATAAACGAGAAGCGCATTCAGAAGCTTCATTCTGAAGGTCTTCTGGATTCATTTGACTTTGAGTCTCTTGAATCTTGCGAGTCTTGTTTGATGGGCAAGATGCCAAAGCATCCTTTCAAGGGAAAAGGACATAGAGCGACAGAGTTATTGGATCTGGTACATAGTGATGTATGCGGACCAATGAGCTGTCCAGCTAGAGGAGGTTATCTGTATTTCGTTACGTTCAATGATGATTACAGTCGAAATGGTTATGTCTATTTGATGAGACATAAGTCTGAAACACTTGAAATGTTCAAGGCTTTCAGAAACGAAGTGCAGAACCAGCTTGGCAAGATGATCAAGACACTTCGATCCGATCGTGGTGGCGAGTATATGAGCCAAGAGTTCACTGACTATCTGGTTGATTGTGGTATTGTATCACAATTAACTCCTTCTGGAACGCCACAGTGGAATGGCGTGTCTGAACGGAGGAACCGAACACTGTTAGACATGGTTCGGTCAATTATGAGTCAGACAGAAGTCCTTTTGGGGCTATGCTTTAGAGACTGCGGCGTACATGCTGAACAGGAG
>NW_010968415.1:631272-647158 GCF_000463585.1 Tarenaya hassleriana | reverse complement strand
GTGTCAATACATCAAATGTATCATAATAAAGCTCGCATAACAATACATCATAGAGTACTAAACCAACAATCCTGTAGGCTCATTCGATGTAGCAGTATAACCTGAAATCTCTATTTCGGATATACAAGTCATAGGCAGTCTCTAGCAAGACACTATGACTACCTATCTCGAATAGAGTTTGTTCGTGATCTTAAGAACGCCAGTGATGATTCCGGTTGATGATCCTTTTGTATCGCGATATCATATGTCGAACATAAGGCAGGACAAGCCACCTTATCTGATTCTACTGCTTTCTCGTTCACTGAGTTCGACTGTCTAAAATAGACGACGTTCGTCTATAGTGCGGCCACACATTTCTACAGTCTCGCTCACACGAGGGGCCCAGCGATATCTCTCTCTTTTACGAGAGGTACAAATCCCGTCTTGACTATCTACAATCCAGCACATGATTCGTTTCGTACCTGATACACGCCTTTATGGTCCTCCTGTTACGCAGGACGTTTGACGTATTCAAAGTACGCAACTCCTCATGTTGGATTCCATAGATATCTCAGGTCCTAGGATCCAAACATGGAACCGTCATATGAGATTCAAGTCATGACGAAGTCCATGTGACAATCTCATGCGGGTCATTCCAGTATTCCGTTCTCCAATGAATACCTATGATGTGATCGTATCCAATACCTATGATCATCTATATGATCATCAATCACACATCATACTAGTCTTAGTATATCATTATTCCCACAATGATACATGACTAGGGAGTTTAGTATTGTTCATAACAATACATGGATTTCATAACATATCAAGTATGCACAATACGTAATGAATCACACACTCATCCATAAATCATAGAAAGCGTCAATACATCAAATGTATACAAGTAAAGCTCGTAAACAATACATCATAGAGCACTAAAACAACAATGTTTACACACACAAAAGTAAATGGAATACAATAAAACAAAGAACCAAAGTACTAATACAATACAACATTATTATACAATTTCTGTCTTTTTGTTCATTCAAAATTAAGTGTAGTCTCACTTATTGGTGATGTTGATACTCCTGTCGTGACATAGATCTGCTTTCGGGCTTCACCAGGACCTGGATATCGATTTTGTTTGGGTCTCCTACTTTTTCGTTTGTCTTCTACTATAGGAGGCAAAACCACGCGGTTTACAATATCTGAGTCATCGATGCTCCATTCACAACAATCGGGGACCGGATACACAGTTGCTTCATAAGTGTGATCCCATGATTCACGCAGTTAATATGGAGAACATAAGTCTGGTATCATATTTGATTTTCTAACCTTATGAAGTGCTGCGATTGCGTGACTGTTTGTGATCTTATCAATATCAAACACTCTGCAACTACACGATCTATCTCCAATTTTGACCAAGTATTTTCTACCCTTTTCACTTGTCATCTCAAACTCTTCTGTAATAGAGTTCAACACAATAACCTCATACGTACATGTCATCTCGTAACACTCATGTATCACTTTGTCAACATACGGTGTCAGTTTTTGAGAATTATCGGCACATCCTGCTTCCACTCGTTGTCGTTCTAACCATTCCACAGTCTTTGAAAGACATATATCAAGCACGCCTAGCATTGGAAACCTTTTTGCTTTCTTCAAAATAGAGTTGATTGATTCAGCCCCATTTGTAGTCAACAAGTTGTACCTTTCACGCTTAAATTTAGACATCGCCCATTTGTCGGGATCAAGTTCTTCTTTCTACATATACTCGGTAACTTTAGGATACCTACAAAAAAGAAGACTCACGGTCTCAGGGTCACATGGTCACATGATCTAAAATAGTCGATTTGATACTAATGGACATGGTCACATGGTACCATGACACATGGTCACATGTGACCATTTGTCATGGTCACATGATCACATGTTTCATAAGCTCTTCAAACTCGTGCAACTTATACGCTTTCGCGCATTTGAAGAACTTTTTTGCGACAGTTTCATCTCTTGAACTCTTTATTCCCATGCCTCTGTTAACCTTGACTTCAAGATTTTGCGTTATGTGTCTCGCACAAAATTGATGTCAATCTAGGATGTGATCTAATATTGTTTTAATTCCTAGATACAATCACCGCAAGTGTACGGATCAATTGTAGTACCTAGGGTCGAACACAAGGACACGTGTGGTTTAACGACAACAATTACGGTTACTACTTAGTTTCGGTCGGAGACGATAATGATGATGGTGATGATTATAACTGAAAGTAAACATAAATTAAAGCAAATATAAGTAAAGACTTAGCACAATTCTATAAAACATTGTAGGTGTCGGGAATTACGAGTTATGTAAGGATCGTTTCTACGGATGTATATTCGTAACTAGAGTTATGATTCGGGAAATTTAAGTTCTTGTTATAGAGGATTACTCTCTCGAGTCTTACCTCACTTCCTAAGAGTTCAACTACCGATCTCTCGATACCAAATAGATTGAAACTCTTAAGAGTATTGAATCCACCATCATGATTCCTAGATGTTCATTCATTTCTCAATGCAATGTTCATCTATTCAAACGAAAGAGTTCCAAATTTAGTTTCATATCTCTATGCAAACTAAATTCTAGGTTCAACAAATCAAGTGGCCAACAAGATTCATAGCATTAAGATTCATTCATTCAAACCAAATTATAAAACCCATAGTTTCAAAGATAGATTATGTTCACATGATCCTTACACAACCTTAATCCCTAACCTACAATGATAAATCTACTCACACATCATGGAAAACATACAAACAACATCCAAATAGAAGTTCATGACAAGAATTTAAAGAGAGATGAGAATGCTTAGTGATAATTGCAGATGACTCTTCTTCTTCCTCCTCCTCTTCTTCTTCTCTTGACTCCGCTTTGGGTCTCTCTCAAAAACTCTCAATTTACTCTTCAAACTCACTCTATAATGTGTTGGATGATGATCCTAAGCCTCCCCTTCGTGCCCCTTTTATAGCCAAGAAAAGGAGAAAGACATTTCCCCATTTTCATCCATGATTCCCGAGCTCCATGTTTTGGGGAAAGGTGTTTTCTTGTCGCCATCAAAGTATATCTGATTGAAGTGATCTTGGTGTTTCACATGTAGCTATCAAAAATATCTTTCCAATGATGTATCCCACACGTAATTTAGACTTGTATGGAGAAAGTTATGTGGCTCGCAATGGCTCACTCTTGCATAGTTCGTCATCAGAATATAGACTCATAGTAATTTTGTCATAACTTTCTGCACTAATGTCCGATTGGAGTGATCTTTATGTCGTGCGTAGCTATTGAAAAGAGCTTTCCAATGACGTATAGCACGCATGATTTGGACTTATATTGCGAAAGTTATGGAGCTCATAATATCAAGATCGTGCAAGCTTTTCCTCTTTGACTATTTGGTACTCAGAATATTTTTCGGGTTGGCTCCGGATCATATATTTTCCTCAGAAATTGGTCATTTTCGCCGAAAGCTCCATTTTTCCTACAAAATGTCAAAAACACCGAAGTCGAAGTAAAATGTACAACAGATATCTACAAATATGCAAAATATCGTGAAATACGTTAGACATCCGATGAGAAAATATGACAATATTTACTTGTCATCAAAACTCCATGACCAGCTTCTTTGCACATTTCTCTGACGGCCTTTATTATGCTTCTATGTTGATCAGATATCACAACAACATCAGGTCCATTTGGGATTGTATTTATTAATCTTTCCACAAACCACCTCTATGATGCATCTTTTTCTCTATCGATAATACCTCACGTCAACGGATATTGGTGGTGGGTCACCGTCTTGTGCGGTTGCAACAACCAATGTGCCCTTGTATTGGCCTGTCAGAAATATTGCATCAACAACAACCATTTTACGCATGTAATTCCATCCCCTAATCGTTGCACCCAATGCGATGAAGAGGTATTTGAAGCTTTTGTCATCCATGTCTAACTCAAGACTTACAATTGTTCCAGGATTTCTCTTCTGCAATATGTGCAACCATCTAGGAAGCTTCCTAAAATGCTCAGGAGGATCACCTCGAATCTCACTTTCAGCTTTATGCTTCCCTCGTAAGTCGTCAAATATGTTGGTTGTGTCATACTTCGCTTTTCACACAGTCTATTATTTCATGTGCAGAAGAAGTGCTATTAAGTTTACCGGAAAATTCTTCCTTCAAATAATCTCTAACCAATTTCTTTGTATCCCTCATACTTTTGCTTGATTCTGAAACAGGTTTGCAACTGTGAAAAGGATTGTGTTTTCTTACACTCCAACATTTCGAGTTTAAGATCAATGTCGTACGCAACCTCCAATTACAGCCGAATCCAGCAAATTTGTATCTTATTTCCCATAACTTCTTATCACACCTCACCGTAGTATAACTAAAACGAGCCATAGTTGTATCCTTTCGAACATATTCTTGCGCTGCTTCCTTATTGCCAAACTCATGACCATTTGTTATATTTAATTCATCACTGAAAGTGAAAACAGAATCAGAAAACAAAGATTCACCCACAAGCTGAAGCTCTAAATCATGGCCATCATCATCATCATCATCATCATCATCATCATCATCATAACCATCACACTTTGTCACTATAACTTCTCTAAGTCCGCTAGAATGTTCATTGTCAGAAAGATGTATAGCTTCTGGCACATTATTACTCCCAACTTTACTCTTAAAATTTGGGCTCAACATAAAACAACCGTCATAATCTACCGCACATCGTTTCCCATTTCCTCCAACAACACTACCATCAGTAGGAATTATAGCCTCTTCTTCAACGTTTTGTTCACCATCAATTTTCATACGTAACTCTCTTATCTCCACATAAAGCATACCTCACATTCCATTTATTTTATCCAACAAATAAATATGAACGTGCTTGTCATTCCATACGTAAATCGGCTTTCTGTTTTCTTTGACATTTGGCAAATAACTCAACTTGATCTCCGTTTTATCTTTCTCTACCTTCATCTCAGCACATAACTCTCGAACAAGTTCACTGTAGGTTACCTCACATGGGGGACAAAAGAACAACAATCTTTAGTTTTCCATAAACTTTCTTTCCCATTCATATTCTCCATTTTTATTCACTATCCATCTAACATCATACAGAAAGTATACAATTGTCAATCTCTCATCTTGTCCATCCATCCTAGCTATAGAAAGCACAAATACAAAATGCGGATCAATTCAACTATTCTGGACTCTGTGACCATGTGACCATGTGAACATAATAACATGTGACCATTATTACCATTCCGACTATTCACGGTCATGTAACCATGTGAAACCTTGACCCCGTGACTATTATTACCAATCCTACTATTATAGATCATGTCATCGTGTGACCATATTAGCATGGTACCATGTAACCATGTTAATATAGCACCATATGACCATGTCAATATAGCACCATGTGACCATGTTAATATAGTACCATGTGACCATGTAAGGATAGTAGCATGTCATCCTTGAAACCTATGAGAACCGTTACTCTAATGACCCCAGACTAATGTGACCATGTCACTATTGACCATGTGACCGTGTGGCCATGTCACCAACTCATCTCTATTGTGACCCGACTTTTGTGCATTGTGATACTCTAAAACAACATCTCAAACCCAGATCCAACCAAGATCTATGACTATTATACTATAAAAGAAAAAAATTCAGAAACATCAACAAATTAGAAGAAAAAAGTGGAAGAAACATCACTGTTCATTAAATATACACCAACAACCATAAATGTGCATAGAAAATAATAAGATTTTCACAATTGCATACCTTTTTCTAACTTCCTCACTAATTTCGAACTGATTTTGCTTTGATTTCTAAGAAATTTGGAGAAAAAATCGAAAGATTCGGAGGAAAGAGAAAGTGTAGCAGAGAGAGAGCTCAAGTTCGACGAGAGAGAGAAGACCAGAGAGAGAAACCGGAAACAAAAGAGAGAGAAAACTAAATCCTAGATTTTAGGAGGAATTTTTTATTAAAAAAGTAAATACAAAATGGTATTTTAGTCTCTACATATTAAAGAGGGTTATAATAAAAGTTGGATTTTGTTTTTAAAAGGAGGGTATAAGTTGATATTGATATAGTACATTGACCGTAGAATAGAAGTTATCCCCTTTTAAAAACTAAAACTGATGAACAATTTTGTATCAGACGTTTAATATTAATATGTTCATTGCTATTTTGTTTACTTAGGTGATAGGTACATTTAGACGTGGCTGGAATCAAGGATGTACAACCGAAAAATGTAGTATTTTTTCCGATGCAAATAGTACAAAATTTCCGTATTATTTTAGAAAAATTAATTTTTTTTTAAATTGACCGAATCGAAATTTTTAAAAATTCAAAAAACCAATTTTTTAAAAAAATATATAATTTTTTTAATAAAAAATAGAACAAAACTGAGAATGGAACTGAATATAATATAATAACTGATTGATATTTATTTTTATAAAAATGAAAAAACTAAACTGAACTATTTGTAATTCGAATACCGAAACGATTACAATCCGAATAACTTCATATTTTAAACGTTTTTTTTTTTATCACTTTTATACTTTTCTCTGAATTATTTTTTTTATCTAATTAAATAATTGTGGCAGGTGTCGAGTTGACTTTCAATTCCTTTTCTATCAACAAAAATTGTTTCGGTGGAATAATTAGTGTTATTTGATATTAAAAGTAAAGTATAAACAAATTCGTCACCACAATAATATGTTTTTCGACCCATTTGCAAAAAAATTTCCCCTTTAGTTTTAGGTGCGTAATTATTTTACCCATTTTCCCCTTCCCTTCGTCTCCGAGGCATTTTTCTCCTAGCTCCGCCGTGAAGCAGCAACCATCGTCACCGGAGAAGCTATGGACGGAAACCTGAGGGCGAATCCGGCGATGCTGAGCGAGATAGACTGTATGCCGGATGTGCCGCCGCGGCAGCGCGTATCTCATCACCGGCGAGCTCGCTCTGATACCTTCTTCGCCGGCGGTGACCCCTTCGACGATCTCCTTCTCTTCGATCCTCCCGATGTTGATCTCTCCTCCCTCGACTTCCTCTCCGTCACCGCCGCCGCAGCTGCCCCTCCTCCTCTTCCACCGCATAAAGTCTCGCCGATGGCCGTCGATTCCCCCTCCGATGATTCCTCGTCCAACGGTCCGCCACTTCCTCCGCAACCTCGCAATCTTCCCAAGCCCGGCCGCCGTGTCCGTAGCTTATCAGTTGACTCCGATTTCTTCGACGACCTAGGGCTCTCATCCTCTGCCATGGCGGATGATCAATTCGGAGGGAAAAACCTAGCCGCAGCCGCCGGAGAGACGAGGGGTCATCATCACAGGAGTAGTTCCATGGACGGAGCTACCAGTTCGGCGTCGTTTAACGTTGAGTCTATTCTCGCCGCCGTGAGTTGCAATGACGGTTCGAAGAAGGCGATGGGTATGGGAAGCGAAAAGCTCTCGGAGCTTGCACTCATCGATCCCAAAAGAGCTAAACGGTAAAGCTAACAAATGGTGTTGTTATAACATCACTGATGCTTCAACTCCAGTCGTCTTCTTCTTCCTCCTGAATTCAAACCAGAATTAGGGTTTCCTATTTTTCCAATCGTGACTATAACAGTTTTCATAGGGCATATTCGATCCGATGAAATCTTTGGTAAATACCGGATCTAGACTAAGGGTTCCTTTTACTTGCTAGGTAAGAAAGCATTGATGTTTGTTTTGTGATACTTGTTCATAGGATTCTAGCAAACAGACAATCTGCGGCACGGTCCAAGGAGAGGAAGATTAGGTATACAAATGAGCTGGAGAAGAAGGTTCAGACTCTTCAAAACGAAGCAACCACTCTGTCTGCTAAAGTCACCATGTTTCAGGTAATTTACTTCACATATGATGACTTTGGTCATCAAGCACATGTTGTCTTTACGCGTGCTGTTCATGATTCTGAGTTCTGAAGTTAATCCTTTGGATTAGTTTCATGAAGATGACCCAGAGGGAGATTTACTTGTATTATGCTCACTTCAATGGCGTCAGAGTCTTGACCTTTCTGACTGATTCTTGAAATGCTACACAACGAGGTCGGTCCAGCAACTGAATTCGTTTCGTTTGTATTATACAGAGAGGCACATCGGAACTGTCCACCGAGAATAAACAACTGAAACTGCGGTTGCAGGCGCTGGAGCAACAAGCTCAACTTAGAGACGGTAAGTCACTTGAATCCCTCAAACTACTTTACATGAATCTCGCAAGTACAAGAAGCATGTCTGAGAAGAGAGCTCGAGATGAATACTCTTAACCAATATGTCATGTAACTTGAACGCAGCCTTGAATGAAGCGCTGAGGGGAGAACTAAAACGACTTAAGGTAGCCGCTGGAGAAATCCCTCCGGGCAATGGGAATGCTTACAACCGAGCTCAGCCGCCGCAATTCTCGGCCCAGCAACGGACCATGCATCAGTTCGGGGCTCACAAGAGTCAAAACGTGACCAACTCGCCTTCTGGCTCAAATGGACAGCCACTGGACCCGAGCTTCATGGATTTCACGAACTACGGCTAGTTCAGGAAGCCTCATTTTCGCTGGATATGCCGAAACCAAGCGAGTTAGAGGTATTTAACATTTGTTTCAGGTTGCAAGATTGCATGTAGAGGTATGTATGTATGTGTATATATATACACTCGCTGTAATACACGTATATTTGTGGTTATGTGGGTTTACTCACTGTAATAATACTCCCCAGAAAATTTTATAGTAAACAGTTTCATCAAGGCGTACAGCTACAAGTACAAGCTTTAATGCAAAAGAAGAGAAACCCAAAGTTTCACACCGATGACAAAACCGAATTCAGGTTACAACAAAATAAAAAAACCGTTTTCACTTGTGAGCCGGACAGATGCAGTTCTCGACTCCGACATCAGACGCAATGCACAGAGCCTGAGATCCATCCTTATACCAGACCGATCTCTGTTCTACCAGTTCGTCCAGGAAGTAATCGAGTTTCTCTATCGTCACGCTCGGCATCACCACGACATGAGCAATGTTTCCCTGACAAGCTAGCTGCCACCTCCTGACGAACTCTTCGTCCTTGGGCCGTTCAAAGACCACGGTACTGCTGAGCTCATTCAGCATGGCGCTTATCCCGGCTTTTCGGAGACGGTCTTTGAGGTAATGAGCGTTTCTTAGGCATTTCTGGACTTCTTTCTGGAAACCCTTGTAGCCTTTTCGGTTAAGGGTGTACCATAGGAACAATGGGGCATGCCCATTTCGGCTGCCCATGATCGTCGCATCCCTTGACGCAAGGTACTCGACGTTTCTCGAGAGGGCTTTGATGTGTTCCATTCTTGTTATCTGAACGCCACAAGGCATTGGACAGCCAACGAATTTGTGGCCCGACACACTCACACTCCCTATGGGTTTCTTGAATGTGACTTTGGGCGCCTGTTCTCCAAATAAAAAAACATGACAGAGATGGAGAAAGGAGAGCTCAGAGCAGTGAACAAGTGAAATTCTCCATTCAAGGTTGAAGAGAGGAACTTACGCGTTTGACAAAAGGCATCATCAGCCCAAACAAAGCTCCATCGCAGTGGATGTAGAATCTGTCCCGAGAGAAGCCATTCTCTTCGAGGGTCTTGATCACAAGGTCGAGGTCATCAACCGCTCCTTTAACAGTCGTTCCTGCAGGAAAACCCACACCTCTATCTAACCACAATGCCAAGAATCAAACATCAAATGACCATAAAAGATAAAGCGGAGACTAACCTATGTTCACGTTGAGAATTGCGGGTCTATCTTTGTTCGCTAACAGTTTCTCTTTGAAATCCTTACAGTCGATCTCTCCGGAGATAAGTGTGCCGACCTTCACGCACTCCATTCTATACATACGAGCTGCCTTGAAGACAGAGTAATGCGATTCACACGACGCATACAAAACCCCGTCAGGAAAAACTTCCCTCCTGCAAAGATTTAGACCATCAAGCACCATACAATGGTCAGTGGCACAAATGGTTGTCCTTTCTACAGCCAAAGATCTAAAGAACAAAACATACCCGACTAAGATTCCATGAAGGTTTCCCTCCGTGCCACAGTTTGTGATGTAACCCCAGTAATCATCTTTTTCAATCTCCCAAAGACGGGCAAACCAATCTAAGACACCGACTTCAAAGGGTCTAGAATGAACACCATAGTTGCTCTCGATGAATGGATCTCCGAGGTTGTTAATGGAGAAGTGCTGCAATTGTCCCAGAGCTCCGTAGTCGAAATCCAAATTGTACGGATAACCTACAACGGAACATCTCCAAACATCCATTCAGGACATACATCGAACACTTGATCTACAGGGAGAACATGCTTGCGGCAGACAATGCTTTTCATGTAAAATGAAGGCCCGTGATTCAAATATTAGATTTCGTAGTTCTTTCCTGAATCATGAAACTGCCCGGATGGTCAAGTTACAGAAAAAAAAATACCCAGATGATGTTTGGTCCTCTCGACCAAGGTTTTCCGGTAACGAGCGAGGACGCTGGCCATGTACGCCTCCTTGTCGCCGGTGAATTCGTCGTTGGCCTCAGGCTCCGTCACGGCGAGGCACGAGGTGTGCACGTTTCGACCGAGCACGATCTCCTTCTCTCCTCCGTTCAACATCTCCTTGACCTGGAAAACATCATCTTCTCCGGAATATCCGATGCCGTTGGCCGTCTCCGCGAGCGGAGGCAACGGCTCCACCACCACCGCCGTCGGATCGAAATCCTCCGACAAGATCTCCACCTTCCCGTTCATCCTCACCGTCTCCGCCTCCAAAGCTCCGCCCATCGATACTGCAGAAGCGGAATCCGACGCAATCGCAGATCTCAGAGAGCGAGCGAGAGAGAAAGACGGTGAAATGCTGAGAGAGAGAGCGAGAAAGAGAGATGGAGATCGAGAGAGATGGAGTTTCGTTGATTTATAGGAAGCAAAAATGGATTATTTCTTTCAAAAAATCAAGAAAAAAATTTGATTGTTTCCTCTCTTTAGCTTCTCATGTCACGACAATCATATGGACGATTTTTTATTTTATTCGAGAAAATCTTTAAAAATACATGAAAAAATATCCATTTTTATTTAACAAATAAATATATTAAATATTAAAATATATCAAAAAAATACTTTATTTTTTAAAATTAAAAATAACTTTTTATATATCCATGATATCATTCAAATTTAAATAGAAAATCATTTTTGAACATAAAACTATTAAAATTAATGTATAAGATAATAGAAGATGAGCGAGAAGAGAAGAAATACCATAACAATAATAATAATAAAAGTTGGCAATATATATTAGATCGTGATAGTTTATCGGCAAAATAATTTTGAACTGTCTTTTTTATATTCGAATTCTAATTAAAAATCTGAACTTTTTAATATTTTACAAAAAAAAATGGGTTGAAAATGTTGTAGGTAAAAATTTAGGGTTAAAAATTGAGAGAAAAAAATTTATAGGGTTGAATATTCAAACTGAGTCCTATATTAAAAGCAAAAATGGAAATAATGATTATGGGTCCCACAAAACACAAAAATCTGGAGAAATTATGATTAGTTCTTTGTGTGGGTCCCACATTACATTTCGGTCACAATGGATCACAGTCGTTCACAACCGGTCACAACTTTCGATCTATTCGATTTTTGTCAATTTAATTACTCTACAACATCATAGATTTCTGATAAACCTATTATATATTGTTTCGAACATTAAAATATAGTTTTTACGATTTTTATGTTTCAAAGTTGTTCTTCCAAATGTGTTCCTATATATTTCATAGTGTTTTATGAGTACTTTTGACAAATTTGGTATATTTCTTCTACAAACCCCTTAAAATATTTTGAAATTTTCTCACACACACTATATATTTGATATATAGACTCTGATAAACCACTCTGAAGCTTAAAAATTAAATTTTGGCCTATATTTATCAAAACATTTCAGTCACGAGTCACAGTCGGTCACAATGGTCACACAGTGCAAAATTGCATTTCGGTCACACGATCACATGCTGGTCACAATGGGTCACAACGTTGGCTCATTCGGTGTGTAACACAAGTAAGATATATGTAAAAATACAAGGTTAAGAGTACAACATTATTATGGTACAAACACAATATTATCCAAAAGTTAAAACACATTATTGTACAAAAACATTACAACATTATTATTCAAATGTCTTTCGGTATTATTATACAACTGTTTTGTAACATATTAGTATACAAATACCATATAATTATTATACATATTATGGCTCTTTCTTCACTCTAAATTAGTCGTTCTCTCCGCACAATCTACCTATCTCGTTTTCCACTATATCCAACAACACTTCCATCAATATGAATTATAGGTTGTGACTAAAACATATTACAAATGACAAAACTATAGAAATAACAACAATTAGAAAAAAAAAGAATCACAAGAACCATTAATGTGTATAAAAAACCGGATTTCGACACTAGCATACATATTTCCAATTTTCTCACTAATTTTCTTTGTGTATATAAGACCATTCGACAGTCTTAGAAAGACAAATATCAAGCAGACTAGCACCGAAAATCTTTTTGCATTCTTCAATGGTCACACGGTCATAATAGACCATGGTCATAAGATCACAAGATCACATGCTCATATAGTTCATAATAATCAGAATTATCATAACCTACTATGACACATATCTATAACTATAACATATTACAAATGATAAAATAACGAAAACATCAACAATTAGAAGAAAAGAATAGCAAGATCCACAAATGTGCATGAAAAAACTGGTATTTTGACAATAGCTTATGTTAGTGCAATTATTTGCACATGTGTTTTTTGGTTGTTAAATGGTTATTGTAGGTTCAACAAACTTGAGAGATTTCAAGAGAAGAATCCGGCGAGACAGAGCTCACGCAAATCTGAGGTACAACTGACGAGTTTCAGATAAAGTCAAAGACTAAGAGATTGAGATGGACTCAATGTCAACCACTTGGAGAGATTTTAGAGAAAGCAATCTGAAGAGATAGAGCCACGAAGTTTGGATTTGACTTGAAAAGATGAATGTTGTGGTTCTCGGCCTTCGATCCCTCACAGACTCACTCCGATTTCACCCTCGTTTGAGCCAAGAACCGAGAAGAGAGGAGGGAGACATGCGATATACGAGTTCAGTACCGAGGGGAACCTCGGTACCTACGTCTCGGGAAGAGAAAGTTGTGTGTCTAGGGCTACAGAACAAGACCGTCGCCGAAACCGCCGAACAGCGGCCCCGAAGACACGCACACACCCAAAACCCGGTGAGAGAAAGCTCTCAGCCGTAAGAGAGAGAAACGTCCAAAATTACAGATGCGAGAAGATGAAACCAAATTAGGGTTTAATTTACAAGCCTGCGTTAAAAGACTATAACGCCCTTCCGTCCTTGTGAAGCCTCCATCTCAAACAGAAGCATTGAGATCCTCCACTTCAACTAGAGGATATGCGGAAGACACTCCACAAATCTCCACCTTCTTCTGCAAATCCTGCAAAAGTAAAACACGAGGAAAACAACGCCAAAACTGAACCCTAGCACTTCCCTTTACTTCCATTTGTAACTCTCCCTCCCGGCATGATCCAAGGCGTATTGGAACACCGTTTTTAGGAGAGTTCTTACCGAGCGTACCATAAGTACGTCTCAGCGTGAATAAACAACATAAACACGCAAATCCTAGTCTACTCAAAACGAGTTTCCGAGTGTCCCTCGACACCTCCCGTTTCCGAAGACTAACGAAATGACCTCGAATAGTTATGACTCCCTAGACCGTCTACATAATTCTCTCCGATGAAGTCTAAAACTTCACCTGTGCACCCTCGAGAGTTAACCCCGACATCTACCCATCTCCCGAGTCTAACCCGACTACCCCGAGACTAACCTGACTCATACTATCAAACCTGCTAGACGACCTAGCCCAGAACCTTGTAGAGTCTACACTACCTATGAGTATGCGACCTCTACCCACGGACTCTAACCTACCAACTAGAATTGTCTCACAGTTTTGTCCCGTGAAAACGATCCTAGTCATCTACGATGCTCCACCGAGAATGAGACACGTGAGTGCACGTGCTCCACCTCGAGAGGGAGTGTCCTAGCGCTCCAACCTACACCGACTCTACCCCGGTGAATCCCGACACCTCCCAGCTCACACCATCTCCTGAGCATCCTACCCGAGGAAGCTCCACTTAAATGTGGAGACCTCACCTCTTGACCTACGACCGAGAACCGAAGCATCTTCGGTTTACTCCTCTGAGGTCATATGTCCTTCTACCTCGGACTCTCCCTTCCTCGTCATCCGGGACCTACAACTCCTTCTTGTAGTGTCCCTACCTACCCGCGGAACTAATCACTCCACCTCGGTCCTTGTCCTTCTCCTACACCCGATTTCTCGGGTTTGCCCGAGACCCCTAGTCCTTCCATACCCTTTCAGGGTATCCCGAGTTAGAAAATCTAACTCCATCATCCTAACCGCTACCCTTTTATCCCTCTACCGACACCTAGGGTTCGGATTTACATCCGAGACCCCACTACAAGGCACATCCTACTAGAGAGGATTACAAGAACATGAGGTTCCTAGCACTTGACTCCTTATTTGTCTTTATTTGAGACACGGAGCACCCGATGCCTAAACCTTTGGCCCTATTGACCAAGGGAAAAGAATCGTATGGCCTCCCATAACCTCGGTTTCCCGAGCTGGAGTATCTTGGCTCACCTCACCTGCCTTCTCCTAAGGGATGATTTATCCCTTACTGTGTCTACTAACCGAGGACTAACTGGTAACACTAGAAGTATCCTAGGATGATATAACCTGAGTCTAAAAGGACTCTACCCGGAAGTGACTTAACTGACCCTAGGAGTGACTAAACCATGACCTAAGGGAAGAGACTGAATCCTAGAGGACTTAACCCTAGGTATATTTCTACCTAGTCGTGCTTGACATGCTCTAACCCTAGTCTATCGGTCCTAAACCTAGGTACGTCTCTACCTAATCAGACCTACAAGACCTAGAGAATACGAGCTGACTGGACTTAACCTAGGCACTCAACCTAAACCCGATCTAACGGACTTTAAACCACGTCTAACCGGACAACGCCCTAGGTACATCTTACCTAAATGGATCTAATACACTCTAGACCAGACCTGATTGGACTTAACAAAAGGTATATTTCTACCTAACCGACCTCTTAGACTCTCGCACAAACCTGATTGGACTTACCCTATGCATAATTTTACCTAACCGACCTATTAGACTCGAAACACAGCCTACCTTAAGACCTGATCACGTCTAACCAGACCTAACTTAAGGCTAACCGGACCTGATTACGTCTAATCAGACCTATAACACCGAGTCTACATGGCCCCCAACAAAGTCCTAACCAGTCCTACGATCCCGAGTCTACCGACCCCTCACAAAGTCCTAATCAGACCTAACCAAGTGCTATCTAGACCCTAACAGCCCTAGTTAGACAACCAAAAGCCCAAACTAGACCAGAAAACCTAATCAGACCTAAGCCAACCCTAATTGACCTAACCAACCCCTTATTAGTTACCCTAAGTCCTAGTCATTCACCTAAAAGTCCTAATCATCAAACCTAAGTCAACCCTATTGACTTACCAACCCCTGATTAGACTTTTAGCACCCTAATCAGACCTAAACTAAGCCTAAAGAGACCTAATTTCCATCTGATCAGACTTATAAATGTCTAAAACCAACTCCTATAGACCTGCCCTGATCTAAACCGATCCCTACAGACCTATACCTAGTGATTCTAGACTTAACCAACCCCTAAACCAACCCGTTTTAGTCAAATCCCAACTAATCAGACCTAACCGGTCAATGTACC
>NW_010968415.1:619704-629562 GCF_000463585.1 Tarenaya hassleriana | reverse complement strand
TAGACTCTCGCACAAACCTGATTGGACTTACCCTATGCATAATTTTACCTAACCGACCTATTAGACTCGAAACACAGCCTACCTTAAGACCTGATCACGTCTAACCAGACCTAACTTAAGGCTAACCGGACCTGATTACGTCTAATCAGACCTATAACACCGAGTCTACATGGCCCCCAACAAAGTCCTAACCAGTCCTACGATCCCGAGTCTACCGACCCCTCACAAAGTCCTAATCAGACCTAACCAAGTGCTATCTAGACCCTAACAGCCCTAGTTAGACAACCAAAAGCCCAAACTAGACCAGAAAACCTAATCAGACCTAAGCCAACCCTAATTGACCTAACCAACCCCTTATTAGTTACCCTAAGTCCTAGTCATTCACCTAAAAGTCCTAATCATCAAACCTAAGTCAACCCTATTGACTTACCAACCCCTGATTAGACTTTTAGCACCCTAATCAGACCTAAACTAAGCCTAAAGAGACCTAATTTTCCTCTGATTAGACCCTTTAAACGCCTAAAACCAACCCCTATAGACCTGCCCTAATTTAAACCGACCCTTACAAACCTATACCTAGTAATTCTAGACTTAACCAACCCCTAAACCAATCCGTTTTAGTCAAATCCCAACTAATCAGACCTAACTGGTCAATGTACCGGACTCTATGACTCAAAACTGGTACTTAGGAGTCCTATCTAGTCCTAAACTAGATAATACCTAAGTCTACAATCAGATTCTAATCTGATCAGACCTAGACAATGTCTCCATATACATTCTAAACCTCTAATCAGGCCTAACCAAGCCTATTTTGACTTAATTACCTACTGATCAGACCTAAAATACGCTAGACCAACCCAAATTTGGCTAAACAGACCTAACCAAGACCTAAACAGCATTTACAGACCTATATCAGACCTAAACCAGTCTACTACAAACTTGTACCAGCCTATTTAAGCCTAACCCGACCTTCTACCCAACTAAACGTAGTCAAATCCAACCTATTCAGACCTATACTGAACAGAAACAGGAATCTAAGACCTACATTAGCTAAATCGAGATCTAAAATAGGTCTATCCTTAGTATATTTCACTAAACCAAGCCAAATTTTGGATACTAGACCGACCTAACAGGATAAACCGATCACTACAGACCCTAACATACCCTAAACCAGTCCACTATGTCCTAAACCAGACACCATCAGCCCTAATTTCGACTAACCTAACCCTAAAACAGTTAGTTCTAGTCCTAATTGTACACTCCAGACCCTAAACCGATCTAATCTAGTCCTAAACCACGAATTCAGACTCTAACATGATCAATACAGTCCTAAACAGATAACCCAGACCTAAATCAGACCTATTTCAGCCTATCCCGAGTCTGATTTACCTAAACCGAACCCAATTGATCTAAACCCGGACAATTCTAGCCCTAACCGAACAAAACAGACCTACATCAGACCTATACCAAGTCTAAACCGGCCTAAATTGATTCTACCGGACTTAATTGTCCTAAACTGATCTGAACTAGACAGAACCAAACAAATCAGACCCTAAATTAGACCTAAACCAGCCTAAACTAGTCTGAATTGACCTAAACCGGACTCAATTGACCTAAACCGGACTTGGAATGACCTAAACCGGACCTGGACTGACCTAAACCGGACTCAATTGACCTAAACCGGACCTGGACTGACCCGAACCGGCCTGAACCGGTCCAATTGACCCCAAACCGGACCTAAACCGGTCCAATTGACCTGAATCGATCCGGTTTGACCTAAGCGGTCAACTGTTGACCAATTTTGGTCAACGGTTTGACCTAACCAACCTAAACCGGTTCGATTTTAAATTGAACCGGGTTTAATTACCCAATCGGATTTAAACCGGCTAAACCGGTCTAAACCGAAAACCCTAATTTCGGAAACGTGAGCCGCCGAGTTCACTCGGTCAACTCGGACGTTGACTCAGCCCGATTTCCCGACTCAGTCGCGACTCGACGAGTCGCGGTCGAGTTTCGCCGGAAAATCCCGGTTTTCCACCGGTTCTCCCCACCCAACCCTAGATCTACACACGAAGACTCGATATCTTACCTGAGTCACCTCGTAACTCGTCCAAATCTTCGATCCGAGTTAGATCCGAGTCCCTTCCAGCTTCTCGTCGTCGATCTGAGCCGTTCCTGCCGTTCTTGACCGCCGATCTTGTCACTGATGGCATCTCCGAAGTCGTTTCTTTCCTGAAACAAATCCGACAACGCGTTAGAACGCTCAGACTCGAGTTCCAGGAACCTCGACTTACCTCGGACATGAATCCACCGCCGATTCGCCGCGTCTCGCCCGCAACTGGGCTCTGATACCACTTGTTGTGGTTCCCGGCCTTCGATCCCTCACAGACTCACTCCGATTTCACCCTCGTTTGAGCCAAGAACCGAGAAGAGAGGAGGGAGACACGCGATATATGAGTTCAGTACCGAGGGGAACCTCGGTACCTACGTCTCGGGAAGAGGAAGCTGTGTGTCTAGGGCTACAGAGCAAGACCGTCGCCGGAACCGCCGAACGGCGGCCCCGGAGACACGCACACACCCAAAACCCGGTGAGAGAAAGCTCTCAGCCGTAAGAGAGAGAAACGTCCAAAACTACAGATGCGAGAAGATGAAACCAAATTAGGGTTTAATTTACAAGCCTGCGTTAAAAGACTATAACGCCCCTCCGTCCTTGTGAAGCCTCCATCTCAAACAGAAGCATTGAGATCCTCCACTTCAACTAGAGGATATGCGGAAGACACTCACAATGAAGATATAATCAAAGCTAAGAAGATTTAAGGAGATTTGAGATAGAGACAAGATCTTGGAGATAAAGTCAAAGACTTGAAGAGATAAAGATAAAGATGAGATCTTGGAGATAGAGATGAAATCGAAGAGGATCAAAGAGAAGTCTATGAAATCAATTCGTGGAGATCTAAGGCGAACTGGAGAAGCCTATATAAAGGAGACACAAATTGCAGATCAGTTCTCACGGAGAGCAAAACATATTTTACTAAAAGAGTCTTGTTGTTGGTGAGTGATAACTCACTTTTTGAGTGAGTGTGTGTCTGAGGCGGAGACCGATTGGGCAAATCTCTTAACCTCTGGTGAGTGTTTGGACGTGGATCTGAGGGGGAGACCTAATGGAAAAATCTCTATTCCTTTGGTGAGCGTCCTTTGGTGAACATTTGTGTTGGTAAGGTTTTTGATCGATAGAATTCATTATCAGAGAGAGTTGAAACTCAGAGGGAGTTTCATCTGGGTGTTGAGTAGCTCTAACAAAAAGTGAGTTGTAGTTGACAGTTTTCTCAAGTGAATAGAACTGGTTAGTTTTTCCGTTTTACTCTTTGAGGGTCCAACTTTTTCAGCTTACATATTTCCAATTGTCTCATTGATTTCGCCTTGATTTCTCCTTGATTTCGTCTAATTTCATCGAATTTTTAAGACAAAATACCAAGAAAAAGAAGAGAGAGAAAGCAGAGAAGAGAGAGAAAGTTTGGTGGAGATTAATGGTGGGAGGAGAGAGAAATTGAAAAGAAAAGAGGAAAGAGAAACCGAAAAAAAGGAGAGAGAAACTAGGGTTTTTTTTGGATGAAATTTTTTAATTTAAAAATTAAGTATAAAATAATATTAGGAATGTTATTTTGGTAATCTAAGAAAAAAAAAGGTAGATTGGAAGTTGAAATTTTTTATAAAAAAAAAAGGATAGGAGTAGAAGTGCTTGTAGCATATTGAAGGTATTTTAGAAGTTACCCCAATTAAAGATGGTGTATCAAAATTATTTTCGATTCAAATTTATATATATTTTTTGGTATAATTTCATCAAATTACAAATTGATATATTTTTTTATATTTTTAAAGATATGATATTTTAATGAAAATTTTCCTCTTTATTTTTTTGACAAATAAAATGGAGACAAATACGATTGGTTGCTTTTGCTTTGTGAATCTTTCTCTCTTTTCCCTTAGCCTTAATTTCTTTTTGTTTACTAATACTATTTTTTAATAGAAAAAGGCCAAGTAGGCCAATCCATTTCAGAAAATATAAATTAAAAGTGTCGTGATTCTAGCAACTGCAAATATTTTTTAAAATTAGATGGGCCATTTCAAAAAATAACATTTGATAAGCACAAGAAATGCTTTTCATTAGATATATAAAAAGTTTTTTAGCGATTCATACAAAATAATTAGTTATTTGTATAAGATAGATTCTTCAATAATAGAAACAGCTTTATAACACCTTTGTTTGATACGAAATCATTGTTTTTTCAATGAAAATTTTCAATTATTAAACAAAATAATAACAATTTGTCAAATATGATGTTTTGGATTTACTTAAAAAATTATACAATCTTTTATCATACTAATGTATGGGATCCTAATATTAATGGTTTAAAACTCCTATTGGGGTTAACAAAAATAAATTTAAATAGTTGGGGGTGTAAGCGTAAATAGTTAAGGTTCGTGTTGGGAAGCAACAAAGATTGAATCACGTGGGACCTCTTGGAATCTTGGAGATGTGTGTCGTCCCCATGAAAATCCTCAAACCCCAACGGTGATGGCTTCTCGGTGTTCGAAAAGATGAATGAAACATAAAAATCGATAGAAAAAAGAAAAAATAACAACGGAATAGAAAATTATTTGAATAACTAGAAAAAATAATATAGAGATTTTTGTTTTAAAAAATTATAATCATTTATTTTTAGATCCAATGTCCATTTTATTACGATTTGCTTTTGAATAAAAATATTTATTTCTAAAATAATTTCATATTTCACTTTTTATTTATTTTAATAAAAATCATAAAAATTATTTTAATTTCTATTCTATATAATTATATTTAGAGAAAATGACATAAAGCCCCATAAATTTATTCAAATACATAAAATCAATACATAAATTTTGAATTTGACAAAAATCCATCAGAATTCAAAATTTACCATTTACATATACCAATTCAAAAAAATTATAGCAATTTCCAACACTGCTTCATTTGACGGTGAATTGAAACAAAAACCGGTCGTCATATATTTAACATGGCATGCCACGTAATTAAAAACGCCACATATGATGACAAGTCATCAAATTGAATTATTGATAGAACTGAATACTATTTGGTTTTAATTTAAAAACCGGTTCATATTAATAATATTTAATTGAAATTGATGTCAGGGAAAAACATAAAATCCCAATTTTGGATTTTGGATTCTCATTCGACCGAAGCTCGAAAGCTTCTCCTCGGCAACTCCTCCGACAAAGCGTGATGGTCCGGCGACTGACGACGATTGACGACGACCGATGACGAATGAAAATGATTCATAAGATACATAAGAATGATTCAAGAAAAAACAAACATAACAACAGTCCAAAATATGTCTAAATCCACATATAGATTTTTCCTGGAATATTCCAACAAAAAACACATAATTTCTCCCTCGTCATGTTCTTGAAGTTCCCACACTTTGAACATCTTTTTGAGCACTGTTTTCGTACACTATTTTCACTACTCTACTTGAATCTGCATCAACCAAAATCAAGGGTCATGGTTAATGAGCATCATATAAAAATTTGTCAAATCTGTTAGTTACTCTTCAACTAATCAAGGAATCGGTAACCCTAAACACTCAATGCTCAAACAAATAGTTGAATCAACAACCTCAACATATACTGAAGTAATACATACCTAATTCGCCGAAGGAATCACTGTTGGCAAAGGAGTCACTATCACTAAAGGAGAAGAAGGAGTAGTCGTCGCAAAAGGAGCCGTCGAATGGAGTCATGAACGAGCCATCATCTGAGAAATACTCGCTATAAAACGAAGAGCAGACCTCGAAGGAGTCATTTGTCGCAGTCGAGGGAGAAGCAGTCCTCAGGCCCTCGCTGTCGTCGAGTCACTGTCGCATTCGAAGGAGAAGCCGGACGACTCGTCGGAGGAGCCGACGGAGTCGCAGAGGAGCAGACAATTTCTTAGGGTTACGTTTGAAATCCTTATTCCTAGATCTTTTTTTAAAACCGGTTTTATTTAATCTAAACCGATTGAAAATTAAATATCTCAAACAATTTGATGACTTGTCATCATATGTGGCGATTTTTAATTACGTGGCATGCCATGTCAAATATCCGACGACCGGTTTTTGTTTCAATTCACCGTCAAATAAGCAGTGTTGGAAATTGCTATAATTTTTTCGAATTGGTGTATGTAAATGGTAAATTTTGAATTCTGATGTGGATTTTTGTCAAATTCAAAATTTATGTATTGATTTTACACATTTGAATAAATTTGTGGGGGGTTTATATCATTTTTCCTTATATTTAATTAGTTTTTTTAGATTTAAAAATTTTATTCAACGTTTACTGAGAATCTCATAAAACTACCTAGGTATGAATACGAAACCCATAATTGATATGCCAAATTTATGTGGGCCGAATGTAACCCATTCCGTCTTCTTAGCCCATATGAATACCCAATTTGTATGGCATTCCATACTTTATTATTTGTTTTACCTCTGGTTTTTCTGTTATTTTTAACTAACTAATGATATTTTACAATTTTATTATACAATTATTTTGTAATATAATTCTCAGCCTTGGTTAAAATTTATAATTTATACTTCAAAGTTCATATTTTATGAATTATAACATCGTTTTCTTTTGTCAAATTGAATTTTGAACTTGCGTCATATTTATAAATAGCAGAAGTTAGAGTTGAGCGTTTCGATTCGGGTCCGAGGAATCGAAGCATACCGAATAAAAAATCTTATTATTTTTTTAAATTATATCATTCAAAATTTTGAACGGTATATTTTTTATAGAACCGAATTTTTGGAAACCGAATCGAATCGAACTTTATAAAATTCTCGAAAAATCAAAATTTTTTAAGAAAATTTAAAGTTTTCTAACAAAAACTGAAATCAAACCGTATCGAAACCAGAATCGAACCGAACCGAATAATATACGGTACTAATTTGGTACAAATTTTAGAATATCGAATAAACCGTTTCCGAACCGAACTGCTAAAATTTCAAAACGAATTCCGAAACGCCCACCCCTAGCAGGAGTGAGCAAAAAACCCATTTTTAGGATACCGATCCCATCCCGAAAGTCGAGTATTCGAAGATCGGATATTCATCTTACTATAAAGATAGAGTTGGGTTTTAATATGTCTAAAACTCAAAATTCGGATTTGGATTTGGATAGAAATTTTTGGGTCGGTTAATTTTTAACTGATACCCGAATCATAGAAAAATAATCATTGTACTTAGGAAAAATTCGAAAAGAAACACTGAACTTTTTAATTTTGACAAAAAAAACAATAAACTTTTGATTTTGTCAAATAAATATTAAACTTTTTAAATTTGTCAAAAAAAGATACTAAACTCTTCTACGATTTTTAAAATAAACAAATTAGCTGGCATGGAATAAGGAGATGCAAATACGTCAAATTATTGTCCTTAGTTTTTTTTACAATTGTATATAGTTCATGTATTTTTTTGAATAATTTAAAAAGTTTAATATTTTTTTGATAATCGCATAAAAGTTTATGTATTTTTTGGATCATTCTAAAAAGTTTTAGTGTTTTTTTAAAATTATTTAAAAATTTTAATGTTTATTTGACAAAAATAAAAGTTCGATTTTTTCTGTAAAAATTGTAAAGTTCAGTGTTGTTTTTAGGATTTTTCCTTGTACTTATTAGAAAAATACAAAAATATCTAGATCAAAACATATTATTTTCTCATCCTTCTATTTCTATGTCAACATTTTTGGGATTTTCACCCTCTCCCTCTTTTTTTTTTTTAATAATATGTGATTGTCATGATTTCACTCTCACTCTCCCTCATGTTTTTTTCTAGTAGTCACTTTCTCTCCGCTTCTTCGCTTTTATCGACTTTCACTCTCTCCCTCCTTTTGTTTTCGGTAAGTCTCTCTCTCCCTCTATTGGCAGATGAAACTCGAATAGTATAAGACTTATGCAGAAAGATTGTGTGTGTAAAAGTTGCATAAAGTTTGGATAAGATTGAATTGCAACCGTTTTTGATAGTTATTGTATTAGTTTCAGATGTATTTCGATTAATATCAATTACTAAACAGTTTGTATTGAAGTTTGTTTATATATATATGTTATGAAAGCAAGTAATGAAGATAAAATTTTATCACAATTAAATCCTCCCTAAATTCTCATTCCAAATTATAATCACAAGTTCAGAAAACAAACGAATACAAGTTAGAAAACTTCAGTGGTATCAGAACAAAATAAATCATAATTATGGAATCTGTACAGAAGAATCATGGATCAAGGAAAAATATTTACCATCAAATTAGACAAATTGTCCACCAGATTTGGTGGCGATGACTATCAAATATGGGTAATAAGGATGCAAACTTTCATGGATGGAGCAGATATGTGAGATCTATTAAGAAAGCGCTGAAATTCCTCCTTTACCGCAGAATCCTACAGTGGCACAAATGTGAAATCACAGAGGGAAGATTACCAAAAAAGCCAACAATAAAATTCTACAGTGGCACATATGCGAAATCACGAGAGAAGGTTGTCAAGAAGGCCAAATGTTTTGTTGTAACACTTAACATTCTGATAAAAATCATGAAGTTGGGATCAATGAAACTAATGTGGGATTTTCTGACAATTGAATATAAGGAATATGAGAAAGTGAGGAGTATGAAAGTGTTGAATCTTCTTTGAGATTTTGAGAGACAACAAATGAATGAGGATGAAACGATCACAGATTATGCAAAATATCTTGTAAACATCATAAACAAGGTACGAATCCTAAGCAAAGATTTTGATGATGTCAATATAACATAGAAAATCTTTGTATTTGTTCCTAAAAGATTCGAGGCAACCATTGTCACGTTGGAGAACATAAGAAACTCTCGAATATGAAGCCTTCAAAGATAATGAGTGCTCACCAAGCACAGAAAATGAGAAGACAGATGAGAAATGATGGATCCATGGAAGGTGCATTGCATGCAAAGGCAAAAGAAAAAGGGACAGACAAGAAGAAACAAGAAAAAAAAGTAACAACAAGATGGCATTCAGAAGCATGGTGAATCGAGTCAGTCTGCAAATGCCAGCTATAACTTTGCCAATGATCCATGCAAGCATTGCAACAAGAAAGGACATCCTTATTGGCGTTGTTAGAAGAATCCAAATGTCAAGTGTAGGAACCGTGGAAAATTGGGGTATATTGAAAGATTTTGCAGAGATTAACCTGAGCAAAATAAAAAAAAGCAAAGGTTGCAGATTCAGGTGAAACTGAGAATCTGTTTGTTGCCTCGTGTTTTACTTCTAACTCTGTTAAGGAAGGTTATCTTGTGGATAGTGGATGCACAATCCATATAACATGGAATTGAAGCATGTTCAGACATTTGAACACTTCTTCCAGTTTAAAGGTGAAAGTTCAAAATGACAAATACATTAAGGCGGAAGGGAAAGGTGATGTTTTGATAAAAAATGCAACAGGTACTAAGATTCTAACTGAAGTGTTGTATGTACCTCTTATTGATTTTTGATAAGTTTGGCATAATTGATCACTAAAGGGTACACAGTTTTATTTGAGAAAGGTGAATGTATCATTGGACATGACATAAATCAGAATTTGTTCAGGATCAAAATGAAGGACAAAAGCTTCTCGTTTGGGCCTGATGATGGAGGTTATAAAGCTTTGACATCTCATGTGTGAGAAGAGGAAATCGATCCAAGAAGTAAGGACACTTTCATGGTAAGTAAAACCCTATACCCCAAGAATTCTATCAATGCATACATTATGTGTGTAATGCACACCTCGTATATCCCCAGACTCTTCTAGACCGTTTGAGCGGTTC
>NW_010968415.1:590355-619572 GCF_000463585.1 Tarenaya hassleriana | reverse complement strand
AGCGGTTCAACTATTATTCGAAATAATGTTCACCCATATTTATCATATATTCAACTATGACTCGTTCGTTCTCTGCTCTCTTGTTCTCTGTTAAGCTCGACACCTTCTGCACTTATTAACACTCTCTATTTATAACATGCCTTCTTCTCGTTGTTTGCAATTCCTTATTTAATATCTTCTTTTCATTATTCATGAACTTCTTTCCATTTGTTTGGTTTTCCATTTTCACAATGACATGTTTTCTTTTCTCTTGAAACTCATTCCATTAGCTTGTTCTTCTTTGCATTTCTTCAAATTTCATGTTCCATATTTATTTGAGTTTTTCTAGATGTTGAATCTTCTCTTGATACTCTTTTTAAACATTAATAAAATAACTATATATGAATTCTTACCATGGAGATATGCAATTGGAAATGGTGATGTATAATGATCATAATTTTTTTTTAGAAAATTCAATCAAGGGTTATTTGATAAATTTAAAAGTTTGGAGAAAATCTATTTATTATACAAAAAATTTTAATACAAAATAAAAGTATAGAACACAAATTAAGAGTTAAAATAAAAGAGAGAGGAATTCAATTGTTTTTAGGGTTTTTTAATCTTCTCCTCTTCTTCTTTTTTCTTTTAACGTCATTCTCTTCCCTTTTGTCTCTCTCTATTCTTCTCTCTCTCACGCAGGTACATGCTCGCTCGCTCTCTCACTCTCGTCATCTATTTATCTCTCTTTCGTTCTCTCTCTACATTCATTTCGTTTTGTCATCTACTTCTTATTATTATTATTATGTTTTTTTCATTTTCTTTTTATTATTAGTATTTTCTTTCTTTCTTTCTTCCTCTGTAGTAGTGATTTTCTCTGTATCATCGCCAAAATATTTTTCAATGAAACGATTTGGATTCTTTCAATACCGTGATTCCAAACTCGACTTTTTTCTACAAAAATTAAAGTATTTAGGGATTTTTGGGATGATAATTTTCTATAAGGATTATTAATTATTAATTAATCAATGGTGAAAAAAATCTCGGATTTGTTGGATTAAGGATCAATGATTAGAGCGAATCTTCTGAGATTTACCGTTTTTTTTTATCAAAGTGAAGAAACTTGACAGAACTCCTCTTTCTTCTATTCACTTAGGCATGATGAATGGGAACATCGATATCATGTGGTTAAGACTTTAAGTTAGATGCCTTATATGTTTTGGGAATTGATGTTGATTGATGATTGATAGCTGATGATTGATGAATGATGTATGATGATTGATGATTGATAAATTTCTGTTGATTGAATATGACTTATGACGTACATGTTATGTGATGATGTTTCTTAATGGATTTATTGGAATGTTAGAATGAATTGAATTCTTGATGTTAATAAAATTTTGGTATGATATTTGGAAAGATTAAAGAAGTAAAGCATTGAATTAAGGACTACGATGTAATCTCAGACTGTGATAAAGATTGTTCTAAATGCATTTTGAGACCATGGTACGACGTAATCTTTATGTGATAGTATGATAACAACCCTGGCATGACAGCGATTCATGTGGAGCCATAGTCCCGACTATGACGACGATCCGTAGAGGGTTATGACTATTGGTTGAGTTTTGAGGTCATGGTACGACGACAATCCGTATGTAATGGCATAACGACCCAGGTATGCGGTTATCCATGTGGAGTGGTAACCCCGACTACAATGGCGATCCGTAGAGGATTATTGCTATTGGTCGTATTTTGGTAACCCCAACTACGGAGGTGATTCATTGAGGGTTACAACGATATTTTTGGTTTTGTTTTATAAAAAGAGTTTTAAGCTAAGTATGAGGGGTATTGAATGGTCATAGAGTATGGACTCGTCTTAAAGAATGGAATGAATAAAAGTAGGAGAGGAGTGAAAATAAAAAATGAGTTTGCTTGAGTTGAATGTTTATTGAATTTTTTTTTATTTGATTGTCTATGTTGGATACGGAAGTGGGGTTTATAGTCTTGCGACTTCACTGAGTTATTTGCATAGCTCATCCTTTTTTTCTCCACAGGTGAAAGGTGAAGCAGATCAAGTGGTAGAACTTGGTAGTTGCAAGAGATACGATGCTTTAGATTTTTATTTTCTGATGAGTTAAGTATTTTTAGACTTACGTTAGAATTTTATTATTGAGACTTCCACTGCAGATTTTGAAATGATATTATTTGATTAAGAATAAAATCGAATCTTTCTTTTTAAAACCTAAGTAATGATTCATCCGGCTATAAATAATGGATTTTGGGTCATTACAGATGGTATCAGGGCCCTCACTTTCCATGGAATTCAAAATAAAATCCTTGGTTTGGTGTTAGAGACTCATTTTATGGTAATATAGTCACTCTAATCTTGTTTGCCATGATGTGAACGTAGGATGACACCTGGTCGTGGACGAGGACGTACAATTCCAGAGGAGGGGAGATGTGGAAATCCTCCCCAACCGAATCATATGCAAGAAATGAGGAATTCACTACAAGAAAACGCAGAAAATGTGACGCAAAGAGTGACGCAAATCTTGCGTCACCAAAATGGTGATGCTAAGGTGGTGTTTTAGTGATGAAATTGGTGATGCAACAATTTCGTCACTATTGTGTCACCATATAGTGACGATAAGGTGACGAAACGCGTTGCGTTCATTAATTGGTGACGAAATAGTAATGCATGTTAGTGTCACCAAAACCCACGAAAATTTCGTCACTCATGCATCGCCATTGCGTCATCAAATAGTGACGAATAGTCGTCACTAATATTAGTGACATAATTGTATCATTATTTGTTAAATGGTGACGCAATTTCGTCACCAAAATTAGTGACGAAATTGCATCACCATATTTCCTTTATACCGACCATTCCACCCTATAACTCTTTGCATAAATAAAGAAACACAAAACAAAATGTCTTCGAGTAATAACAATATATATTACTCAAAAAGATGGATGTACGAAAGAGTTGATCCTTCTAGTGGTAATTTATATGCGCATTACGAAGAAGGATTGATAAATTTTATAGAATTTACAACAAATTAGTATATTTTCATTCAGAGAGAAAAGTTATATTGTACGTACCGAAGATGTAAAAACGAGAGAGAAGAAGTTCCAGAAGTAGTCATGAAATATCTATGGAAAAAAGGTTTTGTCTCTAACTATTACATTTGGGTTTATCATAGAGAGACGTTCTAAATTTCTGATCAGAATATTTCAATGAGGAATACTGATGTTTATGATCAGCCAAATTATATGATGAGATGGTTCAAGATGCATTTCCATCTCAATATAGTAATCAGGTTAGAGAAGATCCGGTGAAAGAGGTATCGAAAAAGTTTTTCGATCTGTTGGACGCTGCGAATCAACCTATTTATGACGTTGTAAGGAAGGACTTTCTCAACTATTGGTTTCTGCTAGATTGATGGGGATGCAGACGAGTTACAATCTCACAGAAAATTGTATGGATGAAGTTTGTCAGATGCTGAATGATTATCTTCCTCAAGGTAATAACGCTCCAGATTTGTATTATGATATGTCTAAACTGATGGGTTAATTAGGATTGGGATCAATAAAAAATGATGTATGTCCTAACAACTGTATGATTTTTTTGGAAAGAGTCTAACCAGTTAGACAACTGTCGACTTTATGGAACTGAAAGATATAAACCCAAGAAATTCGGTCAGCGCAAATGTGTTCCTTACAAAAGGATGTTTTATCTATCGATAAAAGATAGATTGCGAAGATTATATGAATCTCACCAAACATCTTCACATATATGATGGTATGGTGAACATACATCAGATCCCGGGAATATGAGTCATTCGTCTGACGATGAGGCATGGAAGAGTTTTAATGAGGTATATCCAAACATTGCAGCAGAACATAGAAATGTTTATCTATGTTTATGAACGGATGGGTTTATACCATATGGTCGATCGGGCAAACAATATTCGATGTGGCCTATTATTATGTCTCCATATAACTTACCTCCCGATATGTGTTTGAAAAAGAAGTTCTTATTCTTGACGATCTTGATTCCGGGCTCAGAGCATCCGAAGAAAAGTTTCGATATTTTTCTCTAGCCTTTGATCGAAGAATTACCTGAATTATGGCATCAGAATTGATATCTACGATGTCTCATAGAAAGAGAATTTCAAGTTGAAGGTTGTTCTGATGTGGACTATAAGTGATTTTTCGGTTTATGGTTTGTTATCGGAATGGAGCACTCATGGGATATTGACATGTCCTTATTGCATGGACGATACACAATAATTTCAGCTGAAACATGGAAAAAAAATCATGCTGGTTTGATTGTCATCGCAGGTTTCTACCGCTAGACTATCCATGGAGGCGAAACAAAATAAATTTCAGGAAGAATAAAATTGTGATAGATCCACTGCCTCTTCTTTTGACGGGTGAAGAGATATTGTGAGAACTTATTGAGAGCATTCATGGTTTGGATAAAACCATTGATTGTGGTGGAAATGGTCATCACAAACCATATGAATATGGAGAGTCACATAATTGGTACAAAAGAAGCATATTTTGGGATTTGCCTTATTGGAGGACGCAGAAGCTTCGGCATAATTTGGATGTTATGCATATTGAGAAGAATTTTTTGATAACGTGATCAACACCGTCATGAATGTGAAAGGTAAGTCAAAGGATAATGTGACGCAATTTCGACACCTAAAATATTAGGGGTTTGGGTGATTTCAACGGAAAAATCTGTTGATATTAGGGGGTTTTTTGTAGTATCAGCGTCCTTTTTGGTGACGAAATTGCATCACCTAAAATATGGGTGACGAAATTTCGTCACCTTCAGCGTTCCTTTGGATGACGAATTTGCGGCACCAAACAGTTTGGTGACGAAATTGCTTCACTATTTTTCATATATATATGATGACGCAATTACGTCAATATTACCAACAAAAGCGGAAAAAAAAACGGATGAAGAAGTAGAAGCAACAACGAAAAGGTAAATTTTTTTTATTAAAATTTTAATTTATATTTAATATTAAATTTATAATTTATAAAATATTAATAATTTTAATATTGTTAGATGAGTCGTTCATTCGGTCGATATTCTAGAATGTCAGTAAACGGGTGGAGGGATGAATCTCAACGTCAACGGTCTTCGTAGATCGATATGGCAGAATCGCATCCGCCGTCACCGCAACCAACCCAGGATAATGTTGACAACATCGCTGAGGTAATAAATAATCCTGCTAGGATTTTGTTACGGAAGCTTGACCTGCACAAAAGCCCTGGAACTAAATGGTCATTCAAATTTTTAAATATAATAATTTATATTTATAAATTTTAAAATATAATTATAATATAATATATTATAATTTGTAGGTTTGGTATTGATGCTGATGTTGATATAACAACAAATTTATCAAGATTTACTAAGCAAAACTTCAAGGGTTTGTACCTTAATTGGAGTATGGTACCACAATCCATTAAAGATTCTTGATGGTTAAGTTTTGTGGTAAGTTAATTATATTTATAATTAATTTTTAATAAAATTTATTTTATTAAATTAACTAAATTGTTAAATATTTTAAATAACAACAATGGCATGGGAACCTGAACATGATGCACTTGTCCGGCAAAAATAGAAAGAAGCGGTAAAATATTCATCGTGTCAGACTAGATTTAATGTTAGCCTAACCAAACGAGATTTATATAGCAATGTGAGAGCAAAGAACTAAAACCCATAGATTTCTGAAGATTAAACACCTCCAACACATATAATAAGTGCATGAAAAGTATTGAGTTGGTATAACCTAAAAAACATATCTATCTTTTATTATTACAACATATATAACACGAAACGAAAATACCAAATATGGAAAGTGTCTCCAGCCACGGTCGATAGCTTTCAAAAGGGGAAACATATATGGTCCCCCAGTTTTATTCTCAAAGTGGATATATCTGACAAGAGCTCTGAACTTCTCCGGCATCCACTTATGTATGCATGATCTTTTACTTAGTAATAAGGTGGCGGTGGCGGAGACTTGTATTGATAATACTTTTTAGGAGGAGGAGAAGACTTGTATTCATATTGCTTTTTTGGTGGTGGCGGTGACTTGTAGACCGGTGGTGGTGGAGGAGATTTATATCCATAATACTTCTTTGGTGGTGGTGGAGATGGAGGTGGTGATTTGTATTCATAATGCTTCTTTGGTGGGGGTGGAGGTGGAGATTTATATTCATAACGTTTTTTTGACGGTGGTGGAGGTAGAGATTTGTATTCATATTGTTTCTTTGGTGGTGACAGTGGAGATTCGTATTCATAATACTTCTGTGGAGGTTGCGGAGATTTATAGGTTGGAAGAGGAGGGGGAGGAGGAAACTTGTAGAGGTAAGATTTCTTTGGCGGTGGTGGAGACTTGTAGACATATGGCTTTTTAGACAGCGGAGGAGGAGGAGGAGATTTGTATACATAAGATTTTTTCGGCGGAAGAGGAGATTTGTAGAGGTAAGGTTTCTTCGGAGGCAGAGGAGATGAGTACTTATAGTAGTCACCTAAGGTTTGAGAAGGAAAAGCAAAAGATAGAGTTACCACAAGGAGGGTTGCGACTATAGAGGCCATTGGAGACCCCATTTTTTTAATACAAAGCCAATTTAGGGTTTCTCTCTTTGCTTTTGGTTCAGTGCCTTTGCATTTCTCCCTTTATATAGATTTGGTTTTTTACCCTTTTGTTTAAAAACTTTGACAATGAAGTTTTACATATGAATAAAATTACCAATATATTGAAAATGTTATCGGGTTTATAAATAAAATAAGACCTAATGACTTGAAAATGCTGCCGTGGAAATGTCTGAATTCTTGACTTAGATCTTGTAATATTTTCCATGACAATGATAATGCTGTTCAAAACGAACCAACCAGTTTCGCAATAATGTTGCAAAAGTCAAATTTCTAGATCTATTTCGGAACAAAACTATGTTCACATAATACGATTTACATGACAACAAATCAAATCTATTCAAGGAAAATTTTATGATATCCCACTGATACGACATGAGAGTTTACTCGTCCAAATTAGGGTTTGAGCGCTGATGGTTGTCGTCATTGCATGGTCATTGCATGCGATTGTTGTCACGTTGATTCCAATGTTTATATTAATTAGAGGATCATGATATCCACAGAAAGGTAATCCCAACTTCTATATAAACTTCTAATTTTTGTATAAAAATATATAAAATTTAAAATTTATCGCTAAAATCCATAAAAACATTAAATTCAATTGGGTTTTTTTGTAACTTTATACGAAAATTTTCAAAACTTGTGTATTTTTATACAAATTTTTACAAAGTTTTACGAAAATTTTTAAAATTTATGTGTTTTTGTATAATATAAAAAGTTTATCTATTTATTTGTCATATTTAAAAAGTGATGAATCCAACGCATTTGGGAATTCTAACTAAAAGAATCCAAATCAAGATTTCTTTTGTTATGGATCCATTGTTGGTTTAGTGCTCTATGATGTACTGTTATGTGAGCTTTATTTAAATACATTTGATGTATTGACACTTTCTATGGTTTTATGGATGAGTATTTGATTCATTACGTATTGTGCATGTTTTAATATGTTATGAAATCCATGTATTGTTATGAACAATACTAAACTCCCTAGTCATATGTCATTATGGGAATAATGATATACTAAGACTAGTATGATGTGTGTTTGATGATCATATAGATGATCATAGATATTGGATTCATAGGTATTCGTTGGAGAACGAAATACTAGAGTGACCCGCATGAGATTGTAACATGGACTAGTGTCATGACTTGAATCTCATATAACAGTTTCATCATTGGATCCTAAGACTTGAGATATCTACGGAATCCAATATGAGGAGTTGCATGTTTTGAATGCGTCAAACGTCCTGCGTAACAGGAGGACTATAAAGGCGTGTATCAGGTACAAAACGAATCATGTGCTGGATTGTAGATAGTTAAGACGGGATTTGTACCTCTCGTAAAAGAGAGAGATATCGTTGGGCCCTTCGTGTGAGCGAGACTGTAGAAATGTGTGGCCGCACTATAGACGAACGTCGTCTATTTCAGACAGTCCAACTCAGTGAACGAGAAAACAGTTGAATCAGATAAGGTGGCTTGTCCATGCCTTATGTTCGACATATGATATTGCGATACAAAAGGATCATCAGCCGGAATCATCACTAGCATTCTAAGATCACGAACAAACTCTATTCGAGATAGGTAGTCATAGTGTCTTGCTAGAGACCACCTATGACTTGTATATCTGAAATAGAGATTTCGGGTTATACTGCTATATCGAATGAGCCCACAAGGTCACACACGAAGGGAAGGACAAAACGCACGAGAAAACGACGAAAAAACCAAGACGGAAGGGTCTAGACCGGACGGACCAGAAGGGCCAGACCCGACGGTCCGCCAAATCCAGACCCGACGGTCCAGAACATGGTCCGTCTGTTCCAGAAGGTCTGGAACGGACGGTCCACGTTACGCAGACCGTCTGTTCTGCAGTTCTGGAACGGACGGTCCACGTGTAAGTCTGGACCGTCCGTTTCGGCCTTCGGAATTTTCGAAAATTAAACCGAAATGAGGGTTAAATCACTTTATAAGAAGAAGATTAAACCCTAATGAAGGAGGGCCGACTTTAGAACACTTTTACAGACTTTTTGTGAGATCCAAGAGATTCGAAGAGTGATCTAAGTCTCGTTTTCTCAAATCATAAAACCGAATAACAGATTCGGGTCCTAGCATACAAGTTCCAATTATTGGAATCCATCCCGAGGTGTGGATACGTGTAGAGGGCGAGATAATCTTCCTGCCTAAAGTGATCGAACAAATTCTTCAGTTGATACAGGTCTCGGATCGATTGAGGTAAGCGTTCTAACGTTTCTACGATTCATACATGCATGGTTCTAGGGTTTTATATAATTTTTGTTTTACATCCGCTGCGCAAACCCTAGAATCGATATCTTAGGAATAGGATTCGCTCTAGAGATCTTAGGAAATCCAACATCCAACCGAAAATTAGGATATGTCTATGTTGCGGATTGGATTTAGAAAATAAAAATGGTTTATTTTGCGGGTTCATGTTTTGATAGCTAATTTTTTTAGTTAGGTATCCGCCTACATCTAAATATTTGTAATTCGACAATTATAACATTTATATTGCCCTTTCAGATATTCTGAGTTTTTTAGATAGTTAATATATGTTAATATAGGTTCGATATATATAAAAAAAAATCGCTTTAAGGAAGAGATAATCTTTTGTAGTAGACTTTTCTCATTTCTTTTATCGTTTCAAAATTTAATTTGCTCTTAGTATTAAAAAAAAATAAAACTTGTCAATCCAATAAGAATGAACAAACTTATGTATGGCCGCGATACTTTATTTTTTAATTTGACATAATGAATAAACTGTCCAATTTCAACAATTTAATATTATAAAAAAAATTCCAAATTGCTAATTAAATAATACTTATTATATATATATTCTTATAATCTTATGCCATTTTGGCCCTTAAAACATGCAGTCCAATCTTAACCCAAACCAACGGTCTTTGTTTTTTCGCACTGCGACGTATAATTCAACTTTACCATTTGAATTATATGTTAATACGAAAAAAAACCATATTAATATAAAAACAATTTGATAGACATTTGTAAACTTTAAAATTTCAAAAAAAAAAAAAATACACAGACACTTTTAAATTCTGCAGTAAATTTAAACTTTTTTTTATACAATATGATTCGTATATTATCTCAACCTTCAAAAGTGTTTACACGAGAGTGTATCATTTACAAAAGAAATGGATTCCCACACACAAGTGGGTAAAAGATGAAAACATTGACAACTAATATCATAGAGTTAATTCACATCCATGACAAGTCTGTACCAGAGCGCCAAGAGTTGATTCATGTCACTTGTTGTCACCCACAACCTTAAAGGAGAAGAGTATATTTCGGATGGTGAGGTCTATTGTTCCACGCAAAACCTCCGCCGTGCGAGAAGCTCCTCTGAATATTCGCTTGTTTCTCTCCCATCAATTCTCATAGATCGTCTCTTGGAGGATTATTTTTGCAACGATACCTTCGGCATGAGCCCCGATATTCGTCCTCGAGTGCATCCAATGGAGACATTGGTGCAACTCAGTCGGAGCAGTAGGAAAACATCTGCTCGCAAAGGAAGTCCATATATTGGCATGTCCTATCCCGAGGGGAGTGCAAATTGTAATCATATGGCTTGTTCCCAATCCCGTAATTAGTCTGGGTTTCGGTCCAATAATACAACCGGTTACCAAAACAAATCCATATGTTGGCGCTGTACAGACAGCCAAAAAATAGGTGGGGTGAGATTCCCCTACCTATGTTGGCGTTGTAAACGATATGCATTGTAACCCCCATCCTACAGGTCGATCCTTAGTCGATAACCGGTTCTGGAAAATATGCCATTCAACAAGCGCATATCTAGGTACAGCCTCAGAAACCATATCAACTCATACCAGTTTTATCTTTGCTTGAGGGCCTACGTATTTGTTTTCACGTCTCTATAGTGGTGAAGGAGGTGTTGGAGGCGGCGGTTGTTGACGAGGCAAAACTCCGACAATTCGAATGATTCCGATAAGAACCTACAATAAAAGATTATTGTCGAGGTCTGTGAAACGCAGTTTCTTTAAGTTCGATTTCTGTGCCATCTCTAAAGCTTCGAGGTTATTGGAGCATGGTGAACTCCCAGAATACAACGACCGCGTATTCAAGAGAAGCTTTCCCGAATACCAAGCGAACTCAGAGAGAGATATGAGCAGAGATGTGAATGCTCTTTTTCTCTTAAAGAATGCTTTGTTTTCTTGTTGTATGTCAAATGATCTAACCAAGACCTCTATTTATACTAGTGGAGGGAGCATCTCACATTAATGTGTAGAATCAATCAGATTCCAATTTGATATTATTCTGATTGATACTTACCATAATCAATGGATTTTCTGCAGATTTTATTACGATTTGATTTTGCAATTAATCAAGAATATTCTCTCATTAATCTGCAGCTTTTCCATCAAGGTTTACAGATCCTTCCATGGACCAGACTCTTCACGGGCTAGGCCCATTTTGATTCTATCAAATAAACCCAAATCCAACAATCCCCCCCACAAGAATCAAAATAGGGTCTTGCGTTAGGTGAAACCTAAATGAATCACATACAACTAATGCACTGTATGCAGATTATATGCAATGCAAAGCTCGCTCATTGAGAGTGTACTATGTTCGGAAAGGTAGTTTTACCTTTGAATCTTCCGTAGTGAAATACTATCGGATGTACTTGCTAGACAATAAACGTGATGTCTTGAACTGTTCAGCTTTTGCGTACACCTAGACAACAGTACTCACGCAACACCTCCCTCTCTCTCATTAGTTAATTTGTTGTGTCCATTATGGCCCTGAGACAACACCTGATAGCTTTAATCAAGTACTCTAGAGAACTAACCCTTTTGTCATTCTCATAGAAGCGACCCACTTCATACTTAATATAGGAGATTTCTTTTTTAGAGTATCTCATTATACTCCACTCTCGTAGGATATAAAAGAATCTTTAAGAGCATAAACTCAACCTTACCAAGACATCAGTTTCGAGTGATCCTATTGACCCCCCACAATTCGGTTGTCCCATTGAACCTAACACTGGTGATTTGTCCAAATAGGTTGGGTTGCCATCATGGTGGTTTGTCATTCTATGGGCTTTAATCTCATTCCCCTCGATAATATTTCTACCTGATCTCTGTTAAGGCCTTTAGTCAGAGGACCAACCAAGTTATCTTTTGATTTCACAAAATCAATAGATATTACTCCATTTGTCAGTAATTTTCTGACATAATTGTATCGTTTGCGGATGTGTCGCGACTTTCCGTTATAAATATACCTTTTTGCCCTTCCTATTGTAGATTGAATATCACAATGTATGCAAATTCCATATATAGATTTAGGCCATATAGAAATATTCTCAAGAAAATTTTGAAGCCACTCAGTTTCCTCACCAGCAAGGTTTAAAGCTATGAATCCAGATTCCATAGTTGATCTTGCAATACACGTTTGCTTGGAAGAGTTCTCCGAGATAACACCTCCACCGACAACGAATATATATCCACTCGTGGATTTATTCTCATTCGAGTCTGAGATCTAGTTTGCATCAGAATATCCTTCTAATACTGCTGGATATCTTGTATAGTGCAACCCATAATTCTCAATGTATCTTAGATATTTTTTCAAATGAGAATGAACATCAATTTGAGTTCTGGTCTCAGAATTTCCATCTTTATCAAATCTCTCTAAGATTTGTTTCACATAGTGACTTTGAGATAATACATAACCATCTTGTATCTTGATAATTCGCATACCAAATATTACATCGACTATTCCCAAGTCTTTCATGTCAAAGTTGTATGATAACATGGTTTTTGTAGCTTTAATTATTTTTCCACTACTACTAGTGATGATCATATCATCCACATAAAGACAGATAATCATGAATTCTGTCTCGTTACCTTTGACATATATGCATTTGTCAGCTTTGTTGGTTCAAAAACCATTTGAGAGCATTACACTATCAAATTTTGCATGCCATTGTTAGGGGCTTGCTTAAGTCCATACAAGGACTTCACAAGTTTACACACTTTATTCTCCTGTCCATGCACTATGCACCCTTCAAGTTGAAATATGTATACTTCTTCTTCTAGTTCACCATTTAGAAATGCAGTCTTTACATCCATCTGATGCAATACTAGATTATGTAAAGCTGTCAAGGCTATAATAAGCCATATGGATGTTTTCCGAGCGACCGGGGAGTAAACATCGAAGTAATCGACTCCCTCGGTCTCCCTATAGCCTTTGACTACAAGTCTTGCCTTATATTTTTCAATAGAACCATTCGGTTTCATCTTCCTTTTGAAGACCCACTTATAACCCAATGGTTTGCATCCGTGTGGAAGATCCACTAGTTCCCAAGTGTAATTTTGTCGGATTGACTCCATCTCACTCTTCACTGCTTCCTTCCAGTAAGGAGCTTCAGGAGATGACATAGCCTCTTGATATGTCTGTGGTTCCTCTTTATATGTCTGTGGTTCTTTATCCAACATGAACGTTAGATAATCAGAACCAAAAGAAGTTGGTTTATTTTCCTTTTTACTTTTTCTAAGTTCTTCAACATCTTTCTCTAATTGCTTAGAAGATTCATGAATTCTTTGAGATTTCATACTACTTGGATCTAATTCTATCCGAGTCTTGTAGGGAATCACTTCTTCAAAGAACGAAGCGTATCTCGAGTAGGGAAACACTTCTTCAAAGAACGAAGCGTATCTCGATTCAACGACTGTATTCGCATGTATTTCAGAATTATCTGATTTATACACCAAGAATCGGTAAACACTTAAATTGTGTGCATAACCAATAAACACACAGTCTATTGTTTTTTGTCCTAACCTAGTTCATTTAGGAATAGGGATAGGAACCTTAGCTAGACAACCCCATATACTCAAATATTTATAGCTAGGTGTTTTACCTTTCCACAACTCATAGGGTGTTTTGTCGAGTCTTTTATGGGTACTATGTTCAATACAAAGTTAGCTGAAATCACATCCCCCCCCCCCCCCCACAAGTTATGAGGAGATCCAAAACTTATTAACATGACGTTCATCATTTCCTTCAGTGTCCTATTTTTGCGTTCAGCAATGTCGTTCTGTTCTGGCGTATAAGGAGCTGTAGTTTGATGGATGATGCCATGATCTGTGCACAATTGTGCAAAAGACAATTCATATTCACCTCCTCTATCGCTTCTCAAAGCTTTGATTTTCCTACCAAGTTGATTTTCAACTTCAGTTTTATAGAGATTAAAAATCTCTTTTGCTTCACCTTTACCTCTCATTAAGTAGAGATAACAATATCGAGTACAATCATCAATAAAAGTAATGAAGTACTTTTTTCCACCTCTGGTTTGTATGAATATTAAATCACATACATCTGTATGTATTAATTCCAAATGTCCAGTACTTCGTTGAATTGTTTTAAACGAAGATTTGGCAAATTTCGCTTCAACGCAGACTTCACATTTATGGTCTTTAATTTGTCTAATTTAAATTTAGGCAGTAGATTAAAAAACATTAATCTTTGCAAAGACTTAAGATTCACATGTCCTAATCTACCATGCCATAAACTTGACTCATTCAAGTAAGTAGAAGAAGTATAAGCTTTATTAATCTCATTAGCAGTTACATTATTTGCCGCATTGGTGTTACAAATGGTCTTTACATTCATCTTGAATATCTCATTTCCTAGATAACCTATGCCAAGGTATTCACTGCTTTTGGACACTACAACTCTCTCAGATTCAAAAACTAGTTTAAACCCTTTCTTTGCCATCATAGATCCAGAGAGCAGGTTTTTGCGAATGTCTGGTACATGAAGAACCTCAGTGAGTGTCAATTTCTTTCCATCAGAATGACTGAACCATTGCCTTCTACTTTGGATGCAACAGAGTTTTCCATATAACAACTTCCTCCTGTGACAATGTGGTAAGTGATGAACATCCATCTGTTAGCACAGATGTGGCGGGTTACTCCAGTGTCAATCCACCATTCTTTCGGATTATCTCCGACCATGTTCACTTCTGACACAACTGTTACGAAGTCAGATGCACCATCTTCTGCTTCAGCTACATGGGCTTGGGTCTTATTCCCATTTCTCTTCTGGCCACCTTCCTTGCGATGATAACAATCCTTCGCCAGATGTCCAGTTTTGCCACAGACGTAGTAATCCCCCTTGAACTTCTTGGAGTTGATAAGCTTGACATTCTTGTCAGTCTTCCGCTTTTGACTCCTTTTTGCCTTAGTCGTCTCAATGACGTTTGTCTTGGATCCAAACTGCCCATTCATTTTTAGAATAGGTTGAAATTCTTGTCGAATCCTCACAGGGCAATGTAGATCCTTCAAAGACATGTCCTTAGGTTTTTGCATTCTTGAAGCTCGTCCAGGATGGAGGCAATTTCTCAATCAGAGTTGCCACCTGGAACCATTCATTCACCATGATACCTTCTCCTGCCAAGTTATGGAAGATGATTTGTAATTTATCTACTTGTTCCACAACACTCCTTGTATCTACCATGCGGTAGTTTAGGAGCTTGGCTACCACCATTCGCCCTTGACTAGCCTCTTCAACCCGATACTTATGATCAATCGCTTTCCAAAGTTGCTTGGATGTAACATATTTGGAGAAAACTCCATACAATGAATAATCCAAACCGTTCAGCACAAAGTTCCAACACATAAAACTGTTATGTTTCCATCGTTTGCAACTAGCTAGAGATTGAGGGTTGCCCTCCTCTGGGATTGGTTCCTCCTCAGTGAGGTACCGTGACAACTTAAGTTGTGTTAAGAAAAACAACATCTTTTATTACCAACGTTTGAAATTTTGACCCTTAAATTATTCCGGTCTCTCAGCCGGGCCGATTGACACAACAGGAATTGTCTGATTTTCAGAGTTCGTAACAACCGAAGGTATTCCTGGTGGGATAACAACGTTTGCAATGTTGGGCACTGATAAACTCCTAATTCTCTCTATATTTCCAGGACGATTTTATAGGATTTATATGAGGATCGCATTCATTTGTAGACATTACAGGCGTGTTAGGCTACGAAACTCGGTTTGGTTGTGTTTTTATAGGATTACAGGTCTTGGATGAGATTTGGACTGAAACGGGAGCGATCTGGAGCTAAAAAGATGAAATGCATCAAGGACTCCCTATCTTAACTCGACTAGAGTCAACTGTGGAAAGTGGACCGAGTCAACATGCTGAAGATGGTTCATTCCAAACCTGTTACGAAGAGACCGAGTCAGAACATCTGAGTCAGAATGCACGAGTCAATATGCCCGAGTCAGAATGCCCGAGTCAGAAAACTGGGTTGGGCCGAAACTGTTTAGATCTCGTTTTGATTCGGTCGAGTCAGAGTTTTGACTCGGTCTGAGTCAAAACCCAGAAAAACCCCAGATTCGAATTTTCAGAGTTTGAATGGGAATAAGACTTCAGGAGCGCCGCCTAGGGTTTATAAAAAGAGCATACAGACGTCCAAGAGGAGCAGACAGACTTTGGAGAGCTTTGGTGAGAGAAATAAGAGTTTACAGAATTTCGGAAAGAAGAAGGAGAGTTGGAACGTGAAGATCGCTTTGCTGTCGACATGAGCCTTTCTTCTCCCTCTTTAGTTTCTGTTTCCAATTTTATTCTGTGTTTTTCCATGAATCGTGAGTAGATCCATGGTTGTGGGTTAGGGATTCGTTTGTGTTTTGGGTATGTTTGAACCCTAACTTGGTTGCGATTTGGATTTGTTTCGGTTTTATCGATTTGCACTTCATGTCAATTGATGTTTGCTGACCCCTTGATCAGTTGTTTTAGATTCTTAACTACATAGGAATATGGGTTTAGTTTCGGATCGAAATCGATAGAATAGATCGTATTATTCACATAGGAATATGGTTTGATCGATCTAGGGTTGATAACAGCGTTCTTCATGCATCTAGTTTGATAAATCACATAGGAATATGGATTTAGAAAACTTTAGATAGTGAGTTATATGCCGGGAGGTGATTTCTCTATCTTTGTTGTTTGACGATTCCCGAATACAAATTCAATATTGTGATTCTCGCATGCTTAGCATATACCCATACACGCGAATACGGTCTCGACACCCACGGTCATCTTAGATTGCTAGCTTACACGTTTTTATTGCTTTATTCCCTTATTTTCTATTCTTTCCATATACTTCCACCATCACTTCTACTTGCTTGCTTCGATTTAGTTTCGATTAGGATTTAGACTTAGCTACCGGTCCTTGCGTTCGACCTCGTGTTACGACGATTCGAATCCCTGCGGTGAGTTGTGAATCGGGTTATAAATTCTAGACTCGATACACACGTATCAGGCACTTGATTATTCATATTTGTGCCAGCATCATGACTAAGGGGGTTCGTAACCTCCGCTGATTGAGGATTCTCAACCGGGTTCACAGCACCGGTATTCACAGCAGAAATCTCATTTTCAGGAGCAACATTTGAATCCATGGGACCTTAAATTCAATTGGGCTAAGTTTATTGGACTAAAATCAAACTTTTGTTTTTTTTAACCAAGTTGTTTTCGTGTGAGGTTTTAGACCGAAATTTAAAAGAGATTTAGGCACTTATCCGAGAAGTTTGCCTCGTGTTAACCATGAATCGAACTAAGATTGTTGGGGGCGGCGGTTGTTGACGACAACAAACTCCGACAATTCGAATGATTCCGATAAGAATCTACAATAAAAGATTATTGTCGAGGCCAAAAGAGTCAGTGGGAGTAGGATCGAACTTGAGGAAGATCGAGAGCTGCAAGTAGACGCTGAGCCGAGTAAACAAGTTGAAGACGTTCAACCTGATTCACTGCCGGTTGTGACTCAACCTTCGACGAGTGAACCTCGGAGATCAGACAAGTAGACTTGTCTTCTCCTTCAGTCCTGCTATAACTGAAACTCTCCCTGCTGAGCGATCTCTCCATCTTGTACTTCTCTTGTTCGAGCTCGGGTGTAAGTTCATTCTCTTTTGTTTTCACTGTTTTCGGGTCTTTTGTTTTTTTTTTCTGCCATTATCGAGCTGGGTAACAAATTGTTATGGTTGGTGAATGTGTGGGTGTAAATCTTAGCTCGGTTCCAGGTATACTCTCTTTCTGATGGAATACATGCGGATGAAAATTTGAGTTATTAGTTGATAAATCATCGGTTGATGTGTTGTAGGTTGAAAAAACCAGATCCAAAATGAGTTTTATGAGCGAGGCAAACTCGAATGCGAGTTCAGGTTGAAAAAAAAAAAGAGGATAAGTGTAGTGAAGGGTATTCCGCAGCAATGTGAGTGTGGAAGTGAGGTTTCAATATTGACATCGAAAACGGAAAAAAATCCAGGACGTCTATTTTATACGTGTGTTTCACAAGAGGTAAATGGTTGGATTTTATTGATATAAAACAATTTTGAAGTGTTAAGTTCAGATTGTATAAAGATAATTGAAATTTTTGTTTATGTTTTAGGGATCCTCTAACCACGTTTTTAAATGGGTCGACGAAGCTCTAATAGAAGAAATTGAAAGTCTGCAAAAGAAGCTACAAAATATTGATTCCAAGATCGAAGTAATCAAAGGTTAACAACAGATAACTCAGAAATTGGTGATGTTCATCATCGTTATAGTTTCTGTAGTTATATATTACTATGGGTTAGCTTATGTCTGATTGATCAGACATTGGAGTAAGTTGATGAATGTTGTACTAAGTTGATGAATGTGTTTTACTAAGAATGTATCAGACTATGTATTATGTGTTTTGATTAATATGTTGTATTAAGATGCATTTATTAGACATTATAGTAAGTTGATGAATGTTGTACTAAGGATGTATCAGATTATATTGATGGATGAAGTATTAATTAGACTTTACCCTCTTTGTTAAGGAAAAATATAGCCGTAAACTTAATTTTGTCTCAAACATTCAAAATATCCAAAATACATATTTCCTGAGAATGTCTTTTACAACAAAACATTCAAAATACAAACTTTCTGAGTACATTACACGTCCCAAAAACAATATTGCGAAGACAAACACTCAAAAAACGAACTACCGATTAATTGTCTTTCACGGCAAAACATCCCAAAAAAAACAAACTGCTGATTACTTGTGTTTCATGTCAACACATCCAAAAAACATCAACCACCATTCTTGACTACTTATCATTGTTATTGGTCCTCGCAACAATTGGTCTTGGTATAGCAAAAGGTCTCCCCCGTCCTCGCATAATCTGCATTTTAGTATAACCCCGTCGTCGTTGAACAGATGTGGATTGGACTCGAATGGGCTCAGATTGCACTGATTGCACGGTCTGACTTAATTATGTCGGTGCCGAAGAACCTACATATGAACGCACTTCATAATTAGTTACATGATTAAGCAAAAGACGAAGACAAATAGTAATACAAAAGTTTACAGAATTGCACCTTCAACCGAATGTGTGTGGCGGACTTCAGAATTAGTACCTCCAACTCGACGTTGTACACGTCGTGGTGGTGCACTTGAACTTGCTTCTTCGACATCCTAACAGCAAGAAAGAAACAACATTAAGCTAAAATGTATTTACATGAACCAAAACAGGATTTGACAACGTACCTTCATTTTTTTTGGTCTTCCCCTTCCGCGCTTAGGACCATAATGTTGAACAGGTTCATTTCTACATGTTTTTGCATTATGTCCAACCTGTTTGCATTGACTACACGTCATTTGTCTTCCATGTCGTGTAAGCTTTCCCCGATTTGATGGAGACTCATGAGCAGATTTTATTCGGCTAAACTTCCTTGGTCGACCAGGCAACTTTCTCTTTTTGGGAACGCCTATTGGATCTTTCAGAGTTTTTACCCAAAATGGTTCTCCATTGACAGGCATTATATTCTGTTCATACAACAGTTCCAATCTTCTGCTCGAGAAATAGTCAGACACGTACTTTACAGCATCCTCTCATCGGTTATTGATAATACATAGTCCATGCTTACATGGAATACCCGTCAAATCCCACTTCCGACAAGGGCAACTCCGTGAAGAAAGATCCAATGAATAACTTATCCCTGACTCCATCACCTCATATTTCCCATACCCACTCGGTATTGATATGCAAAAACGTGTGTCATTCTGATTTTTAGCTAACTCTTTCATAGCATGTGAAGTGAGGTATGTCTTACATACCTTGACCTCTCTTAATCTTTGTGCTATCCGTTGCATAGTTTGCCTCCGAATCATTTCGAGCATGTCAATCAAGGGACGTAGTCGAGCAGCTTTTATAGACATATCGAAACTCTCCGAAAAATTGTTGTTAACATCTTCGCAATGTGATTGTGTTCGGAAAAATGCCTTGCACCAATGTTTTGGGTCATTGGCAATTAAGACCTCAAATGCCGCTGGGTTTATGTCTTTTATCTCCTGCATATACCGCTCATAATCACCTTCATGGCAAACAAAAAGATACATGTATTAGTATAATGAAAAATGTACAAATGACAAAGGCAAACATTTAGAAACAAATTTACTAACCTTTATGATAGTTATTTGCAGTGCCCCAAAATAAGTTCTTCAATTCAATGTCCTTGAATTTTCTCTTCAAATTGGCATAAGTATGACGTGCACACATGCGGTGCTCACAAAGCGGTCATTCATTGGAAACAGCATTAAACAATCCCTTTTGCTTATCGGATATTATGGTCACATTACATCCTTCACCAAGACATAAATCTGTCTTCAATTTCTTCACAAACCAATTCCATGAATGGATATCTTCTCCACGTACCACTGCCCATACGATTGGATATATACGGTTATTACCATCCATGCCAACCGCTGTTAGCAACTCTCCTTTCAAACTCCATCTCAAAAAACACCCATCCAAGCGTATCACAGGATGACAATATTGTTTCCATGCCTCTCTTAGCACCTCGAAACAAATATAGAACTTGTCAAACACTTGATTTCCACGCTCAGTCTTGGTGCAAATTTCTGTTGTTATGTTAGGATTGGATCTGTGCAGTTCTGCCTCATAATCCCACAGCTTACCAAACTGAACTTTTTGATCTTCCATGACGATTCCCAACCTTATACGACGAGCCTTATAACATATAGTCTTCCGTACTGTCAAATTGTACTCAGTTTGCAAATCATATTGTATATCAGCTGCCGTATAACCAGGGTTTCTTCTTAACTTGTCTACAAACATGTTGGCAATCTGTCTCATCTTCAACATCTTTGCCTTTCCATTTGGGATATGACTGTGGTGAGGGTAATAAGTCTTGATAACCCATTTGTCCAATGTTACATCAACTGAACAATAAAATCTCCATTGACAGCCTTCATGAGTACAAACCGCTATCAATTTCTTACTTTCACTCCTATCTAACTTCACGTTAAACTTTTTCGACAACACATACTGAAGCAATGCAGCTTTAACATCAGCACTAGAATTAAACATTTTACCAACACAAAGTTCTGTAACTTTGGATGGTTCTATTATCGATCCCTTCTCTTGCTTCATGTCGATATCAAAATGATTCCACTCATCTTCTGTATTCATTGGAGTGGAAGGATAACCATCATCATTCACATAATCCTCATCTATCACATTATCCTGATTTTGCCTCATTTCATCAACTTGGAATAACTGATCGTCTATTCCTTCATTATCATGCCAACAACTATCATTATTATCATCAACATTATTATTCTCCACACTATCACACTCCTCAGAACTACTCTGCTCTTCACTCTGATCATCTGACAAATCATCTCGTTCCTCCATTACAAGTATTCAATCGAACCCTAAATCAGAAAATCGACTTAGACAGAAGAAACATCTCAAATCGAAGCAAAATTTTCGCGCAAATAATGTCTACCCAAGTACCCAAACACCTATTTTCTAACTCAAACACGAAATACTTACCTGGAGAAGAACCTATCCAAGCTCCTCTGCAGCAAAATGTCGACGTGTCTCTGTTCCTCTCTCCTATAAAGCGATGCGAAACTCCAAGAAGAGAGTGAAGAAGAGAGGTTTTCGGGATGCAAAATTTCTCTGTTGAAGCGGAAGAAGAGATTTCTCAGAAAATCTGGGATTTTGGTGGAAGAGGAGAGCTTTGTCGATGATGTTAGGGATTTTACATCTCCAATTCGATTTTTGGTATAAATGAGCCAATTTAGGGTTTCTTTCATTAAATTGGTTCGCTGCACCGGTTTATTCCATACCGAATTATTTAACCGATTTTGTCTACGTGTCAATTGATTCTGACGTGTAATCCAACGTGGCCAAGCAAAATAACTTCTCAGACGCCACGTTTACACTTTCGAATGCCACATCAGCAAATTTTGTCTAATTTGTCAATCGACAACGAGTTCAGGTATTTTTTTGTTTCATTAAAAAAGTTTGGTGTTTATTTGACAAAAAAAAAAAGTTCGGTGTTTTTTTGTCAAAATTGAAAAGTTTAGTGTTTTTTTTGGGATTATCCCTTTATGATTTTTTAAAAGGTCATGTATTTATCTGAGAATTTTATAGTTGAAGTATTTATTTGAGATTTTTGTAAAAGTTCGAGTATTTATATACGATTTTTTTTATTATTTCACAACTTTACTTTTTTATATAGATAATATACTAATAATTTTATAATAATTTAATGTTATAGATATATTTTTTCTATATCAAACAAATAATTTATATTGTAAATAGATAATTATGAACAAATTATTATAAAATTAAATGAGAAAAGAATTTATTTTTATTTTAAATATATTTTATTTTAATAAAAATTATTATTATTTTAAATAAAATTTATTAATTTATCATCTGTAACACATTAATTATAAAAAATTATGATAATACTAAATAATAAATTTTATTTTTTAATAAAATGGTGAGAAGAAATTGGGTAAATTTAAATATTTATTAATAAATTTTATTGTTTTAATCGATTTATGTGGTTAAAATGTTCGATTAAAAGTCTATATAAAAAAATATAATTGTACTGTATTTATAATTATATAATATATAATATAGAAATTATTATAAGATTAAATGAGAAAAGAATTGATTGTTATTTTAAATGCAATTAATTTTTTAAAAATTTATTTTTTATTTTAAATAAATTTTGTTGATTTATCATTTATAATATATTGATTATGAATAAATTATGATAAAACTAAATATTACCTTTTTAAATTAGATTTTGAAAAATTAAATACTGAAACAAATTTAATTTATTCTTATTTTTAATGATTTATCAATTTATTTTATCAATAAAGGCTTTGATTGGAAGTGATTTTTCCAATTTTTGAAAGTCAAAAACCTAAAAAATCTCCGGTCATGATTTTTTTTTATTTTCAGTTTTTGGAAAATAAATTTTTTAAAAAACTAACGTGAAAACCAAAAATCACTCTTTTATAGATTTTAAGAATTTTTTATTAGTTTTTTATTTTTATTAAAAAATTAATTATAAATTATTTTTCAAATTTTATTAGTCAAAATATATATTGTACACATCTTATATTGTTATTATTAATATTAATAAATATTATTTTTGTTTTAATACTAAAAACTCTTTTCGTAATTTTTAAATATAAAATCAAAAACTAAAATCTAAAATATTATTTCTACCAATCAAGTTTTTTAAAAACTGTAAAAACTATAAAAACCAAAAACCTAAAATAAACTATTACCATTGAAGACCATATTTGAGATAAAATTATAAAAAAAAAATATAATTACACCTTATATTCAATTGTTTGGACAAACTAGTGAAGTTTCTATTGGATATTATTGTTTTCATCGGAGAACACCAAAGCCCGTTCGGCCCAAGTTAGTGCATGTAAACGACATCATTTTAAGAAGTCGGCTTTTTAGATCTGCGAAACCAGAACTCGGGTGCAGTTCTCGTGCCGTTTGTATCTAAAGCTTTTGCAAAATCATCTCTTCGAAAAAATGGTCTACCCCACCCTTACCATTCTACCTTTCGGTAGAAGAGATTTCTAGGGTTCTTCCGCTCGCAGAGATTGAGAGGGAGATCAAGATTTTTTGGTCCTTGCATATACCGAATCGGAACCCTAGTTCTGTGAACAAAAGCCATGGCTCGTCACAGAGACGATGATGAATATGTTGATGAGTACGATGAAGAGGACGCTGCGGCGGAGTTAGACGAGGAGGAGGAGGAAGAGGAGGAGCGAGGAGGCCGAGGAGGAAGTTCGAGGCGGAAGCGGACGAGATCGGGTTTCATCGATGACTATGCGGAGGAGGATTCCGAGGAGGAGGAAGATGAAGATGATGATTATGGAGGTCGTGGAGCAAGGGGAAATAAGAAGAAGAAGAAGACTTCGGCTTCCATATTTTTGGATGAAGAGGCCCAGGTGGATGACGATGAGGAAGAGGAAGAAGAAGAAGGAGAGGATGGTAAGGGGAATTTGAACTTTCTTCTGTCGAGTTCTTTTGATTTTAGAACTTTCACTTCTCAGTTAACTTCGACCTCCTTGCTTTTTGGTTTTCATTAGATATGAACTCGAGGACTTTACTGTGCTTGTTTGAGCTTGAACCTAAGGATTAATGGTGGGCTAAGTGATTAGGTTACCCCGAGTAGTAATTGTTGAGATTCTTGGTTCTGGGCTATCGATGCAGTTTTGAATTATGTGTTTTTCATGTCAAGATTGTTTCTTTTTCACATGGGTACTTTGAGGATTCAAAGCAGTATTGCATTCCGATCTCTTGGCAAGCAAAGCTTGTTTTCAGTCACGTGAAAAACTTCCAGTATATAATGGAGTATTATTTGCTATAGACCGTAGTCTTTCACTCGTAATCTGTCAGGTTTGCTTCTTACTTTGTATGTTCTCTTGATCTGTCGAGTTTGCTGCTTACTGCTAGTAAATATCATGTTTTATTTTAATTGCAGATTTCATAGTGGATGGTGGAGCCGACATACCTGATGAAGGTGTTGGTAGACGACTTCATGATCGTAGGTTTCTTTCTCGTGAAGAAAACGAAGAGGATGTTGAAGATCTTGAAAGGAGGATTCAAGAGAGGTATTCTAGGCATCATGCGGAATATGATGAGGAGGCCACTGATGTTGAGCAACAGGCTCTTTTGCCGTCGGTCCGTGATCCGAAATTGTGGATGGTGAAATGTGTGGTAGGTATTTTACATTTTTAGGCTTCAAAATTGGAAGTCTCGTTTCTCCATGCTTATTCCATTTCCTATCAAAAGCTTATTTGTATTCCTTAGTGTTGATTCTCTTCAATTGGGAATTTCCAATATCAGATTGGCCGTGAAAGGGAGGTTGCTGTTTGTCTTATGCAAAAATTCATTGATAGAGGATCAGATTTGCCGATCAGGTCTGTTATTGCACTTGATCATCTGAAAAACTATATATATGTTGAAGCAGATAAAGAAGCTCATGTGAAAGAGGTATTTTCTGCTTTCCCTCATGCATATGATTTTTTTTTATGAGCCTAGCACGGTGTTTCATCAGTGTTAAGGTAATTTGATATGTTACATTGGTTTGCTTACATGTGGTTTAGGCCATCAAGGGAATGCGGAATATTTATCATAGTCAAAAGATTTTACTTGTTCCTATAAGAGAAATGACGGATGTTCTCTCTGTTGAAAGCAAAGCAATTGATCTATCACGAGATACCTGGGTTAGAATGAAGATTGGAACATATAAAGGGGATCTTGCTAAGGTATGGTCCAGTTTCCTCTGTTCTTTATATGACAAAATCCCTGAATCTCACTGAGATGATCTTTTACAGGTTGTTGATGTAGATAATGTGCGTCAGAGGGTCACGGTGAAGTTGATCCCGAGGGTCGATATGCAGGCTCTGGCTAATAAGTTGGTATGGCATCTTTCCATTCTTATGGAGGATATATCGTGTTATTACTGTTTGCTAAATATGTCTTACTGACCAGAGTTACAGTATGTTACTTTGAATGACAATGAACATTCTTGCATATGTAAGAGTTTTAGATATTGCTTTAGATGTCTAAACTATTCAATTATTTGTGCACGTTGGGTATATGCAGGAAGGGAGAGAAGTTGCAAAGAAAAAAGCCTTTGTTCCACCTCCCCGTTTCATGAATATTGATGAGGCGAGGTACTTCTTCCTTTACACCATTCAGTAATTTTGAGGAGCAAATGTTGTAGAGAAGATTTTTTTTTTGGTGATGGGTTTTCTGTGTCAAAATTTTAGGGAATTGCACATTCCTGTCGAGCGCCGGAGGGATCCAATTACTGGCGAATACTTCGAAAATATTGGTGGCATGCAATTCAAAGATGGTTTCCTGTACAAAACAGTGTCGATGAAGTCAATAACTGCCCAGAATGTTACACCGAGTTTTGATGAGCTTGAAAAATTCAATAAACCGAGTGAAAATGGGGAGAGCGACATTGCTAGTCTGTCAACTTTATTTGCAAACAGAAAGAAGGGGCATTTCATGAAGGGTGATGCAGTTGTTGTCATCAGGGGTGATCTAAAAAATTTGAAAGGATGGGTTGAGAAAGTGGATGAAGAGAATGTTCATATCAGACCAGAAATGAAAGGCCTCCCTGTAAGCATTCATGCTCCAGGATTCACCTTTTAGATGCTTTTAAAATTCTTGAGCCAGTAAAAAAGGTTGTGTGTGATTCTTGTGTTGCAGAAAACCATTGCTTTAAACGAGAGAGACCTTTGTAAATACTTCGAACCTGGAAATCATGTGAAGGTTGTTTCTGGCACCCATGAAGGAGCGACCGGCATGGTTATCAAAGTTGACCAGCATGTGCTTATCATTCTGTCTGATACAACAAAAGAAGATGTAAGCCATATTTTGTGCAACTCATGAACAAATTTGCTATCAAAAAAAGAAAATAAATCAAACGAGGATTATATTTTCAGGTCCGGGTGTTTGCTGATCATGTTGTTGAGAGCTCAGAAGTGACAACAGGTGCTACCAAAATAGGAGACTATGAAATCCATGACCTTGTGCTTCTGGAGTAAGTAGAGACCCAGTTTTAAGTGATGTATCTTTGTCATTCACAGATGTATGAGAATTCTAATTTCTTGATGCAGTAATCTGAGCTTTGGGGTAATCATACGACTGGAAAGCGAAGCTTTCCAGGTAAAGTGCTATAACTTGTGTGATCGTATCTTTTTGTTTGGAATGTTCTCTAATTCTGTTTGCTCTTTAAGGTTCTTAAAGGGGTCGCAGAGAGACCGGAGATCGTTCTTGTCAAACTCAGAGAAATCAAGTGCAAAATTGAGAGGAAATCCGATGCACAAGATCGATACAAAAATACCGTCTCCGTGAAAGATGTTGTCAGAGTCATTGAGGGTCCTAGCAAAGTCAGTGACCATTTTTTGTTTACCTGTGAATTAACATTCCTGTGTGCTGGTCTTACACTAGTTTATTTGTGTTTAATAGGGTAAGCAAGGTCCAGTGATGCATATTTATAAAGGGATCTTATTTATAAATGACCGTCATCACCTTGAGCATGCTGGATTTATCTGCGCTAAATGTACGTCATGTGTTGTTGTTGGAGCACCACGTCCCGGTACTGATAGAAATGTAAGCCTTTCTTTTCTGTCTGATTATTTTTTTGTTTATATACGGCAATAAAATTACCGGTCTTATTAACTTCTTTACTAGGGTGATTCCATGTCAAGGTTTGGCACTTTCAAGACACCGGCCCCAGTGCCCCAATCTCCTAGGAGATCTCAACGAGGAGGCATGGGATATAACTGTATGTTCAGATTTCCTGATATCATCTTTGTTACCATTAGAAAGTTCTATTGGTTAATATCAGTTGATATTTCTTCTATTTTTTTTTAAAAACAGTCCCTGCTTTGTTCTAAGTTTTAGCACTGTGAAATGTTCATGTGCACGATAAATTTACTGCTACAGTTTCTTGTAATTTTGAACTGTATTTTGAATTTGCAGCGGGAGGGAGACATAGAGGAGGAAGAGGGGGTCATGATGCGTTGGTGGGTACCACCGTGAAAATCCGACTGGGTCCTCACAAGGGATATAGGGGTCGTGTAGTGGAAGTCAAAGGCCCGTCAGTACGGGTGGAACTCGAGTCTCAGATGAGAGTTGTGATAGGTAATGCTATCTATTTGACTTCTCCTGACCTAGTTTTTTTATGTGTTTCTTTATGCATTCTAACTGTATTTGCATTTGCAGTTGACCGGAATGCAATATCGGATAACGTGGTTGTGACACCGATGAGGTAAAATAATATTCAAATCCTTTTTTGTTGCCGGTGGTTATTCCATAATTTATCAAACGGGAAAGCGATAATATCGTTTGTCCCTTCTGTGCAGAGACACATCTCGGTATGGTATGGGAAGTGAAACGCCTATGCATCCTTCTCGGACACCTCTTCATCCATATATGACTCCGATGCGGGATTCTGGAGGTTCGGTTTTCTCAAACTCTTGCAGAGTCTAGAGACTCGGATGTTTCTTTATCTGGTTTCGTCTTTTTTAAATCTTATCCCGTTTGTAAAATATACTTTGAAAAATTAACAGCTACACCGATCCATGATGGGATGAGAACCCCCATGCGTGATAGAGCTTGGAACCCATACACGCCCATGAGTCCACATAGGTAATACTTCTTTTCTTCCATCTTTATTTTTCAGATGTTGGTTTTGTGTACTATTCCCCAAGCTTTACATGATGTATTAGTCTCATGTGGCTAGAAAACAAATAATATTCAGCATTCTGATAATGGCATGCATTTTGTTGAAGAATCTCTACTAGTGTTTATTACCTAATCAGAGAAATAAATTGGGTGGTGGTATATTTTTAGGGATAGTAACTGGGAAGAAGGGAATCCGGCGTCATGGGGAACAAGCCCTCAGTATCAGGTAAGGTTTCATCCAAGTCCTGGCCACCAGTGAATTCTATGTCTCTCGGTTATGTTGTAATTGTTTCTCTTTTCCAGCCCGGAAGTCCTCCTTCTCGAGCCTATGAAGCACCGACACCTGGCTCCGGATGGGCTAGTACCCCTAGCGGTAGTTACAGTGATGCCGGGACACCAAGGGACAACAGTTCCGCCTATGGTATTTGTCACTTCCTTGCAAGCCGGTGTTTTCTTTTTTTCCGTTCTTGCTTTGGCCGATGTCCTCACGTTTCTTTCTCACGCAGCCAATGCCCCGAGTCCTTATCTTCCATCTACGCACGGGCAACCCATGACGCCAAACTCGGCATCTTACTTGCCCCGCACTCCAGGAGGACAACCTATGACTCCTGGAACCGGTCTTGATGTCATGTCCCCTGTTATCGGTAGTCTCTCTTATTCATCCACCCAATGTTTTCATACCCAAAATTTCTCCTTTTATTTTTTTGCGGGTTTCTTCTTAGCTTACGTACCGTGAGAATTACAGGTGGAGATGCCGAAGCGTGGTTTATGCCTGATATTCTGGTAGAAGTGCACAAGGCTGGAGAGGATACCGATGTGGGAGTCATTCGAGATGTTCTTCCGGTTTGTTTCTCATCCTTTCTTACCGTATACGCCTCGGTGCTATCGAATGCATCCTCATTCCTCACACGCCATACACTCGGATTCTATCGTTGCACTTTAGAAACTTGTCCCGAGGATCCAATATCATCGGAAGA
>NW_010968415.1:566092-590230 GCF_000463585.1 Tarenaya hassleriana | reverse complement strand
GGAAGAGTGTTTCTTACTCGGATATATTATGCCCATTTGTTTATACAGGACGGGTCGTGTAAAGTGGCGATGGGGTCAGGCGGGGAAGGGGAGGCCGTGTTGGCCCTCCCGAACGAAATGGAGATAGTGCCGCCGAGGAAGAACGACAGAGTGAAGATAGTAGGAGGATCGTATAGAGGGTCGACTGGTAAACTAATAGGGGTTGATGGGTCCGACGGTATCGTTAGGTTAGATGACAGCCTTGACGTCAAGATTCTTGATTTGGCTCTCTTAGCTAAATTAGCCATATGACCCTAAACCCTTTTGCCATGGTTGAAAATCCTTTTGTTTCTTTCTGTATATCAATTTCTTATTTTTGTTTGGTATGAATTTTAGGGTTCTTTGGGTTTACACCGTAATCGAGCTTTGTATGTACGGTCGTCTTCTTCTTTCTCTCCGTTTCTAAAACCTAATTTGTCTCTCTCTCTTTTTTCCATTAGGAAATTGTGGGCAAACCAATAAAAAATGTAAAAATATCATCTATTTTTATTCCTATGCACTGCCTCTCTTTGTATTCTCTTCTGTGACATCTACAACATGAATAATAATCTTTGTTTCATTCTGAATATTTTAGATTCAATTGTTTTGGATTCAGTCTTTTTAGTTTTATTGAAATTGCATGTATTTGATTTTTATGTCTCAGTTTAAGTTTTATTTAGTCTCTTGTGTGTGCGTGTAACATATTTTCAATTTTTGTTTTTGTATTAATTTTAGATTTAAGAAATTGCATTACTTCGCTTTTAAATTTAAATATGATTTTACATTATTAGATCCAAATGTCCATCCGTTTTAATTCATAGAGTCCAATTATCGTTACCCCACTATAAGTACGGGGTGGTCGTTTCGGGAAACGGTTCGGATTCGGGATGGGAATGGATCGGTTCGGTTTTTTCGGTTTTACAAAAATAGGTACCAATCGGTTTTTATATTGTGTTCGGTTCGGTTCGGTTTCGGTATTAGTTTGGTTCGGTTCCGGTTTTTATTTAAAAAAAATTTCCTTTAAAAATATTCGGTTTTTCAGGATTTGTTAAAGTTCGGTTCGGTTTCGAAAAAATTCGGTTCTTTAAAAATAATACCGTTCGGATCGAAAAAAGTACCATTTTTCGGTATGGTTCCGAAGAACTGAACCGAAACGCCCACCCTAACTATAAGTATGGCAAAATATAATATTTATAATTAATTCAATTGTTTATTTCTTAATGAAACATGAATACAAGGCAAATTTTATGTAAATATTTTATACAAAAATATAATCTCTTTATATAAAACTTAAAAGCGAAATTGGTTTTAAAATAAGAAATAAATATATATCTTCTAATTTAAAGATATAACATTAGAAATAAAGAATATAAAATCATTTAAAAATCGAACGAGACATGAAAATTTATTCAAAATAAGTTCTTTTTTTAAAAATTGATGGAAAAACCAAAATAATTACTAGTTCCTTGGTTTAATTTGTTAGCTTTCTAGAGGAGAAAAGAAGAAAGTGCAATCAATTTGCATTTTGTGTCAACGACAATTTTGACACTTGTTGATGGCATTGGCATTGGGGAACAGTGGTTTTCCAAAACCATTCCCAGATTTTTGTTCCTTGGTTTTCTCATACGGTTTCTGGTTTTGTAATGACAATAATTATTATTCTTATGATTACAGTTAAAGAAAAAAAGATGTGGATCTTAATTGATTAAGTACAAGTTTAAAAATTAAAAGTCAGTCTTAGCTGGGGCCCACTCCTCCTCTCCTCGATTCATTTTGGTTATGGTCCATATAAAATAATTCAATAAAATACAGTAATAGAATAGATAATTAGAGTTTAAATAGATGCTATCTTTTTAATATTCGGAATATATTTGAATACTGACAAAATAATGACATATATTTTAAAAAAAATAATACAAAATAATTGTTTAATTAATTTCTTTAATAATTTTTTATTAAACAATCTTCCATGTCATATATTAAAAATCTAAATCAGAATCCAGATGCATCGACCGAAGACCGGAGATGGGAGAGGTCAACTATGCCACGTCACACGAAATAGATTTCGACACGTGTCATCTCGGGCAAATCCCTGTGAGCGCCCCATGTAAGGTAAACAGTACACAGTGTCTTTTAGCAGTGTGGCGTTCTCGCAAATTATATGGCTCCCTATAAATTCAGACCCTTTCTGCTCTCCCTCTCTTCACCTTCAAGGGAAAGTGTTCAACTTTCAAAGCATTCTTACAGAGATTTCTGCATAATTTTGATCATAAACACAAGAGATTGATATGTCGACTGCTGGTCAGGTTATTCGCTGCAAAGGTAGATTCTTTTCTCATGCGTTCCTTCTTCTCTCTTCGATTTTGATTCTCCCTGTAGATGCCTGTATATGCATTTGTATATACAGACATATGTGTATGTACGTGTTCCGGGTCTTGGGGTTGGGGGATGCTGTTTTCTTGTTTCAAGACTGAAAAACTCTGTGTTTGATTCGAGTTTTACATGAAAGTTGGTATTTTTATTTTCTGGGTCTGAGATTTCACTGAGTTATTATCCATCCGATCATATTAAAAACCAAAGTATATAAATAAATGATTTTGTGTATGAAAGCTGCGGTGGCGTGGGAAGCTGGAAAGCCACTGGTGATGGAGGAGGTGGAAGTGGCTCCTCCTCAGGCTAACGAAGTTCGTCTCAAGATTCTGTTCACTTCTCTTTGTCACACCGATGTCTACTTCTGGGAAGCTAAGGTAACTCTGCTTTCCCCTTTCGATGAATTTGTTTTGAGTTCGAGCTTCAAGAGAATCAGAAGTTGTTCCTTTTTGGTGTTTACAGGGACAGACACCGTTGTTCCCTCGGATTCTTGGGCATGAAGCTGGAGGGTAAGCAAATAATCTGAAATGGGTTTGAATGATCTGTTGTCTTTGTTCTACCAGGATCTGGTTTTCATGTAATAAGGGTTGTGTGTTGTTGTATTACATAGGATTGTGGAGAGCGTTGGTGAAGGTGTGACTGATCTTCAACCAGGAGACCATGTTCTTCCCATCTTCACCGGAGAGTGTGGGGATTGCCGCCATTGCAAGTCCGAGGAAAGCAACATGTGCGATCTTCTAAGGATCAATACCGAGAGAGGAGTCATGATCCACGACGGGAAACCGAGGTTTTCGATCAACGGGAAACCCGTCTACCATTTCCTCGGGACATCCACTTTCAGTGAATACACAGTTGTTCACTCTGGTTGTGTTGCCAAGATCAACCCCAATGCCCCTCTTGACAAAGTCTGTGTTGTCAGCTGCGGATTATCAACCGGTGAGTCTTGTAATAATCTCTATATGTATATGTGACGGCCTTTCGAGAAATTGTATGCATATGTGATGGCTTTTGTTCTTGTTCTTGGAAGGTCTTGGTGCTACCTTGAATGTTGCTAAGCCAAAGAAAGGTGACTCGGTCGCCATCTTCGGGTTGGGAGCCGTTGGCCTCGCTGTCAGTAAATTTTCTTGAACTTGTTTTAGCTTCAGTAAACTGATCAATGATCTGATTTATGCTGAAATACACATCTGTTGGGTTTTCGATATTCGTTAGGCTGCTGAAGGTGCGAGGATTTCCGGGGCTTCGAGGATCATCGGTGTCGACCTGAACCCGAACAGATTCGAAGAAGGTAAAACCAGAACCACTTACTTCTCAAGATCTTGGGCTGACCAATCATTATGACCAGTTCAGTTGTGTAATAATCTTATGTTTTTGCAGCTAAGAAGTTCGGTTGTACGGAGTTTATCAATCCAAAGGACCATGACAAACCTGTTCAACAGGTTTGTGTCTCTTCCGACACAAAAGTTTCTTCCTTTACGGTTTCCCTCTCTTGTCTGAAACACTATACGATCGCTTCAGGTGATTGCTGAGATGACTAACGGAGGAGTTGATCGAAGCATCGAGTGCACCGGAAGCATCCAGGCCATGATCTCCGCATTCGAATGCGTCCACGACGTAAAGACCATTCACCTGATAACCCTAGGCCACGGAAGTCTGTTATCTGAAATGTTTATTTTTTTGTGTGTGATTTCAGGGATGGGGTGTTGCGGTGTTGGTGGGTGTCCCCAACAAAGACGACGCCTTCAAGACTCATCCGGTGAATTTCCTCAACGAGAGGACCCTTAAAGGCACATTCTTTGGGAACTACAAACCAAGAACTGACATTCCCGGGGTCGTGGAGAAGTACATGAACAAGGTACTCTCTCTTGTCTTCTGTCTTAAAAACATTTCTCTGTTTATGCATTGTTACTATATACATATGTATGTCATTGCAGGAGCTTGAACTGGAGAAATTCATCACACACACAGTCCCGTTCTCAGAGATCAACAAAGCTTTCGATCTCATGCTGAAAGGAGAGGGCTTGAGGTGTATCATCCGCATGGACGGCTGATTGAATTCTCTGATCTTTTGATGAATCTGTGGATTCTGGTTTCTGGGTTTCTCAGATCTTTGGGTTTTTTTTTATAGTGAATTAAGGATTACAAAAAAAAAAAAGCTCAAGAGCTTCCTGTTCCTGAGCTGTCGTATTTGTGTATGTTCTGTTTTAATTATGATCATGAGAAACCCTAAACTCTTATTTAATTTATTATTAAATTAAATCCGATTTAACTTCAGGTTTTTGGGTGATTAAAACAAATGGAAAACTACAATACATTGCATAAAAAGAAATGGAAACTCCACAAATATTCCACTTCCTTGAGAGAAAAGGAAACAACGGATCTAAACCCTAAGCCCTTATAAATACCGATCTAAACCTTAGCTTCTGTCCTCACTTCATCGATTCAGAGCAGAAAATCACTTTCACCAGTTCAGCACAGCAGTCATGGACACTTATTACAGTGCGGTGCCCTCTCTGAGCCATCGTATAGAGCAAAACTTGGAAGCCGACGATTTCACCATCGACGTCAGAGCTGAGGTTTTTCAACCCGGGTTTACGGGTTCGCCTCTTTCCTTGGAGCGTTCCTTCTCTCCCGACGAATTCATCTATGAAGACGACGAATCGCCCGGGAAAGAGGAGCTTTCCTACTTCTTGATTGATTCCGGGATCGAAGGATTCGATGCTCAATACATGATGATTGACCTTATTCTCTACGCCTGTGAGGTCGTGAATTCAATTCATAATGGGTTTAAAGGAGTTGTCTCGTTGACGTTGACGGTTCGGTTTCTTCCCGAGGAGGTTAACCGTGCCGGTTCAAGACCAAATCCCGGTTTAGGCTGGAGAACCGGTGGTGAGGACTGGGAAAGATTCTTCATTCCAGTTGAGCTTAAACCGGTTGTCGGACCGGCGGTGAAGAGCCGAGACGGAGCTACGAAGAAAGACGGCGGGAGATTTTAGGGTTTCTTGGGCGTGAAGCAACAGTCTCGTTTTCTCATAATATCTTTCCTTTTTTTTTTTCTTTTTATTTTGGTGCTTTGATGTAAAGAAAGAAAAGGAAAAATGAACCGTTTGTTTCCATTTTTTATGTTTAATTTTTATTTTCCTTTTTTTCACAGCATATTATTTAGACCCGCTTGTCCAATATCCGCTCCAGATGTGACGTGGCTACATCTTATTAGCCCTCAGTCTCACCAGCTGCGTTTCTCTGCAGCAACCCGCACGTGAGCTCCTGTGCACCCTTCCCTCTGCGCCGTCCATCTTTTATTTCGTTGGGATTTAATTTGGTTAAAACTAATGATGGTTTATAAATTTTAAAAAATATTAGGTCTTAAATTTTATAATTTTGATTTTGTAACAAATTTAAGATAAAATCTGGATTCGATCAATTGTGATCTTGAATATGAAAACTATAAATTATTTAAAATATTCAGAAATTAGATAATTTTGTTCACTTTTAAATTGAATAAAGAATTCAAATGAAGAATGATCAATTTCTTTTATTTATTTATAATTGTTCCTGAAGTAGAAATCGTTCGTTCTCTTTTCTGTTATCTAGAAATTGAATATAAAATAAATATTCCCAGATTTAGTATTGTCAACGTACAAATTTAAATTAAAAAAGACAAGTACATATGCCCCTAGAAATTTTACGCATTAAAGCATATAATAGCAGTACGAAACATATGTTATGCCTTGTTCGTTCAGTGTCAGAACCGATGGAAATCTAACAATCTATGGTGTAATAATCATCGTCTATTTCCACGATCATAATAATATCATAATTAATATTCATCACTTATATATCCAAGAAAATATTATGTTTTTGACAAACAAACCAAAAATATTGTGGACCGTACTTATATCCAACAACTCATTTTCATCATCCATCTTACAATCTAATATGCTTCTACTCCAAGTTCGAGTCTCAATTGGAACCGGGATATTCATCTGGGTTTCTCCGATCTCCTGTAGAAGATATAATTAGATCGAAAACATGATGAACTTCCGAATTATAAAAAAAAATATATGCTTCCAAATTTTTTCTAAAATATACAAAGAGGCTTACTTCATCACATATATTACAATGTGACAACAAAAAATGTCTCTCCTCTTTCCTCTTTATTTGTCTTTGTCCTTGCAATGAAACAGAAAATCATCACACGAAGTCAGGCGTGGCTAACAGAGTTGGTAAATGGGTATATACAAAAAGTGCTCTATCTTCGGTTCGAACCTATACTGGCATAAACTTTACCAAAAAAAAAAATCATCACACGAACATTAATCATTGATTAATCTCATGTCCTCCTTAAACTTCTTCCTAAAAATCCTCATACTCACTCAGCAATTAATTCAATTCTCTTTTTTTTCCCCATTTTACTATTCCTAAGTTACCTAAACTCTAAACCCAAAATCCTAACTAAAACCCAGGGTTTAGGAAAAAAGGTTTAGATATAGTTTATGGTTTAGGATTTAGGATTGGATCAGGATTTAGGATTTAGATATTAAGATTGGGTGTTTAAGGTTTAGGGTTTAATCTTTAGTGTTTTAAGATTGGAGGTAAATCAGGAATACTAAAATGAAAATTTCAGAGAAAAGGTTAAAGAGATTAAAATAAATGTCTATAAAAGATTATTAGGAGGGATAACATTACTCTAATAACTGTACTCAAATGAGGGAAAAAAAAACTAAACTAATTTTCTAAACCCAAAAACACAAACTTGTTCAAAGGAAATTCCACCAAAAAAAACTTTGAAAAACCCATGAGATGATCTCACCACTAAAAGATCAATGAGATACACAAGAGCATAATCTGCAACCAAAAGCCAACTAAAGAAGCCTCAAGGCTCTTTAATCCATATCATGTAATTTCACTAAACTCTGCATCCTTTTGGTTACCAACTATATTCTGATATAATAATAGGGGAAAAAACCTCATATAAATCATCAACTTCTACTGTACTGAAGTCTGAGGACAGATCAACACAAAAAATAATTCGAGAAAAGTTCATAGGAAACTGACCTAATGTTGAGAAGGTACCGGAGGGTGGTTACGGCCGGAAGATGGTGAAGAATGGCAGCACAAACGACCTGAGAATGTTTTTTTTTTTCATGGATGATGACAGTTTTTCTGGTCGGTGGTGGGTGTGGTTGGAATTTAGAAGAAAATAGGAGCATTGTATTGAGTTGGTTTGGGTAACAAGGGCATCTTATCTTTTATCCTTGAACTCGGATTGGTATTCGAACTCAGCAATTGTAAATATTTACAGCCGAACGCAGATGCAGTAGCCCTCGGCGTTCCAATCATGCCCTGCAACATAAGAAATGAAAACAAAAACAATTTAGAGAAACTAATATGGCTAGGAGAAAAAAAAAATTCACATCCAAGTTCAGACCTTTGTATATGAACTTTGTATATGGCTACTTTAGTGTTACACATAGACCAGATGAGAAGTAGATTCCACCATATCATGATTAACAATGGAGTCATCTCTCATCAGTTCATCAATGCCTTTTAGAACTGTCTCGATCTTGACTGTATCGGGATGAGATTTGTCTCCTGCAACAAAAACGTGTGTTTTTTGTGTGACATCAATCCAGCTACACCCAGGTGATTTCTTCACTCCACTGTCTCTCATGGCTTTCCTCAAAGCATTGACCTTTTCCCAGCGTCCCTGCGATGCGTATATGTTCGAAAGAAGTACATAGGCCGCCGAGTTATCTGGTTCCAGCTCTATGAGCTTTTCAGCAGCCATTTTCCCTCTATTGTCGTCTCCATGAATTGTGCAAGCACCAAGAAGGGATGCCCATAATCTTGCATCTGGTTTCAGGTTTTCAGTCTCTTTTATGAGCTCACTGGCTTCTCGAAGATAACCCCATCTTCCGAGTAGATCAACCATACAAGCAGAATGATCTACACAAGGCTTAATACCATATTGACTAACCATCATCTCGAAAATCTCCCGCCCTTCAGACACTTTCCCTGCATGGCTGCATGCTGTGAGAACACCTAAGAATGTGACATCATCGGGCATAATACGGGCTCGCCTCATCACATAAAAAATTTTAAGGGCATCATCTGCATAACCATTTTTTGCAAGTCCATTAATTATGGAGTTCCAGGAGACAACGCTGTTTTTGCGCCTCATTTCAGTGAAGACCTGTGTTGAACTTTTCACATCCCCGCATTTAGCATACATATCAATGAGGGAGTTAGAGGTCAATTCATCCAGGTCATAAGCTGAGCGGATGACAAGAGAATGAATGGCTCTACCTTCTCTTAGAGATGATAGAGCGGAACACACATGAAGAACACTGACATATGTTGCCTGGTCGGATAAAGCACCATTACGATGCATTTCTTTGTACAACTGCAAAGCCTCCTCGTGGAAACCATTCTGACTATACCCTGAAATCATCCCGGTCCATAGCACAGGACTCCTAGGACTTGAGAACTCCGAGAAGAGAGCACATGCCTCTCTCATTCTGTGCGAGTTCATGTACAAACCCAGTAGAGAAATGCCAAGGTATTCTTCATCATACAAAATACCCCTCTTTATTATTTGACCATGGATTTGTGTTCCCACCATCAGACTTTTCGGTTCATGACAAGCATCAAGAAGCGCAGCAAAAGTTATTTCCGATGGGTCAAAACTTCTAGCTAGCATCTCTTGGAACAGAATTACAGCTTTTTCTAAGTTGTTCTGAGAATAACCGCCGATCAGAGCATTCACGGCCACCACGCTCCACTCAGGCACAGAATAGAGAACTCTACGTGCATCTTCTATGATCCCGCACTTGGCATACATGTCTATGAGCGAGCTAACCGTATAAAGGCCAGTTTCTAAACCACATTTGACAGAGATACCGTGAACTTGTTTTCCCTGGTGAAGACCTTGAATATTTGCACACGCGTTTAGCATGCTGACCAAACATGGCTCATCAGGCAACATACCCCACAAGTTCATCCTCTTGAACAAGTTGAAAGCCTCAATCTCATCTTCTTCTTGGACATAGCCACTGATTATTGCATTCCAGGAAACATTGTCTCGATCACACATTCGTTCAAAAAGTTGCCTTGCATCTTCTAGAGCACCGCATTTTGCATACATATCAACTAATGCATTTCCGACGAATAGATTTGTCGCTAACATCTTCTTGATAATAATTGAGTGAAACTGCTTGCCTGGTTTTGGATCTTGCAATGAAGCACAGGCGCTCAAGATGCTTGTAAAAGTATAATCATCAAGGTCAAAACCTGAGCATTTCATATCCATGAAAAGTTCCATGACTTTGTGAGTGTTACCATTATGTGCATAACCCCTCAACATTGAATTCCACAAGACATCATTTTTCTCTTCCAATTCATCAAATACTTTCTCTGCAGCCTCCATTTTCCCACATTTTGTGTACATGCTGACCAATGAACTGCCTACATAAACACTGGGAGCAAGGCCTTGTTTAATAGCCTCAGCATGAACTACCAAACCAAAATCAAGATTCCCCATATTTGCAATGGCACTCAAAACACTTGCTAATGTAGAACGTGAAGATTTAACACCAGATTTTCGCATGTCACGGAAGTATTTGATAGCCTCCGCCTCATATCCTCTTTTGCTGTGCCCTGAAATCATCACATTCCATGCTACTACATCTGGGCTCGGCATCTCAGCAAACAATTGACGTGAATCATCCAGTCTTCCCAGGCTGACATACGTATTCATGACAGTAACGGAAGCTAAACGGTCGGGTCTATGGCCTATATCCCGTATGTTTTCATATACGCTCACGGCTTCCTTGGGTAAACCTGCCTTGACATAGCCAGAAAACAAACATGTCCAGGAAACCGTATTAGGGTCCACTAACTCATCAAACGCCCGTTGAGCATCACTTAAAACCTCACATTTGGCGTACATATCAACCAGAGCACCTCCACAATATGAACAGGATTCAAGTCCCATCTTTACCATGCTGCAATGAGTTTGTCTGCCGAACTGTACATCCATCTCCTTGGAACAGGACGATAAAAGAATCGAAAAAGTGAATACATTCGGTGAAACCTGGATATCAAGCAACGACACGAAACTCTTCAAAACCCGCCCCGATTGCCCAATCCTGGAATACATTGACAGAATCGAGTTCCACGCTGTTATATCCTTTTCAAGTAATTCAAAAGCTTTCTCAGCAGAGCCCACTTCCCCACATTTGGCATACAAATCCAAAATGGCATTGCCTAACATACCCTTCGAACCGAACCCAAGTATCAAGCTCTGGGCATGCACAGCTTTTCCAGTTCTCAAGGCCTGTTCAAGTCTGTGAGGCATTTCATCGAACACCTTGCGACTCTTCACCTTTCCGCATTGTTTCAGACAATTCTCCAGTAGACGACCATACACATGATCTTGTCTGGGTAAAACATGTCCATAGCTCAGGTTCCGACGAGCCAAATCCGAAACAAAGCTCAGACGATGGATCAAGGAGAAAGAATCGATCTTGGGCGTCGATGGTCTGAAGAGACATCGAGAAAAATACATGGATCCGGCTGCGACCCGAGAACAGATGAATCTTGCCCGCGCGAGAATTGGGAATTCGTATCCTCTTATTCATGAGAAACTAAAGGCATCTAACCTCGCCAGCTTCGCCCAATTCGAAGAACTACACAGAGTGTCTTGTTTTGGCGCCAAATAGTCAACTCTTCCAACCGTTTGAATCCGGGTCGACCCGACTGAGAAAACCCGACCCCCTTTTGCACCAGACTGAATTCAAAGGAGAGTGCTCCTTAGTTAAGGTTCTTCACTTCATCTTCCCTTCTTGAATCCTTGATCACTGAGAAAATTAGTGGTGGCGGCGATTCTAACCGTATTTTGTGTAAGCTTTTTCTTTTGCGTAGAAAAGTCTTAGTTTGATATCTTCGTAAAGCGTGCTTCACTCATTTACTTGCATTATGAAGGTATCTTTTTTTGTATCATTTCAAAAAAAGTTGACCTTACTGTGTGTAAGCGTAGACGCCAATATTATTATTGATAAATTAATACTAATAATATCATAAAAATAAAATAAAATAAAATTATTGATTTGTTTAGAGATAAAAAAATCATTTAAAAAAGAAAATTACATATAAATATCTAAATTTTTATAAAAATCCCAAATAAATATCTAAATTATAAAATATCAATATAAATACTTATCCTTTTTAAAAACCTATATAAATATCTAGATTTTTGAAATTTTCATAAATAAATCAAATATTTCTAAAATAAAAATAACCAATGTCATTAACAGATTTTGGATTTATTTAAGAAATTTTCAAAAATTTAGGTATTTTTTTAAAAATTTTAAAAAAATCAGATATTTATATAAAAGTTTTATATTTTAGATATTTATTTAAAATTTTTGTAAAAGTTTAGGTATTTAAATACTATTTTTTAATTTTTATTAGGTATTTATGCATATATATCATTAATACATATTTATCTATATAAATTCATTAAGAACTTGAAATTTATATGATTAAATAAAACAGAAAATAAAATGCATTGTTCTTTACATAGAAAATTTACGATTGTTTTCATATTTAAATAAGACAAGTTGGTTTCAATAGAAGAATGAATCTCATTACCATTATTCCATTAAAATTGTGTTGTTTTAATTTCGAAATTATATAGCCGAACATTCCTAATAAAAAAAATTCAAGATAAGTGGGTAATCATATTAAAAAATCACACAAAACCCTTTCATTTTTTATATTATTATTGAAGATCAATCAAATGAAAATGGCAATTAAACGACCAACCAAACCAGAAACCCTAATCTTCCCTTTTTCCCCTTTAATTCCATTCATCTAAATGATCAATTGCTTCCAACCCAAGAAACCACTAAGAAAAAACACCAGAGAGAGAAAAACCAGACACATAACAACACTTCCTACAATGCCTCTGGCGTAATGAACAGACAACCTCAGAAGAAGTTTTTTTTTCCTCTCCTTCGTCAATCATCAATGGAGGGACGAGTTGTGTTCGGCAAACGCTGGCCACTGACAAAGCTGCTGAACAAGTGCAGAGCTCGTGAAGGCTGCGCGTAAGGAACCATATGGGCAGCGCCTCTCACCGTCGCGAACGTCAGTAGATTTCCGTATTCCGTCACCCATCCGCCGACCTATTCCTCGCCCGGATCGTAAAGTTCGAAACTTTGTGAAGAAATTTGCATAAAAAGGAAGATCCAATTCCCGGGTTTTTATCATTCTTGGGCTATAAGGGTAAATTTTCGGTACCTGGCCTTTGTGAAACCAAGCTCCATAAGGAACTGTGTTCTTGAAGTCGAGCTCCTGGGCCAGTTCCCGTACAAGAGTTCTTGAACCAAGTAGCGGAACTACAGAATCTTGATCTCCGCTGTAATATGAAGAAACCGGCGGTTTAGGCTTAGGAAGACGAACTCCGAAGTAGAAGAAGAAGAAGAAGAGAGGAGACTTACCTGAAGATCCAAACATAGATTTTGTTCTGTACGATCCTCTTTAGTATCGGTAGCATGTCGAGATTCCCGTCGGTATCGCTGTAATTCAACTGGCTGAAACAGAGACATGACAAAACGACTGAATTCAGTAACAGAATACACAGATGAAACAGGAGAAACCAAGCATTATGCCCTGAACAAGTCAAGACAAAACCTCAAGACTTCAGTAACACTTCAGAAAGATCAAACAGTTACGTTGCCGGAAGTGATAAACTTCAGAAGATCGGTTACATAAATTTCTGTGACACGGGTTCGGAGTTTCAGTCATTTTCTGCAACTGAAATGGATCGAATTTACCTGCTGCACATGGACCATTGGTAAGGCAGAAGAGTTCGGTTAGCGTGAAGAGCCTTTTGAACCTCCGGAAGATTGAAATAGAACTGTCTTTCGTAGGTCATACACACGTCGACTCCCAAACTCATCTTAGTAGCCTGATAATGAAAAATAAAAGCAATTTCTCGATCTGATGATACATCGTTTCAGATTCTAAAACACTTGAAGAAGGCGGAAACGCTGACTGAAAATGATCAAGGGTGAGGCTTTTACCATTTTCTTGAGCCTAAGCTCTTGCTCAACGATAGACGGGTAGCAGACATCGAGGATAACGTCGTAATAGTTGACATATTCAGAGACAATGCTTCCAACTTCGCCTAGAGCGTCATCGCAGGCCTTGCTCTCGTTATGCGGGCTGGAGAACGTGTAGTCTTCAAAGTTACATTGGGCCGTTATAGTGAGGCCGAGTTCATCAGAGATCATCCCGTGTGACCAGAAGAACTCGTATGTCGCTGGAACGTCTCTGTCCAGCTTTAGAAGCGGATTCCCGATCTGATCAAAACCCAAAAAAAACAATGAATAATAATCATAACTCGGAGAAGAAACAAAATTTGGATCAAATGGAGAGAATTCTTGGCTTCTCGGCTTACTGCAATGCCTTTGACATTGAACTTGAAACCCGATGAACGTGCGTTATAGTTCAGTATCACATCAGCCAGCTGAGGAATATAATGCCCTGACGAAGATACGATTTGGATCCATTTTACGTTCCAAGAATCAAAATTTTGCGCCGAAATATCCGTGTTTTTATATCGATGATCACATACCGGCGTAGCTTTCTCCGGTGAGAAAGAGATCGCGGGATTTAAACTCGGGGAACTTCTTGAACCATCTCAACAAGAACACAAGCATATCCTTCGCTGTTTCAAAAATTCAAGAACCTGAGGTGACTTGGTATAAAAAAAATGATGCAGAGAGAAGATTATATTCACACAATTTGTCACTGAAATCGATGTAAAGATTACCGGTAGAGGCGTCGCCGGTATTGTAATCGGAGGTTCTGTTCGAGTAGGACCATCCAACTCCGGCCGGTGACTCCACAAACAACAAATTCGAGGCTACATTACAAACAGAAAATGGCAGAAACAGAACACAATCAAAAGCAGATGAGAAGTTTACACCCGAAACATAGGATCACTGCAAGTTTTTTGGCTAATTAGAACAAGTGGTCTTCAAGATTTTACAGATTTATCACCCAAGAATCTGAAGATACATACATACATATATATGTATTTACATCAAGAACAAGTACCTTTGTTCCATGACATGGGATTCACGCGAAGTCCACGACCATCCCCTGTGGGGTAAAATGGACCCAATTCTGTAAATGCTCCTCCGCCAATTGATGAACAACCTGGTCCTGCATTGACCCAAAAAGATTGAAGCATGTGAATTTTGATTTTTTTCATGTTCTCAAAGACTCATAGTTCAGTGTTTGGAGCTTTGAAATGGATAAGGAATCAAACCAAAACATTCAGACAATGTCACGAGACCGTGAAGGAAGGAACTGTCTCAGAAAGCCAGAAACTGCAGAATTCACGTGATTCACCCCCGAACAAAAACAAAAGCTTCACATTTATTCGAAAAGATAAAAAAAAATTCAACACCCAGATGCCAAAAAAGCCACAGAATTAGCGTAAACAAGCAAAAGCACCGTAATACCCAGAAGGGCAAAAGCATTGACCCCAAGAAACGACACTCCGAGTCGAAGAATTCAATCAAACAGTAAGAACAACAAGAGACAGAGACAATGGCAGAAACAAAAAGAGAGAGAACAGACCTCCATTGAGCCAAAGGGTTAAGGGTTTGTCGAGGGGATTTTTCTCAGCCTCAACGAAGTAATAGAAAAGGCTCCGACCAGATTTGAAATCGACATCGACATAGCCAGCGAATTGTCTGAACTCGACGTCAGGTTGTCCGGGCAATTTCACCACCAGATCTTCTTCTGGGTATGCCTCTGTGAAACCCACCTTCATCACCACCGCCACCACCATGAACCAGAAGAAGAAGAAGAACCTTCCCATTTCCTCACTCTTTCTCCTCCTCCTCCTCCTCCTTCTTACCTCAGTTTTATCTTCCACTGTTTATGTGTGTGTAGTTATACACATGGAAATATTTGGCGAGGAATTTTTTTTTTTTAAAAAAAAAAAGTGAAAAGAATTAAATTTAAAAGCAACAGAATTCCAGCAAAAGAAGGGTTATGAAAGTTTTTTTAAACATATAAAAAATACATATATGCAGACAAGAAGAAATTATGAAAAGTTGACGTTACAATAATAATAAATAATACTAAGTAATTATAGCAATTGTTGAGAAGGATATGCAACAGAAATTTTGTTACATAAAGAGGCACGTGAATTCTGGAGATTTTTTGCTTTGACTAAAAAAAGGTGGGGCTCAACCCGCTGCATGCTTTGCTTATTTTTGGCTTTTTTTAACGATTAAATTAAAACTAGGTCTTCTTTGTTACTTTTTTAATTGACAAGTTATTATATGAATTTAGACCTATATTTTAAACAAAAGGTTTGAATCTGCATTTTTTATGAGAAAATATTTTATATCCTTCTTGTACTACAAAATTTTGTTTAAAATATACTTGCTAAAATTATGAGACGACTTAAAACAAATTATAAAACGTATGTATCAATTAAAGTATAAAATAATCAATTAAAAAAATATTAAATAATTCATTAGTAGAAAAAACTAAAAAGCTTTAACATTATATTCTAATAAAAAAACTATTAATTGATAATCATAAATTAGAAAAGAAATAGAGAATGAGAAAAAGATGAATAGAGAATCGAATTGAAAAGAAATTTTGGAATTATCCCAAAAAACAAAAAAGAGACTCCCAGCCGTTCCTCCAAGCGTTACTAATTAAGCGTTAATTAAGTAGATAATTAAGTACTTGTTAACATTATTTAATAACTTTATTTATTACACTCGTAGTCAAAGAGTATCCTTAGGGATCGAATCTGTTGGTGGGATAATGACTCGGACAAAATTTAATTAACAATTATTATTAAACATTTGGGAAAATGATATTTTTATACACAAAAATTAATCAAATGTGATCTTTTCATACACATATTTTTAATTTGACAAAAAACTATACTTGAATTCAAAATTTTCCAAATATCTACACGAGTTATTAAAATTAACGGTAATTATATACACAATCATCATTTCGTTAAATTTTTTTGGATTTTGTTAACTAGTACATTAGTTAGGTACCATACACGTCAGCGTATTAATTAATATAATCCAAAAAAATTTAACGAAAATGATAATTATGTATGTAATTACTATTAATTTTAATAATTCGTATAGATATTTGGAAAAATTTTAAATTAAAATGTAGTTTTTTATCAAATTAAAAATACGTGTATGAAAATATTGATAGAAGATATTATGCATTCATAATATCTTCTATCATGTAATTTGGTAAAATCCCCTTGATCTTTCCATTATCATTAGGTATACATATATACACATCAAAGCACTATGGTAATGAATACACATAAAGTAATATAGACATAATTGTATAATATATGTTATGAATGCATAATATCTTCTATCACTCCCCCGTAGTCGGAGCGGTTGCCGGATGGATGCTCAGACTGGAACGAAAATCCAAGAACAAAGAGGTGGATAGACCCTTGGTAAAGATGTCAGCATATTGTGCGGATGACGGAACATGCAATACTCGAACCTGACCCAGAGCTACCTTTTCACGGACAAAATGTATGTCAATCTCAATATGTTTGGTTCGTTGATGCTGAACGAGATTGGCCGACATATAAACCGCACTAACGTTGTCACAGAAGATAACAGTCGAACGAGTGAGGGGACAGTGGAGTTCAAGCATCAGATTACGTAGCCAACACGTTTCAGCAACTGCATTTGTTACCGCCTGATATTCGGCCTCGGCACTAGATCGAGAGGCCGTGTGTTGACGTTTGGACGACCATGACACAAGATTATCACCAAGGAAGACACAATATCCAGATGTTGATCGTCGCGTGTCCGGACAGCCGGCCCAGTCGGCATCAGAGTAAGCAATGAGAGCCGACGCGGGAGAACGGTAGAGTTGAAGGCCATGTGAAGCTGTCCCTCAGATGTATCGAAGAATGCGTTTGAGTGCGTTCATGTGAGGTTCGCGTGGATCATGCATGAAGAGACAAACCTGTTGGACTGCATATGATAAATCGGGGCGAGTAAACGTCAAGTATTGCAAAGCTCTGGCAAGACTGCGGTATAAAGTGGCATCTTCAACAGGTTTTCCAATGTCACCGGCGAGTTTGGACTTCGTATCAGCAGGAGTCAGGCAAGGATTGTATGATTCCATACTGGCCCGGTGAAGAATATCCATCGCATATTGTGCTTGAGATAGAAACATGCCATCTTTGTTGCACGTTGCTTGTATACCAAGAAAGTAGTGTAGAGAGCCAAGATCGGTCATGGCGAATTCTCCATTTAAGGCACGGATGATGTTGTTTAAAAGAGTTGAACTTGATGCTGTAAGGATGATGTCATCAACATAAAGTAGGAGGAATGCAATGCTCGTACCTTGGCAGAGTATAAAGAGGGAGGAGTCGGTTTTGCTGTGTGTAAACACAATCCGACGAGCAAACTCAGCAAATCTGTGAAACCAAGCTCGTGGGGCCTGTTTTAACCCGTAGAGAGATCGACGCAGGAGGCAAACATGATCCGGCTTGTCACTATCGACAAAACCCGGCGGTTGGTGCATATATACGGTTTCATGAAGATTCCCGTGCAAGAAAGCATTCTTCACGTCGAGTTGATGGACGGGCCAATGACGAGAGATGGCATGACTGAGAACGACCCGAATAGTTGCCGGTTTAACCATCGGACTAAACGTATCGCCGTAATCAAGACCGGGTTGTTGAGACTTGCCGTTTGCCACGAGCCGTGCCTTGTAGCGTGCATGGGATCCATCTGCATTACATTTATGCTTGAATAGCCACATAGAACGAACCACATTAGCCCCCAGGGGTCGGGGCACCAAATCCCACGTCCCATTTTTAATAAGAGCATTATACTCGTCAAACATAGCATTACGCCAGTGATGGTTCTTTAGAGCATGAAGGTGAGACTTTGGTAAAGGAGAGGGTGGTTCAACTAAAAGAGAAAGGACGTGTTTTGGTTTAGTTATTCCGGCTTTGCTTCGGGTGACCATTGGATGAGTTGTTGAGGACGTAGAAGGTGGCATGGGTTGTAAAGATGAGGATGAGGGGACGTTGATCATAGGTTGTGATGACATTTGTGGTGGATCATGTGATGGAGATGGCTGATGAGGTGGAGATGTGGTTTTTGTTGGTTTAGTGCTCTATGATGTACTGATTATGAGCTTTGTTCAGATACATTCGATGTATTGATACTTTCTATGTGTTTTTATGAGAGTATTTTATTCATTACATGTTCTTGCATGCTAGATCTGTTATGAAATCCATGTATCATTATGAATGATACTAAACTCCCTAGTCTTATGTCGTTATGGGAATATCGACATAATAAGACTAGTATGATGTGTGATTGATGATCACATAGATGATCATAGGTATTGGATACGATCACGATCATAGGTATTCGTTGGAGAATGGAATACTGGATTGACCCGCATGAGATTGTCACATGGACTAGCGTCATGACTTGAATCTCATATGACGGTTCCATGATTGGATCCTAAGACCTGAGATATCTACGGAATCCAACATGAGGAGTTGCGTGCTTTGATTACGTCAAACGTCCTGCGTAACAGGAGGACTATAAAGGCGTGTATCAGGTACGAAACGAATCATGTACTGGATTGTAGATAGTCAAGACGGGATTTGTACCTCTCGTAAAAGAGAGAGATATCGCTGGGCCCCTCGTGTGAGCGAGACTGTAGAAATGTGTGGCCGCACTATAGACGAACGTCGTCTATTTCAGACAGTCGAACTCAGTGAACGAGAAAGCAGTCGAATCAGATAAGGTGGCTTGTCCATGCCTTATGTTCGACGTATGATATCGCGATACAAAAGGATCATCAGCCGGAATCATCACTGGTGTTCGTAAGATCACGAACCAACTCTATTCGAGATAGGTAGTCATAGTGTCTTGCTAGATAGGTAGTCATAGTGTCTTGCTAGAGAACCAACTCTATTCGGTTTTTCGCCTATGACTTGCTAGAGACCGCCTATGACTTGTATACCCAACTCTATTCGAGATAGGTAGTCATGGTGTTCTTGGAGAGTTTTTGGTGAGATCCAAAAAGCTCAACAAGTTCTAAGTCTCGTTTTTCTCGAAGTGCGAAAAACCGAATAGAGATTCGAGTCCTAGCAGACAAGTTCCAATCGTTGGAATCCATCCCGAGGTGTGGATACGTGTAGAGGGCGAGGTAATCTTCCTCCCTAAGTGATCGGACGAATTCTTCAGTTGATACAGGCCCCGGATCGATTGAGGTAAGCGTTCTAACGTTTCTACGTTTTCAATAGCAGCATGGTTCTAGGGTTTTATAAAATTTTTGTTTTACTTCCGCTGCACAACCCTAGAATCGATCTCTTAGGAATCAGATTCGTTCATGAGATCCCAGGAAACCCAACAGTGGTATCAGAGCCTGGTTGCTCTGTTTTGATTTCGTAGAACCCGATCACGCATGTTTTAGGATTTGAATTGTTTGAATCCATGTTTGATGATTGAATCTAGTGTAGATTGCATGTTTCATGTTGCATAGAGTGCAGGAGTTCGAATTTTGGGTTCACAGGAGAATTCGGATCAGTTTCGGGTCTGATCGGGGCCGAGAACACGGTAGAACGTGATCTGATCACGTTCAAGAACCCTAGACCGTCCGTTCTGGGTTAGAGACCGTCCGTTCCGTCTGTTCTCCAAGGCTGGTCCGTCCGTTCCACACCTGGAACGGACGGTCCGAGGTCCAGATTCCGAAAATTTCCGTTTTCGAGGTCCGATTACGCAATCGTTGGATAATCTGATCAACTGTAACTCAAATAGACATGATTTATATGTATCTGAACAAAGCTCATAATCAGTACATCATAGAGCACTAAACCAACAATCTCCCACTTGCTCTAATCATGAACTGCTAAACATCTAATGCCCATATCCCTGACATGACCCTCATGCTTCGACGAAGGGAGAGGCTTCGTCAATGGATCGGCAATGTTGTCATCTGTCGACACTCTGCAAATGTGTACGTCTCCTCTGTCTATGATCTCCCTGATGAGGTGAAATCGTCTGAGTATGTGTTTGGATCGTTGATGGGATCTGGGTTCTTTTGCTTGTGCGATCGCTCCATTGTTGTCACAATACAGAGCAATGGGGCTATCAGCACTCGGAATGACACCCAAGTCACCAACAAACTTTCTGATCCAAACAGCTTCCTTTGCTGCGTCCGACGCTGCAATATACTCAGTTTCTGTAGTAGAATCTGCAACGGTCGCTTGCTTGGAACTCTTCCAGCTAACAGCGCCTCCGTTTAAGCAGAAAACATAGCCAGACTGCGATCTGTAGTCATCCGGGTCTGATTGAAAACTAGCATCGGTGTAACCTCTTACAGCGAGCTCGTCTTCCGACCCACCGTATATCAAGAACACATCCTTAGTCCTTCTCAAGTACTTCAGGATGTTCTTGACGGCGATCCAGTGCGACTCACCTGGATCTGACTGGTATCTACTCGTAATGCTCAACGCGTAGGATACATCCGGTCGAGTACAAAGCATGGCATACATGATGGATCCAATTGCCGAAGCATATGGAATCCGGTCCATGCGTTCTCGCTCATCAGGTGTCGTAGGACACTGACTCTTGCAGAGAACTGTGCCACTGCTCATCGGTAAGGTTCCTTTCTTGGAATCTTGCATCTTGAACCGTTTCAAGACCTTATCGATGTAAGTACTCTGACACAATCCTAGAAGACGCCTTGATCTATCTCTATAGATCTTTATTCCTAGAATATAGGCTGCTTCTCCTAGGTCCTTCATAGAAAACTGCGTTCCTAGCCAAGACTTAACGTCTTGCAAGGTAGGAACGTCGTTTCCTATAAGGAGAATGTCATCCACGTACAGCACTAGAAATACAACTGTGCTCCCACTGTCCTTCTTGTAAACACATGGCTCGTCTTCGTTCTGTGAGAAACCAAACTTTTTGATTGTCTCATCAAAGCGAAGGTTTCAGCTCCTCGAAGCCTGCTTCAGTCCATAAATGGACCTCTGAAGCTTGCACACCATCCTCGGGTTCCTCGGATCTACAAAACCTTCGGGTTGTGTCATGTACACATCCTCGGTCAAGTTCCCGTTAAGGAACGCGGTCTTGACATCCATTTGCCATATCTCATAGTCGTAATATGCGGCTATGGCAAGTAGGATCCTGATGGACTTCAACATAACTACGGGCGACAAAGTCTCATCATAGTCAATACCATGAATCTGACGGAATCCTTTCGCCACAAGTCGTGCCTTGTACGTGTGCACGTTGCCATCCATGTCGGTCTTCTTCTTGCAGATCCACTTGCATCCGATGGGTTTTATCCCTTTAGATGCATCAACCAGAGTCCATACTTGGTTGTCTGACATGGATTGCATCTCGGACTTCCTAGCCTCGCGCCATTTCTCGGAGTCGGGACTCGCCATAGCCTCTGGGTATGTGGTAGGCTCGTCATGTTCTAATAACATGAGTTCCTCATTCCCAGTCACGAGAAATCCATATCTCGTTGGCTCTTGGCGAATCCTGCCTGATCTCCGAGGTTCACTCGTCAAAGGTTGAGTCACAACGGGCAGTGTAACAGGTTGAACTTCTTCAACTTGTTCACCCGGCTCAGCGTCTACTTGCTGCTCTCGAACTTCCTCAAGTTCGACCCTACTCCCACTGACTCTTTTGGAGACGAACTCTCGCTCCATAAAAGTCGCATTCCTGGCAATGAACACTTTGTTCTCTGCCGGAATGTAGAAGTAGTAACCCTTAGTTTCCTTAGGGTAGCCTACAAATAAACACTTATCAGATTTGGAGGATAACTTATCAGTCATCTGACGCTTCACGTAAGCATCGCAACCCCAAATTCGGACAAACGACAACGCGGGACGCTTCCCCATCCATATCTCATATGGCGTCGTTTCAGCCGACTTCGTTGGACTCCTATTCAGCAGGTATGCAGCGGTCTCTAAAGCATAGCCCCAGAAGGACTTCGGAAGATCTGTCTGACTCATCATAGACCGAACCATGTCTAACAGTGTTCGGTTCCTCCGTTCTGACACGCCGTTTGGGAATGGAGCAAAAATTGTTGCATTAGCCATCGGGACTTTCGATCTGACTTTACCTTCTAGGCCTTGTATTTGAGTTGCATGATTGTTATTTTGTTTATGCTATTAGCAAGAACATTATAACGATTTCATGCCTAGACTCGGACGATTTCAGATTTGTTATTGAGAACAAAGGTCTATCCATTTATAGAGGTGATTTATTCTATGGTAAAGGTTACCAGTTTAATAGCCTTTATGTTTTGGATGACGAACCGTCAAGATACAGGTCAATCTATAACGTTTGTACCAAACGGTTTAAGCCGAACGACTTAAACCCAACCTTCCTCTGGCATTGTCGTCTAGGCCATATAAACGAGAAGCGCATACAGAACCTTCATTCTGAAGGTCTTCTGGATTCATTTGACTTTGAGTCTCTTGAATCTTGCGAGTCTTGTTTAATGGGCAAGATGACAAAGCATCCTTTCAAGGGGAAAGGACAGAGAGCGACAGAGTTATTGGATCTGATACATAGTGATGTATGCGGACCAATGAGCTGTCCAGCTAGAGGAGGTTATCTGTACTTCGTTACGTTCACTGATGATTTCAGTCGATACGATTATGTCTATTTGATGAGACATAAGTCTGAAACACTTGAAATGTTCAAAGCTTTTAGAAACGAAGTACAGAACCAACTTGGCAAGACGATCAAGACACTTCGATCCGATCGTGGTGGCGAGTATATGAGCCAAGAGTTCACTGACTATCTGGTTGATTGTGGTATTATATCACAATTAACTCCTCCTGGAACGCCACAATGGAACGGCGTGTCTGAACGGAGGAACCGAACACTGTTAGACATGGTTCGGTCTATGATGAGTCAGACAGATCTTCCCAAGTCCTTTTGGGGCTATGCTTTAGAGACCGCTGCGTATCTGCTGAACAGGAGTCCAACGAAGTCGGCTGAAACGACACCATATGAGATATGGACAGGAAAGCGTCCCGCGTTATTGTTTGTCAGAATTTGGGGTTGTGATGCTTACGTGAAGCGTCAGATGACTGATAAGTTATCCTCCAAATCTGATAAGTGTTTATTTGTAGGCTACCCTAAGGAAACTAAGGGTTACTACTTCTACATTCCGACAGAGAACAAGGTGTTCATTGCCAGGAATACGACTTTTATGGAGCGAGAGTTCGTCTCCAAAAGAGTCAGTGGGAGTAGGATCGAACTTGAGGAAGTTCGAGAGCAGCAAGTAGACGCTAAGGTTGAGTCACAACGGGCAGTGTAACAGGTTGAACTTCTTCAACTTGTTCACTCGGCTCAGCGTCTACTTGCTGCTCTCGAACTTCCTCAAGTTCGATCCTACTCCCACTGACTCTTTTGGAGACGAACTCTCGCTCCATAAAAGTCGCATTCCTGGCAATGAACACTTTGTTCTCTGCCGGAATGTAGAAGTAGTAACCCTTAGTTTCCTTAGGGTAGCCTACAAATAAACACTTATCAGATTTGGAGGATAACTTATCAGCCATCTGACGCTTCACGTAAGCGTCGCAACCCCAAATTCGGACAAACCATAATGCGGGACGCTTCCCCGTCCATATCTCATATGGCGTCGTTTCAGCCG
>NW_010968415.1:565427-565747 GCF_000463585.1 Tarenaya hassleriana | reverse complement strand
GTATCATTCATAATGATACATGGATTTCATAACAGATCTAGCATGCAGGAACATGTAATGAACAAAATACTCTCATTAAAAACATATAGAAAGTATCAATACATCGAATGTATCTGAACAAAGCTCATATACATCATAGAGCACTAAACCAACAGTTTCAAGAACTTCTTCTAGAGTTTGTCTCTTCCGAGCTTAAACTCACTCCTAGAGAATCGATTCACCCATTTCCCAATGATCTAAATGATCTCTAGATGCATTAGTGTAGCCTATCATGAACCCTAAACAAGCTAAGCCATCTCGGTGCCATTTCTCGGAATCGG
>NW_010968415.1:546732-564017 GCF_000463585.1 Tarenaya hassleriana | reverse complement strand
CAGAACGGACGGTCCACGACAACACGCAGACCGTCCGTTCTATGAGGATAGAACGGACGGTCCGCACTAAACGTAGACCGTCCGTTCTGCCTTACTGGAACGGACGGTCCACGTGCAATTCTGGACCGTCCGTTCCAGGTTCCGGTTTTCCGAAAATTAAACCGAAATTAGGGTTAAATCACTTTATAAGAAAGATATTAGAACCCTAATTGATAAGAGACTTGGAGCAGCCGACTTTTGGTGTTCTTGGAGAGTTTTTGGTGAGATCCAAAAGGGCTCAACAAGTTCTAAGTCTCGTTTTTCTCGAAGTGCGAAAAACCGAATAGAGATTCGAGTCCTAGCAGACAAGTTCCAATCGTTGGAATCCATCCCGAGGTGTGGATACGTGTAGAGGGCGAGGTAATCTTCCTCCCTAAGTGATTGGACGAATTCTTCAGTTGATACAGGCCCCGGATCGATTGAGGTAAGCGTTCTAACGTTTCTACGTTTTCAATAGCAGCATGGTTCTAGTGTTTTATAAAATTTTTGTTTTACTTCCGCTGCACAACCCTAGAATCGATCTCTTAGGAATCAGATTCGCTCATGAGATCCCAGGAAACCCAACAGGATATTGTATGGTGGGGACATTTGGCATCGTCGATGTAGCAATGGGCAATTGTCTAAGTGTTCTAGAAAAATCATTTGTGTCAGACTCTAGATTAAGAAAATCATATGAATGCATGTTTGACTTTTATAAGTGGGAAAAAGGGAAAATATTTTCATCAAAGTGAACGTGTCGAGAGAGTATGATTTTTCGTGAGATAAGGTCAAGACACCTATATCCTCGGTGAAGTGCTGGAAAACCGAGAAATATGCATGGTGTAGAACGAGGAGAAAGTTTGTGAGGAGTTGTCGATATGAGGTTTGGGTAACAAAGACAACCGAATACTCGGAGATGGGAAAACGAGGTTGGTTTGTCAAATAGCTTGGTGTATGGTATTTCGTTGTTTATGGTGGTAGAAGGTAGAATATTAAGAAGATGAGCACTAAGATGAAGTGCTTCGACCCAAAATTTTGGTGGGAGTTTGGCTTGGAGAAGTAGAGTACGGATGAGATTGTTTATGGTTCGAATGATACGTTCGGATTTGCCGTTTTGTTGAGAAGTATGGGGACAAGAAAACCGAGCCAAAATGCCATGTTCATCAAAATATGATTTGAAATGTTGATTATCAAATTCACCACCATGATCACATTGAAATGCTTTAATAGTAGTATGAAATTGATTTTAACATAAGAGGTGAAGTGAAGAAACTTGGAGAACACGTCGTTCTTTCGGGAAGTGGATAAACCCACAAAAACTGTGTAAAATGATCAAGAAAGACAACATAATATCGCAAACCACTTATGCTAGGAACGGGCGAAGTCCAAATATCAGAATGAATTATATCAAAGGGTGCTGAAACAATGTTTTGAGAACGATGAAAAGGAAGCCTAACACTTTTGCCAAGATGACATGCTTCACAAGTGGAAGGCATGCATGGCTTATTACATGGAATAAAACCAGAAGAAATCAAATTATTGAAAACCGAGTTGTCCGGGTGCCCTAACCGACGATGCCAAATTGCGGGAGACGTGGAGAGAAATGCGATGTGGTCTTGTGGTGTGGTGGTGTTGGTGAGTGGATATAGAGGCCCGGTGCTATCACATCGGAGAAGAGTCCGTTTTGTTGGACGATCCTTGATAGAAAAACCAAAAGGGTCAAATTCAATAGAGCAATCATTATCGGTCGTAAATTGTCGGACCGAGACCAAGTTTTTGATAATAGATGGGGTGACTAGAACGTTTTGAAGAGAGAGAGGTCGAGATAAGGAGGGGATGGTGGTATGTCCGGAGTTTTGGACCGGGAGTGATGAACCATCACCGACGGTGACAGAGTGTGTAATGCTCGAATTAAAAATAGTGTGGAGTTTACCTGGCTGGTTGGTGAGATGAGCTGTGGCGCCGGAGTCCATGTACCAAGCATTGTCGGTAGGATTTTGAAGTGTCATAGTATTGAATGCATGAGCCAAGGCAGTTGTGGGCTGATTTGTGCTGACATTTGGAGATGTAGCGTTCCACTGTTGTGATGGTGCACGAGCAAGTGATTGATGGTGTGGACTTGGTCCAAGAATACCAGGATTGTAGCTGGGAAAGGTCCATGGATTCGGCCAATGCGGTGGCCATTGAGGTTCGTTCCATGATGAAGAGGGATGATGATTGTTGTTGAATGAACGACGGCCTCGTGAATGACGACCGCGGCGACCACCAGATCGGCCATCACGATGATAGGGCTGTGATGAGTTAGACCATGACTGGGTTGTTGGTGAAGGCTAAGATGGTTGTGTGGTCGTGTATAAAGCCGTCGGAGCAGAAGAGTGGTCTGTATGAATGGGTTGATGTCTCGTGGTTTTGCTGACCCTCTGTTCCTCAAGAATGAGAATGGAACGTGCGTCTTCGAATGATGGGAATGGTGACTTATGCTTGATGACGTTGACTATGTTGTCGAACTTTTCATTCAAGCCATTGAGCATGTGCATAACGAGATTTCGATCGGAAACTTCCGCGTCGATGTTGGATAAGAGATCCGAAATTTTCTTCAATCTGTGACAGTATTCATGCACGGCTAAATCTCCAATGGTGAGGTTATGGAGGTCATTTTCGAGTTGGATGGCACGGGCCTCCTTGTTGTCACAGAATTGGTTCTCTAGTCTTGTCCACAGGGCATGGGCAGTACTTTTCTTCTTGAGTACGGTAGTGAGCAGCGATTTAGAAATCGTGCCATAGATCCACAGTTTCACTAAACCGTCAATCCGAGCCCAGTATGTGTCTTCTTCTCCGGTCGATTGAGTTGTGCCGTCCAGATGACCCATAAGGCCAAAGCTAAGGCAATGGGTTTCGAAGAGCTCTCTCCATGCATCATAATTATATTCATCCATGTCAAGGGTGAGTGGGATATGAGATTTGATATTATTCACTCCAAAGGGTTTTTCAGACTGGGTTGTGTTTGTTTCCATGGCGAAGAGGGTGGGAAGGAAAAAAAAACTGGAAGAAAGGATCAGATGAAGAAGAAGAAACAGACGCGGTGGTGTAGGTTTTAGGAAAAGAGAGGCTCTGATACCATGTAATTTGGTAAAATCCCCTTGATCTTTCCATTATCATTAGGTATACATATATACACATCAAAGCACTATGGTAATGAATACACATAAAGTAATATAGACATAATTGCGTAATATATGTTATGAATGCATAATATCTTCTATCAAATATCACATTTGACTAATTCGGATAAGAAAATGTCATTTTCCCTAAATATTTAGATCTTTATAATATGGAAGTCTTAGAGTATATAATTATAAATAACAAAAAAGTGGATATATATAAGATTATTATTTATAAAGATAAGTGATGAATAAAGGGCATGTAATGTAGATATTAAATAGTATAAAGTCTAGGTTTATATGTTAAGGTTTTGAGGGGGACAGACAATTCATTCGTACATGAACATGTGTGTTAAAAATTAGTACGGTTGGTGTGTACGTTGGCTTTTGGTCAAATGTTTACGTTGTCATAATGTGTATATATATATATATATTTTCATTTATTTTTTGCTTACAAGCAAAACTATTTGTGTGTTTTTTGTTTACATTAAAAAAAACTATTACAAAATACACAATCGTATACAAAATCATCCAATTTTTATTTAAACTACGATTCATATATATATATATATATATTTGATTTATTTATAAAAAATAAATTTTATCTCAATTTAATCAGATTTATTACGGTTCTAAAAAAGATTTTGTTCTGTCAAATATATTGATGAATCAAATATATGACTAATTAGATAAATTTGTATCTGATAGAAATAAGATACTTTTTTATATTTGGAGATGATTATATACATATATATATGTGTGTGTGTGTATAATATATATATAGAGAGAGAGAGAGACGTATCAGATTTAGCTATTAAAAAACCCTTTCTTATAAACAAAATAAATAAAGCCTTCCAAACGGTTACATTTTTACTTTAATAGGTATATCTATGCATATATTGTTTTAATAAATGAACCTACCGATTGAACTAATATTATAATTTTCTTATTATATATTTTATAGAGTTTTTATATAAAAGCTTCAAAACGACTAAATATCAAAAACTCTAGTCACCCAACTGAAACAGATTGCATTTCGACCGTTCCACGAGATCATATGCCACGAAATATTTGCATACGTATATCTACGCAATAATGGCAAATATACGTAATAAAGCGTTATAACAAAAAAGAGAGAATATTATAAAGTGTTCTAATAATGAGTATTACGTGGAGTTTCTTTTCACGCTTTTAAAATTATAAATTATTAAACTTACAAAGAGAGAGAGAGCCCCTTCTGTTCTCATTCAGGACAATGATGTCTCGAGGAAGAAAACTTTGAATTGGTAATCTTTTATTGAAGAGAGAGATGCCTTATCCTATATGTTTCAACGGATATTACTTTTTCTATGCATTTCATTTTTTTTTAATTAATTTTATATTTAAATTTTATGTTCATATTTCTGAAAATTTAAAAAGATAACAGTGCCAAACGGAATCGTAATAGACCAAAACAAATACATAAAAAAAAATCCGAAATTATATAGTTCAACCGATAAAACATGATATAAATGATCTGTTCCGTCCTAAATTTGAACATTAAGTTTTGGAAGAGAACGTATATCCTAAATCACCTATAAGGTTTCTGCCCCCGAGATTAATTTGAGGCTTGGCTGAAAATTAGATGATCACAGCAAAATAAAATGAATGGAAATAATGCGTAAATTATATAAATAAATATATATCTTAGCACCACTCTCCAATAGATAAATAAACTATAAAGCATTTTTATGAGACACGTTTTCTATTTGTGTATACATTTTCATCTTCGAAAAATACAAATCCACTTCATGTTTTGATATCTAATACCCTCTAATAATTTCGTTTTTAAAAGCGTATTTTATGATAATTTGAATTTTTTTGGTTCCTCTAATGGATTCTAGTTGTGAAGGATACAAAAGTAGAACATATTACAAAGCATATGTTGCCACATGACACATTAAACTCTATAGACTAATCCTAATAAGACACTAAAACTAATGCCATTAAGAATATAATTCCATAATACAACACTTTTCAATATAAACAGTTCCGATAATATACATACATTTAGAAAATCCTAAATATCATATTTCAAAGTCATTAAGCTAATATATAATGTGATTTATTTTTTTTATAAATATCATAAGAGTAGATTACCTCTTGGAGGTTTGTTTACATATGGTTAGACTTCAACATACTCATTACGGTTGAATATGAGAATTAGCGCAAAAAAAAAAACGATACATTAATTTTCTCGAAATTTTGGTAGGGGTGGGTGTTTCGGGTTTCGGTTCGGGAACGGTATTTTCAGTTATATAAAAAGTGTACCAAACTAGAATCAAATGTTAAACGATTCGGTTCGATTCGGTTCGGTTCAGAACGGTACCATTATATGAATACCAAATCAGTATCAAACTATAATATTTACACATATATTAGTGGAAGATTCGAATTTTGGTTCGGTATTCGTACAGTTCGGAAACGGTTCATTCGATTCCATAAATAGTGCACCAAATTAGAACCGAATGTTATTCGATTCACTCCGGTCCGATTTGGTTTCGGGTCGGAATAAATTCTCGAACCGAAGTGCCCATCTTTTTTAATTACATACTCATGTTTACTGTTTTATTTAAATTTAGTCTTTACTTTTTAAAGTTTTAAGGGTAATATTTCGATACTAAAGTAAATTGATTTTCCAAAATCTAGATAATAGAATTTAAATAATATATATCCACTAAAATTCAAGTTAATGGACTAAGTATCCAAAGAAAAAAAATCACTTGGTACCTTAATGAAGCATGTGGGCGTATATATGATTCATCTTAACAAAACATAAGAATCCTTGTATCCAAGCTTAAAATGTATGGACTTCTCCCCATTTATTGCAAGACTGTCGATATGTCATTGTCGTTGACCATTTCATTGATCTGTGTCCGCGATCCATCCTTATACCTTTATCCGTAGTTGTTTATTTCTATGTGAACATATGATTGATCGATCCTTGTAGGAATTTTCGTCGGTCGTTGTTCTTCTTCTGTTTTGTTCTTGATTTTCTAGTACGAAGAATTTTAATAAGTTAGGGAATATAAGAAAATTGAGAAATCCATTTATGAGATAAATATTGAAGTCAAAATCTGAATATGGTTATTCTCATAAATTTGTAGAAAGATATTAGAAAGGAAAAAAAACACACAACTTTTAATTTTATCAAATAAAAACTAAACTTTTTAAATATGTCAAGAAACAAGAACTATTTTATGATTGTAAAAATAAAAAATGAACTGATGTGGTATAAGGAGATGCAAACACGTCAAATTATTATCTTTGTTTTTTTACAATTGTATATAGTTCATATATTTTTTTGAATCATTTAAAAAATTTAGTATTTTTTTGATAAACTACATCAAAGTTTATGTATTTTTTTTAGATCACTTAAAAAGTTTAGAGTTTTTTTACACTCACTTAAAAAGTTAATGTTTATTTGACAAAAACAAAAACTCTGTAAAAAATGTAAAGTTCCCTAACAGAAATTATGAAGTTAATGTAATGTAAGAAATTAGAGGCTTCGGTCATTAGAGCATGTGGCTGGTTATGTTGCTGGTTTAGTTTGGTTTGTCATCTTCCGGTTATGGCCGATTAGTGTGTTTGTTTGTTCGTTGAGGGGTTTGTGTTGGCAAGACCTCACAATACTAGATCTTGACAAACAGTTTATTTCTTTCATGAAACCGTGGCATGGAAAATTGCCTGATTACGATGTGCATATGATTCATGACATTCATTTTTCATTTGATTTTAACCCTCTTCATTAAACAAAACAAAAGATCAGTCTTTATAGTTTCGAATGAAAAATATAAAACACCATCATGATTCAAACTATATTATTATACTGTCATTTTAATCAAATGATCATATTTAAAGAGTATAGATTGAAGTCAAGGCCGCATGGAATTTTGGCCTATATGCTTATTTGGGCCGTAAATAGGCCTATATTGGGTAGAAGCCCATAAACATCTATATTAAACTAGGGTTTCAGGTTGTTCCCACATCTCCTTTCTATATAAATTCACTCTGGAACCCAAACATCGATCTTAGCTGGATTAGGGTTTTATGGAGGAAATCTTCTGCCATTTCTCATAGGGTTTTGTCAGATTCGCGCGAAAGTGTCGAAATTTATTGACTGGTGTCGTGGTTTTGTTCTTCTCGGATCTTCCTTAGGGTTTGTTTCTTCCCCGTTTCCTACGGTTTTTATCAAATTGGGGGCGGTGACGAGCTGTTCGAGAGAAGTCATGCACCACTCTGATGGAGATCCGTATGGATCATGTGATGATAAATTTCTCTACCCATTTCTTATCCGAGCCTTCTCTCTCTCTCTCTCTCTCTCTCTCCGTTTTCTTTCATGGGTTTCGATTTTCCAAAAGTTTTCGTCTTTTGCTGTGTCATGTGATTTGATCTCTGGATCAATCTCCGAGTGAAAGGGAAACCAGATGATGGGTCGTAGTGACCAGACCATGATGCGGACTGTATAGCTCTAATGCTCTGATGACAACTTTTGGTTTCTGTTGGTTTCCCATTTCTCCCTCCGTACATATATATATATATGTGTGTGTATATGCGTATCTAGTTTTAAAACATGGATGAATTATGTCTCAATGTGAATTCTGGTGGGGTGGATGTTTATATTCAGGATACTTAGCGGAATCGATGTGATATATGATCGGTGATATGGAATCTGTGAATTTGATCCATTAAAGGATATAAGCTAACTTGTTATCTGCTTGTCTGAAATCATTGGAGAATGCAGCCAGCCCTGAGATTGATTTGGTCAACTGTTATTTTGAATCTGAGAAGAGCTGCCTTAAACTCTCAACAAGAACATGTCAGATCTGTCTGAACAAAACGAGGAAATGGGAGCTTGTGTATAATTTAGAACAGAGCAAGTAAAATCTCTTGCTTGTTCTGCAAGAAAGTAAAATCTCTTGCTTGTAGAAAGGAAAATCATTTCTACAGAAAGGGAATCATGTTAAAAACCGACAATCCCCAAATCAATTCAGAAAACAGAAACTAAAGAAAAACATAAGCCGTGTTAGACTGGTGATTTGATCAGAGGCTGTTCAGAAGATCTAGAGAAGCTGGAACACTCGATCACAGATTTGTTGTTACAAACCTTACCGTCATCATCAGCATCATCTTCTTGGTTCTGCTCTCTGATCTCTGCGAGCATGGCCGTGACGTCTCTCATGGAGGGTCGGTCGTTAGGGTTTGGATTGACGCATAGCAATGCCACTCCAAGAACTTGCTTCATCTCCTCCATCTCTGCTCCTGATGAGGATCTCATGAGTTGCTCGTCCAATATGCTCGTGATATCGCCTTTTCTGTCCCTTATAACGTTGTTTATCCATGCCACGATGTGCAGATTGTCTGGAATTCGGGAATCTATCGGTTGTTTTCCGGTTAGAATCTCTAGAATTACGACTCCAAAATTGTAGACGTCGCTCTTCTCCGTTATCCTGGTGCTGTATCCGTATTCTGTATAAGAACAAAGAATTTAAAGATCAAGATTCGGGTTTCAATTTGGATACCGGAAAATCTCGGGTGGCCGACTCGTGTGTTAGTCATCATTCTTTGCGTTTTGAACTTACCAGGAGCAATGTAACCTAAGGAACCCGCGATCACGTTTGAGGGTTTCGAGCTTTGTGATTCATCATCATCATCTACAAGCTTCGCAATTCCGAAATCTGCAAGGTAAGCTTCATTCCTCGGCCCGACCAAGATGTTGCCGGCCTTGACATCTCGGTGTATGATTGGAGGAACGCAGTCATGGTGAAGATACGCCAACCCATGAGCCGAGCCGAATGCGATACCGAACCGAACATCCCAATCCAGGAACACCTTCTTCTCATGGAGCAATTCCGCTAAGCTTCCATTGCTGACGTAATCAAATATCAGAAGCTTTGTTCTTCCTTTGCTGCAGTATCCGAGAAGTCTCACTATGTTTCTGTGCCTTATTGTTCCAAGAATGCTAACTTCTGCAGAAAACCAATCTGGGTTTTCTCTGTCGTAATCCGGCAAGAGCTTCTTGACAGCGATTACTTGTCTCGAAGACGTCTCGATACGGTAAACCACGCAAGAACCTCCTTTCCCGACGATATTGGAATCTGATAAGCCTGTAACTATATCGTTTATCGAAAAGCCGAGCTTCTGAAATGGCGTGAGTTCCCATTCCTCTCCGTTGCTGTTCCCAAACGCAGATCCTTGTAACCGGAACAACCAGTACAAGGAAACAGCTGTAACTGTAATGGCTAATGCTGCACTTAGAAGAGAATAGACGATGATGTTTCTTGTGTTCCTCTTCGTGCGGTTAGAAGGGCATCTCTTCGTGTTTTCACTGCTGCAGAGGTGGGAATTTCCGAGGAATGCGTCATCCGGGAGATGGTGGAAGAAGTTTGTGTCTGGAATCGAGCCGGAGAAGTCGTTGAATGAGACATTCAGAGAAACAAGATTGATAAGGTTGCTGAGAACAATCAATCTTCCGGTTAGCTTGTTTTGCGATAAATCCAAGCTGGCGAGCTTCGTGAAGCTGGAGAAACTGTTCGGGATAGGGCCGGCTAGCGAATTTCTGCTCAGGTTCAACAGAATCTCCAGTTCTTGGAGGCGGCCGAGTTCTTCTGGTATCGAACCATTCAATCTGTTGCTGCTCAGGTCCAGTAGCTGCAAATCCTTGCAGAATCCGAGTGTCCCTGGAATTAAACCAGAGATTTTGTTCCCGTTGATCATCAGTTTGTTCAAAGAGACTAACTTTCCGATACCCGATGGAATGTTACCTCCTATTCTGTTCATCGAAAGGTCTAAAACGTTGAGTTCTGTAAGAAACTGCAAAGATTCCGGGATTGCACCGATAAATTTGTTTCCGTGCAGATCAAGCATCTGCAGTTGAGTGCAGTTGCCGATATCTGACGGAATCTCCCCGGAAATTACGTTTTCGGATAGTTCTAGGAAAGTCAAGCTGCGTAATCCACCGATGGATGACGGTATATTGCCGCTTAAACGATTTGAGCTGAGACGGAGACGAGCAAGGCTTGTGCAGCTTCCGATATTAGCTGGAAGTTCACCAGAGAGCTGGTTCGATATCAGTAACAGCTGGCTCAAGTTCTTGAGACTGAAGAGAGAATCCGGGATCGAACCAGTGAGAGAATTGTGAGAGAGATCCAGAGACTGAAGCTTTGTGCAATAGGCGATCTCATTCGGTATGTTTCCTGTTAACCGGTCCTGCCAAGCGTAGAATAAAGTCAGCTCTTTTAAGTTCCCGATTGTTGCAGGAATCTCGCCTTCGAAGCCATTGTTGTCGAGTTCAAGTTGCTTCAAACTTGACAGGTTTCCGATGATGTCTGGAATTGTGCCGGAGAAGTTGTTTTGAGACAGAAGCAGCTCCTCTAGCTGAACTAAGTTGACTACAGAGAATGGCAAATCTCCAGAAAGAAAGTTCACCGAGAAGTCGATCACTTTCAAACCAGTGCAGTTTCCGATCGACCCCGGGATTCGGCCCTCTAGACTGTTCTCCCAAAGGAGCAACCTTTTCAGATTCTTCAGTGACCCGATTTCGATAGGAATCTGCCCAGAAAGCTGGTTTTCATACAGGAACAGATTCTCGAGCTTTGAGCAGTTTCCGATCTCTCGGGGAATATTTCCACTGAGATTGGCTGTGTATACTGCAAGCGTCTCGAGATTCTTGAGCTCTCCTAAGCTTTTAGGGATCTTCCCAGAGATTGCAGTATCAGAGAGACCAAGATACTGTAATTTTCTGCAGTTCGATATCTCATATGGTATCTCACCGGTCAGACCCGAGTTCCCGCCTGCCCGGAAAATCGCTAGAGAGCTCAGTTTCCCTATTTCCGATGGAATCTTCCCGGAGAATTGGTTGTCAAAAAGTTCAAGCCTTTGTAGGAATGCACAGTTACCGAGTTCCGGAGGAACCTTGCCACGCAAGAAATTGCTGTTCAGGGCTAGCGACTCGAGCTTCTTCAGCTTCCCGATTTCAGGAGGCACTTGCCCTGTCAGAGAGTTGAAACCAAGGTCCAAGAAAACAAGAGACTCCGACAAATTCCCTATCGAAACCGGAATCTCCCCGGTTAAGTTGGTGTCTGAAATGACAATACTTGTAATGTACGGAAACGAAGTAACTTCGTCTGGAAACCGAGTCGCAATGTGCACGGAAGTTATTCTGATTTCTTGAACAAACTCATCATCCGAACATCTGATATAAGCCCACCTGCAGGGATTTCGGTCTGACGGGTTCCAAGAAGAGAAGAAAGATGCAGAAGAAGAAGAGTTAAACGCCGAAAGCCACGAGAGAAGAGCGCGACCCTCTTCGTTGATTCCAGAAGCTTCTGGAAACAGAGAAACAGAGAGGATGATCACGAGAAAGACAGAGACTCGGTTTCTGGACATCATAGGAACTGGTTTTGGATTAGAAAACTTGGAGAAAATCTCATCAGTATCGGTTTTTTGGATCTGGGTTCAAAGTTTTTGAGCTGGGTTTTGGAGAATTTTCGCAACATTGAGCAGAGAATGTGGAAGTCTCGAAGAGTCTCAGCCACTTTTTATTTTGGTTTTCAGACAAGAAGTGGTTTGACAGCTCCAGAAGCAGATTGAGACAGGAGCAGGACAAGGAGGGACAGCTCAGGTTATGGTTTCTTATGCCAAAAAAGGTTGCTTAACACGTTCACTCCAAAAATTAATAATAATAATAAAATAAAAATCACTTTGATTTTTACTGATTGAGGCATAAAACTTGTAAATGTACATCCGGTTAACGAATAAGATTTCTTTTAAGCAGTACCGGACCGGTATTAGTCGGTTTTGGTTTCCTTCATACGAGCTGCAATCCAATTACATGCGGACAAGATTTGAACTATTTGTAGTAGGGGTGGACTTTTAACCGGTAACCCGGGGGTTTGGAGGTACCCGCTTTAACAAGTATCCGAATATTAACGATGATGAGATCGAGTATTAATAAGACTAAGTTTTCGACCCCCGAGTCCGAGTGGGGGTTCAATTATTTTACAAAGTATACCCAGGGGTATCCGGTATATTTGTTAAAAAACTAAAATATACTTTATATCTATAATATTTTTGTCTAAATTATTCTTATTATTTATTAAAATACTTTTATTTTAGTTCATTTTTTTGTATGTTCTAAACCTTTCTATACAAAAATTTCATCATTCCAAATCTCATTCTATGTAATCGAATCAACCATTCATCTATCTCTCAAAATTTTACTCATTTCCCTTCATCGTGAACCTTTCTCTTTATACTTTGACCTCTCTCATTTGTATTTTCTATATCTATCATTTTATAGTTCAAAATTTTATAAATCGTATGGGTCCGGGTACCCGTGAGTACAAGACCGAGAATCTCATTAAACCCAAGTTACAAGTACCCGAATTTTATGAAGCCAAGACTGAGATAATATTTTTGTAAAACCCGTGGTAATGAAGACGAAACAGAGTTTTCTAAAAATTAGGGGTACCCGACCCGTGCCCACCCCTAATTTGTAGGTAAATGAAAATTTCTTAACATATGTTTAATGCACTCTTTATATTTTAGGTCTACAAATTTTATATCCTAAATCTGCATATTTCTTTTCTTTTTTTCCCCTAAAACACCTAGAAATCTCGAATTCAATGTACAAAAAATAAATCTTCCAACGTTTAAAAAATAGATTTGTTCTCAAAATAGTATATAAGTACATAATTCTAATATACAACTTCGGTACTATAATGTAAAAAAATATTTAGAATATAATATTATACAATATTTGAAAATTTTATGGATTATGTATATCTTGTTCAAAACTATTTTTGGTGTTAAATGAGTGACCACATGGTTATGTTTATATTTTGGCCAAGAAAATAACAAACGAGTAAAGAATATCCATTGGAAATTGAAAAGGTAGCAACTTTCCAAATGCTCTCAAACAAAAGGCCCTGTGATTTAGGTTGGGGAAAGATATGAGTTATGAAAGTGACAAAGCAACATAAAGAAAATGCACTAACGCCACTCCTTTTTACAATTATTATTATTATTATTATTATAAATAATACATTATTATTATTTTATTTATTTATTTCTGTTTATTGTTATACATTAAAAGGTAAAGCCTTAAAACAGGAGATTATGCTTTTGCTCTAAAGTTCAATCATATTCACATGAACATTGAGCCATCTCCTTGCCCATGTCATTGCCAATGCATGAACCTTCCCCCACTAAGATTTCATGGAATTTTTTTATTTATAAATATATGTATATTAATGGGGTTTTATTTTTTGACAAAAATATTCTTTCAAATTGTATAATCTTTGAATGAATTGTTCTATATTAATAAGTCTGACCACATCAGTAAAAACGTACATATCTATCACATAAGAGTCAGATTGTATATATTTTCAGAATATAAATTCTATAATCTCTCCATCATAACATATATACTTAGGCTCAAATAATGCAGTGTTTTTATATGGTTTCAATCAAAATAATGACAATGTGTATGGACATTGAACATACATATTAACATTCTAAAGAAACATATGGGGCATGATTGGATTATAAGATATCAAATCATTTGTACTTATTGAGTGTCTAATCACATTGCTTATCATCAAAGATATGAGAGAAAGGGACATTTGTGGTTGCCCTAACCATTGTTGTTGACTCCCCCATGTGGCCCTCCCCACAACACAACACTTGCAAATGTGTTTCATGTTATGTAGTATCTAAACCCTAATCCAAATAAAAGAAAAACAAGAAGAAAAGGACATATATATATATATTGTGGATCTACTACTTATTCATATGTTTTGTAGAAAAAGAAAAAAAAAACATGTTATTTATAACCTTTCACAAAATGAAGACATTTCATTAACTTATTCATCTATGTACATGGTTTATGACTCAATGTAAAAGCTAGTGCATTTTATGATTCAAAATCATATCCTACTTTTTGGATATTCTTCGTGCTTGAGTGACTAGTGATTTATATGACTAATCAACTAAAATCTGTTTGTCCAAATTTTTTTAAAAAACATTAAATAAAAGCTAAATTAAAACAAAAAACTAAATTCAAAAATTCAAAATAAAAACTTTGTCCATTCAACACCTAAATTTTTTCGATAAAACCTATGAATAAAAAAATATATAACTGATTTTGGGCCACTACATTTTTTACAATAAATCAACCATAGACAGGATCTTGGTCGTGGCCCATATTCTATAATCTGTGATTACGAGACGGTGTGAAGTGTGAACAGCAAATAGGACTGAAAAGTAAATTGTTAGATAAGGGTGGCCAAAATATTCAAATAATAGAAGATAGTGGGTCACAATTGAAAATAAATAATAATTCGTCGAAATGTCATTTTAGCTTAGTCGCTATTAGCATGCTCTCGTTCGACACAAAACTGAAGTCTAAACTACCATTCTACCCATAATATAAAGTTTAAGAACACAGTAAATACATTCATTCGTAAGGGTATATGTGAACTTTCGCTCATCTGCCCCCTCATCCCATCGAAAAACTCGTAGCCTCATCGTCTTCTTCGAAGCTCTCGCTCTCTGTGCGTCTCTCTGGAGATCGTTGGGTTCGAATTCTGAATTTAGGGTTCCATCAAAATGTCTGGGAAAGGAGCGAAGGGGTTGATTATGGGGAAATCCCCGGCGGGAAGCAAGGATAAAGATAAGGACAAGAAGAAACCCATCTCTCGCTCCTCACGCGCCGGTCTCCAGGTTCTCTCACTCTCTGTCGTTGATCTTCGTCTTGTATATGTCCATGCGGTTTGAGATTCGTTATATATTGATGGAATTATGGATTGATTGACTTCCTGTTGTCTTGAATGCCGTCTTGGCATATCCCTGTGTGAATGATCTCTCTGATCTGATCGAGCGATTTCCGGTGGATCTGTGGAAAAGCCAAAACCCTAGACTGTTGAATGCTTGAAATTTTGAATATCTTCGATGATATCGTGACTGGGTTTGTCTCTTTCCACTCTAAATTCCTGAAGTCTTGTTTGTCACGCTTTCTTCGTCTCCGTCCATGAAAACGTGTGTGTAAACGTTAGTGTTCTTGTCACGTTTCGACCCATCCCGAGTTATACACATTGGTCATACACTGCATATAATTTCAGTGGCATTGATATCAAAGAAGGGTAGCTTTAGAGTTACGGAATCAAATTTGTGGTTCTCTCAGTGGCCCCTGATGTTAGAAACCGGCACGAAAGTGGGGTCGTAAACTTCTGAGTTGGAAATTTTGCGGGGAATTACCCAGTTGCATACATTTTACAGCCAGGATTCGAAAAAGGGATTGTTTTCTTCTGTGATCTGCACGAATTTAGTTATGATGATGCTGGAGTTAAGAAACGTTGGTCACACAACTGTTGAAGAGGCAATCACAATGACTGTATCACGGTGTGACCGTTGATTCTGTAGATCTTCGACAGTGATGTATTCAAGGCATCAAGGTTTTCTGGTTCTCGTATGTATCAATACCAATGTGGTTGGAGGGTACTAAGCTTCTATTAGATTTGAGTTGATTGATTGATAAGGTAGATGATATAGTTTCTCGGCCATGAGTCATTTCATCAGAGAATGACCATTCGATACATATTTTAACCCTCTTTTTTGTTTGCAGTTCCCAGTGGGCCGTGTTCATCGTCTGCTTAAAACAAGGGTCAGTGCCAATGGAAGGGTAGGGGCTACAGCGGCAGTGTACACGGCCGCAATACTCGAGTACTTAACGGCTGAAGTTCTAGAGTTGGCCGGGAACGCAAGCAAGGATCTGAAGGTGAAACGAATAACCCCACGGCACCTGCAACTGGCCATCCGTGGGGACGAAGAACTCGACACTCTCATCAAAGGAACCATTGCTGGTGGCGGCGTGATCCCTCACATCCACAAGTCTCTCATCAACAAATCCTCCAAAGAGTGATTAGATTTCTCTGTAATATCCTCCATGAATCTCTCCCTCTCTTGTTAACCTGTGTGATCTCCGGAAGAATAGCTGGTTCCTTGCTACTTCATTTGGTAACCCCTCGTTGTGATTATAATCTAAAGAACTAATGTTCCTTTTCTATGGTAGTCAATGTTTTCAACATATAAAGCTAGTAGAGGGAGAAAGACAGTGCTGACCTAACTGACAAGAACATGGTATTTGAAAAGTTGTCATCTTTGCATTGACGATTAGGGGTGATTTATTTAGTTGATAAGCGAAGTGATCTGAACCGAATAACGCATAACCATAACCGAATGGTTATAATTTTTCTAAAATTGCACCGAATCGATTAAAAAATAAAAAAAACCCGTAAATTTCTATAAAAAAATGAATATTTTATCATAATTGAATAGCACTTGAATCGACTATAACCGAATCGAACCGAATCCAAATTCAATGCAAAAACTGAATGGTTATAGTTTTTCTTAAACCGAAATAACTAAACTCGAATATAATCGAATCGAAACTCGATTAATCCAACCCTGTTGATATTAGCATAGATTCCACTTTCCATGATAAATATTGGTCCATAGGTTTTAAATTTTTTTGTCAAATCGTTAAATAAATTCATTTTTATATATTTTTCTACAAGTTTTTAAATATTTGAAAAGTATTTTGCAATTTCTCCAAATAAAAAACCTTTTAAATTTTTTTTTTACCTCTACAGACTAGACTACACCCACAAAAGAGAAAAACAAATTAGAAGAAACGAGATTTAATTTTCCTTATCTTTAATTCACGTTATTTTCCAAAAAGAATATCATAAAATGGCTAACATCATCCTTCCCTCTGAAAAAGCTGGAGAAATATACAGAATGGATGATACACAAAACTTCCTCACAATACAAACAAAGAACAAACGAATATTTCCAAAACAACCCCACATATTTTCATCCATCAAAATAAAACCCTCCAAAAACCTAATCGACCCCACTCACCCAAATTGTGATCTAGGAGTCATCCAAGACCAAGACCCATCCTCCACACTTGGACTCACATCTCCCCGGCCACGGCCTCCGTCCTCCTCCAAGACAGCCGAGCCGATGCTAACCACCGGCCGCTTCCTCGGCCGAACCGGCGGG
>NW_010968415.1:542034-546715 GCF_000463585.1 Tarenaya hassleriana | reverse complement strand
AATCAAGATATTAGATATGCTCCGTCCTCCTCCAAGCCGGCGGAGCCGATGCTAACCACCGGCCGCTTCCTCGGCAGAACCGGCGGAAGAGCCTCCCCTCTTATGATCATGGCCGCCTCCTTCACCCTCGGCCTCTTCCCACAGTCGGGATGAGCACAAACCATCCCGACCTTCACCACTCTCTCCATCTCTTCCTCCTCGAACTCTCCTTTCAGCTTCACATCCGCTCCTTCTAGAACCTTCCCTCTCTCCCACAACTTCCACATCATTTCCACCAGCACCGTCCCGTCCTCTTCCACCGGTCTACGGCCCGTGCATACCTCAAGAACCACGATCCCGAAGCTGTACACATCTGTTTTCTCCGACGGTACACCGGAATATACGTATTCTGGCGCTAAGTATCCCATCGTTCCTGCCGGGAGGGTGGCGTCTCGGCCGGTTACTTCTGAGCTGTGCTCGTACACCTCGGCTAACCCGAAATCGCCCAATTTCGCATTGAAATCCGCATCCAGCATGATGTTACAGGTCTTTACGTCTCTGTGGATGATCTGTCTCTCGCATTCTTCGTGCAGGTAGGTGAGGGCGGAGGCCACGCCCAGGATGATGTTGACCCGCTGTCTCCACGAGAGGATTAGGGGTTCTTCCGATGGGTGGGTCGAGGTGGGTTTCTTGTGGAGGAAGTTACTGAGGCTTCCGTTGGGCAAGTACTCGAACACTAGGGCTGTTTCTGTTCCTTCGCAGCACCAGCCCTGAAACTGGACGAGATTCTTGTGCCGTAAGTAACCTGTCATGGTTGTGAATTCTGTGGTGAACGGATTTCGGTTGCACTGTGGCCAGTGGGCTCGATCGAAGCGTTTCACGGCAACTGATCCGATCGTTGGGATTGACCCTTTGTAGACAGTTGCCGAAGCTCCTTGACCGACAATGGCGTTTTCGTCAAACCCCTTTGTCGCAGATTTCAACTCGGCCAACGACAACCTTCCCGGTATTCTACTGAGCGTCGAATTCCTCTCATCCTCGTCTTCTTCTTCTTTTCCTTCTTCTTCTTCTGGAATTTCGCCGACCCTTTTGTTTCGCATTACCCGGAAAACGATGAATCCGATAAGAATCACGACCATGGTTAAAGCGGGAAGCAAATACGAGAAAGGGAGCTTCAATCCAAGAACAGAAATCCTAAAGTTGAAGCCTTTACGGCGAAGTTTCTCGCTTCTGTTCCCGAAATCTTCGCGAGAACAGACCAAACAATCTTCATCTTGTTCTTCGTCTTGAATTCCATCTGGGTAAGACCCAAAAGTTCGAAACTTCCAACGCTCGATGATATGCAGAGCTGATCCAGGACCGTTGGAAGCGGAGAAACCAACGTGCATATACTCCTTGAGCTTGTCGGAGAGATCGATCTGTGTCGCTAAAACAGGACTCGCAGGCTTCACCACCGAGTACCCGACCCAGACCCTGATGAATTTGAGCATGTCACTGTACTCGATCCAGGCCATCATCTTTCTCCCGCTCTTGAGATCAACCCCTTTGGATATCGCATCAACAGAAGCAAACGAGACAGCGGAGTTCATATCGATTCCGATGTGGTTATCGTTGATATCGCCTTGACCCAGGTCAAAACCCGTGTCGAATTCGACGGCGACGAAGGAATCTTGCGGGTCGGGGAGACCCAAGAAGCCATTGGAGAAGGCGAAGGAGTCGGCGTTGGAAGTGATCAAGAAGGCGAAGCCGTCGCCGAAGGGGCAAGAAGGGGAAGAGACGATGGAGAAGGAGAAGCGACAGGAGAAGGAGGCTGTCGTGTTGGTGGAGAATTCCCGGAATTTGATTGGGTAAACGTAGAGTGCTCGGCCGATGCTGGGGGGAGAGGCGGCGAAGGAGAGGCAGGGCTGTTGTCGCTGCTGGGTGAGGGAGATGGTGTTGTTGCGGAAGAAGGCGTCTCCGTACAGTGTTAGGTTGTGTTTGGACGGCGAGAATCGGCGGGAAAGTGTGGGAAAACCTTGGGAGAGGATCAGGTGAAGGAAGAAAAGCGACGGGAGAGAGTGATGCATTTCCGGTCTGGGTTTCTGTCCTTCTCTGGTTTGTGTTAGGGTTTTGCAGGGAAAGATTTGGGTTTTACGCTTTGAACTAGAGAGAGAGAGAGAGAGAGAGAGAGAGAGAGAGAGAGAGAGAGAGAGAGAGACTCTGATCACGCAAGGTTCAAAGAAACAGAGCCAAGTGATTTAACTAAGAGCCTCAAACATTGGCATAACCAAACAAGAGAAGACTTAAGAGACCTCGAAGAACAACTTGACCTTCAATAACTGAACCCAACTGGATGTTCAAAGTGAAAACCTTTAATAACATGCAGCAGCAACCCAACAGTAGAAGAACAAGTGTACTGATAGAAAACAGATGAAACATTTTCCAGGATAGAAAACAGACGAGGCTGGAGCCTAAAACAATCTCTGATAATTCTCATATAACCGAGCTTATGTAGACTAGCATAACATCCATGAATCCAACAAGGGGCAGGCTTGCCATCTGGATTCTGGAATGCTACTTTCAGAAAACCAAAACGAAAGTTCAAAACACTTTATATGCTCACAAGCTCCTATATCCATCAAAAGAAACATCAAGAATCGGCGAGCATTGCAGCTTCACTGGCTTCTTTCCTCCTCACATACTCGTTCAAGATCGTAAGCCTTGCAGTCTCAAACGCAAAATAACCCAAAGCTGAGAAACAAGCGCTGTGAACAACCCGTGGACCCATTCCTCTCGTAAACCCGACCCATCCTTCCTCTTTAAGTATCTGTTTCACAGTCGCGGTCACACCAGAATACATAGCCGCGGCAACTTTGTTCGCTGCATCACTGTGAACCTGAGTCATCAGCCTCGTCTTCACCACATCAAGGGGTGTGGTTATGGACGCAGAAATTGCCCCAGCCAATGCCCCACAACACACACTCTGTATTGGCTCCAAATGGGTTTGCTTTCTTTTGTTCAAAACCGCAGCTTTAAGGTACTCGAATGACGAATAACTCAGAACCCCCGCCGGTAAATTTCTCAACAATGTAGCAGAGTAACCTGCATAAAGCCCCAAAATTCCATCTTTCTCTAGAATCTTGAGCAATACTTCGTATGATCTGCCTTTTGCTCCGGCTTGCATTCTCTGTGTGATGAGCTCTTTTGGAACCATTATCGCTGATGACACGATGTTGCCCATTGCTCCGGCCGTCGGAGGGATTAGGACAGAAGGGTATGTCGGGAACTTAGACAAGAACGACTTACCGAACTCGCAGGTGCCGAAGTACACGGCGGAGGAGAACGTCGACCCCACAATCACGGCGGAGACGCCGCTGTAAAAACCTAGAATCCCTTTGCTCTGAAACGTCTTCACGATCGCGTCGAAGGTGCTGCTGTAGAGTTGAGACGCGCCTTTGGTCTGAAGCTTGGTCTTAATCGTATCCAGAGGGTGAAGGCAAACGTACGTGAACGCACCGGCGATTCCTCCGCCTCCAGCGCCGATAAGGGCACGCTCGAAGACGGAGAGGTTCTTCATGACCGTCTGAATCCTCGGACTGTCCCTCGAAGCGGGTTTGACCCATTTCAGGAAATCGGGTCCGGGTCTCGTCGTGACAGGATCGGAGACCGAGGTCGAAGCAAATGGAGCGCCAAAAAAGATGGGTTTCCCAGAATTTCCAGCGGATTCCACAGATTTCGGGGACTTCTTCGAGAGCTTAAACCAGTTGACAGATTTGGTTTCAGTTTCGGGGTTTCTGTGAACAGGTTTTCGGGTGGATGTGAGATCGGTGAAGCGGGTGAAGAGGGAAACGAAATCGGAAGTGGGAAGACAGTGATTTGGGTTAGGAGACGGGAGGCCGAGGGTTTCAGAGAGTCTGGCCTCCATGGCTGAGCTCGGACAGGCCGTAAGAAACGAAGAAAGACCAAGCGTAAGAAGATAGCGTCTAAAGGAACAGCACGCAGTTTAGACAAAAAAATGCAGAACGGCAAGGAGTCTCCAGCCAGCTCTATTTTTTTTACTTGTTTAGTATGTACCAGTAGGGGTCGAACTTTGAACCCGTAAACCATAGATTTGAAGATACCCGATTTAAAAAATACTCGAATAAAGGGTACTCGAATATTAACGATGATGAGATCGAGTATTAACAAGATTAAATTTTCGATCCCCGAATCCGTGTGGGGGTTCAATTATTTTACAAGAAGTATCTACTATATTTGTTAAAAATCTAAAATATACTATATATTTATAATATTTTTGTCCAAATTATTCTTATTATTTATTAAAATACTTTTATTTTAGTTCATTTTTACGATAGATGTTAGATAGATAGAATTTATAATAAGAGTATTAAAGAGGAAATAAAAAAAAGTAGTTATAGAAGAGAAATTATGCAAGTAATGTTTAGACATTTCGGTTAGAAAGTAGGGGGAAAATAGTGCAGTACCTTTTGACTGCTACAAGGGCTTTGTTAGTTTAGTACTCTATGATGTACTGTTATGCGAGCTTTACTTAGATACATTTGATGTATTGACACTTTCTATAGTTTATGGATGAGTGTTTGATTCATTACGTATTGTGCATGCTTTAATATGTTATGAAATCCATGTATTGTTATGAACAATACTAAACTCCCTAGTCATGTATCATTGTGGGAATAATGATATAACAAGACTAGTATGATGT
>NW_010968415.1:538927-541244 GCF_000463585.1 Tarenaya hassleriana | reverse complement strand
CTATGACTTGTATATCCGGAATAGAGATTTCTGGTTATACTGCTATATCGGATGGGCCTACAGGGTCACACACACAGAAAAAGACAAATGCGCGAGAAGAGACGAGAAAATCCCGGTGGAGCAGAGGCCAGACCGACCGGTCCAGAAGGTCTGGACCGATCGGTCTGGGTTAGCTGGACCGATTGGTCCAGAGGTAACGTATAAGGTCGGGAAATTGTTCCAGACCGATCGGTCCAGACGTCGGGACCTGGACCGATCGGCCCAGACGTCGGGATTTCCTAAACTCACTCTAATTAGGGTTTTAAGTGGGATAAACTTGAAGGAACACCTCCTAATTCTCTGGGCACGATTTTCAGACCCTATGGAGAGGTTTTGAGAGTGAAAAACCTAAGAGAAAGATCCCTGAAACCCTTGCGCAAAGAAGAACGTGTTCTTCAGTCCTAGCAGACGAGTTCCAACTGTTGGAATCCTTTCCGCCGTGTGGATACGTGTAGAGGGTAAGGTATTCTTCCTGCCTACAATGATCGGACGAACACATCAATTGATACAGGCCCCGGATCGATTGAGGTAAGTGTTCTAACGTTTCTACAAGATCATGCATGATAGGTTTTAGGGTTTCATCAAAATTTTTGTTTTACATCCGCTGCGCAAACCCTAGAACTGATCTCTTAGGAATTAGATTCGCTCTTGAGATCCCAGAAAAACCCAACAGTGGTATCAGAGCCTGGTAGCTCTGCATGATTTTTTTAGAACCCGATCACGCACGTTATAGGATTTGAATTGTTTGAATCCGTGTTTGCTTTGATGCTATGCATGATTTGGTTGTGGATCTAGAGTAGATTTTCTGTTCATTGTTGCATAGTGTGCAAGAGCTTCGAATTCTGAGTTCGCAGGCGAAAACGGAGTCGAATTCAGGTCTGAAACGGGGCAGAAAGGACGAAAACGAGATATGATCACGTTTTCGCCTGGACCGATCGGTCTGGTCCTCTGGACCGCCATGTCCGGACTGAATGGTCTGCATGGGTAGACCGATCGGTCTGGACCATTCCGGACCGAAAGGTCTGGACCGAATATGACCTGGAGACCGAGCCGTGTAGACCGATCGGTCTAGGCCTAGACCGATCGGTCTGGGTCCCGAGGCTCCACCAGATTTTGGTTTTTCGTTTCGGGATCTGATTTGAGCAATCGTTGCTTAAACCAGTCAACTGTGATTCAGAATAGCATGATTCGTTCATTTGGATGATCCATAGTGAATGAATGCATATAAGTTAATCAAGATATTAGATATGCTTGATTGAGTGGGAGCTTAGGAATTGGGATTACATAATCGAATGGATAGTCTATTCGAAATTTTGTACAATCGTTGCACAGAAACCGGTTAGATCTAGGAGCTCTACGAGTAAAGCACTTGTCAAGGCCTCGATCGTACGTGTCATGGGCCATGCCAAAGCTGGGTGTGTCGTATTATCTTGGTGAGGCAAGATGGAGAAATGGTGGTTCTCATAGCTTGAAATAGATGCTTGATCTAAGTGTGGTTTCGAAAATCCCTTATTTAAGTAATGCTAAGCGTGTACCTTCCATTACTAGAGCGTCTGTCAAGACATCGATCGTCCGTAACACGGGTCATGCCAAAGCTGAGCGTGCCGGATTATATTTGTGAGGCAGGGTAGCAAATCGTGGTTCCTACAGCTTGAATATGGTTTATCTTGGGTTAAGTTGTCAAGTTTGACTTGAGACTTAATGGATGGTTTACCTTAGGTTAAGTTGTCAAGTTTGACTTGAGACTTAATGGTACAGATGAGACGAGTATGCAATGATATTCGACATCATAGTCTCATAAAAGATCTAAGAGTCACATTGGATGTGATTGACATTAGATGTCTACCTAAATAGCGTAAGGCTGAGTGAAACAACTCATTCTTATGTGAAATACGGATCTTAGTCCCATATAGAGAATTATTGTAGGGTTAGTTTGTTAGTTTTCTTTATGGGAATATAGCTTGTATATGCATCATGTTGTCATTGATTGGTGATGGACTAGCTGGTAGTAGATCATTAATGTTTTTTCGTTGATTGATGATGGACTAGCTAGTAGTAGATCATTGATAGAATCTGCAATTTTGTTTTGTTCGTTATGTTTTGTCTCTTTTTGTAGGACATGACGTCAACCGGTAGCGTACCGAGTTTGACGATGCGATCTATCCTTGAGAAGGATAAACTGACTGGGATGAACTTCTTAGACTGGTATCGTAACTTGAGAATTGTTCTCAAGCACGATAAGAAGTCGTACGTCCTGGAAGGGGCTCTACCACCAGAG
>NW_010968415.1:537146-538756 GCF_000463585.1 Tarenaya hassleriana | reverse complement strand
TGTCTCATGTTGGGAAGCATGGCCCCGAATCTGCAGAGGCAGTTTGAGGGGAAGAACGTGTTTGATATGATCAATCAACTCAAGACCATGTTTGAGGAGCTAGCGCGTACTAAAAAGTACAAGACACTGAAAGCTCTGGTGAAGACGGAAATGCCGAGAGGTAGCTCTGTCAACACCGACGTCCTCAACATGAGAGCTCATGTTGAAGAACTTGAGCGTATGGGAGTGAAGCTCGATGGTGACTTGGTTGCAGACTTGATCCTGATGTCATTGCCCGAAGATCATAACCAGTTCGTTATGCAATACCATATGCACGGGATGACTAAGAGCTTAGCCGAACTGCATGGGATGCTGAAATCGGCTGAGCAGGATATCGTGGTGCACAAGACTGTGCTTGTTGTTGAGAAAAACTCCAGCAAGAAGCGGCGGGGTACAGCCAAGAAAAAGGCGGCGAAAAAGGCAAAAGTTGCCTCTACGTCTAAGCCTAAGCCCGATAAGGGTGACTGTCATTACTGCGGAGTGTCTGGACACTGGAAGCGTAATTGTCACCTTTACTTGGAGGATCTGAAGGATAAGAAGCTTGGTGAAGCTTCTGCCTCAGGTATCCACGTTATAGAGGCTAACATCTGTACTATATCTTCGTGGGTATTAGATACCGGAAGTGCCCCACACATTTGTGGAAATGTGCAGGGACTAAGAAGAAGTAGGATGTTAGCTAAGGGAGAAGCGGATCTACGCGTCGGAAATAGAGCAAAAGTTGTTGCATTGTGTGTTGGCGTTTATGATTTGCATCTGCCCTCTGAACTTGTTTTAGAACTTAGTAATTGTTACTATGTGCCTGCGATTAGCATAAACATTATTTCTATTTCATGTATGGATTTGGATGGTTTTCGATTTGTGATTGAGAACTCGAGTTTGATGATTTATCGAGACGATGTTTACTATGGTAATGGTTATCTAGTGAATGATTTATACGTCTTGAATGATCAGCCTTCGAACTCAACGTCATCCATCTATAACGTGTACTAAACGGTTTAAGCCGAACGACTTAAACCCGACATTCCTCTAACATTGTCGTCTAGGCCATATAAAACGAGAAGCGCATTTAGAAGCTTCATTCTGAAGGTCTTTTGGATTCATTTGACTTTGAGTCTCTTGAATCATGCGAGTCTTGTTTAATGGGCAAGATGACAAAGCATCCTTTCAAAGAGAAAGGACAGAGAGCGACAGAGTTATTGAATCTGATACATAGTGATGTATGCGGACCAATGAGCTGTCCAGCTAGAGGAGGTTATCTGTACCTCGTTACGTTCACTGATGATTTCAGTCGATACGGTTATGTCTATTTAATGAGACATAAGTCTGAAACACTTGAAATGTTCAAGGCTTTCAGAAACGAAGTACAGAACCAACTTGGCAAGACGATCAAGACACTTCGATCCGATCGTGGTGGCGAGTATATGAGCCAAGAGTTCACTGACTATCTGGTTGATTGTGGTATTGTATCACAATTAACTCCTCCTAGAACGCCACAATGGAACGGCGTGTCAGAACGGAGGAACCGAACACTGTTAGACATGGTTCGGTCAATGATGAGTCAGACAGATCTT
>NW_010968415.1:536088-536385 GCF_000463585.1 Tarenaya hassleriana | reverse complement strand
GTTATGCTGAAGTCCATCAGGATCCTACTTGCCATAGCCGCATATTACGACTATGAGATATGGCAAATGGATGTCAAGACCGCGTTCCTTAAACGGGAACTTGACCGAGGATGTGTACATGACACAACCCGAAGGTTTTGTCGATCCAAGGAACCTGGGGATGGTGTGCAAGCTTCAAAGGTCCATTTATGGACTGAAGCAGGCTTCGAAAAGCTGGAACCTTCGCTTTGATGAGACAATCAAAAGGTTTGATTTCTCACAGAATGAAGACGAGCCATGTGTTTACAAGAAAGCTAA
>NW_010968415.1:523572-534262 GCF_000463585.1 Tarenaya hassleriana | reverse complement strand
GTGATACAAAAGGATCATCAAACGGAATCATCACTGGCGTTCGTAGGATCACGAACAAACTCTATTCGAGATAGGTAGTCATAGTGTCTTGCTAGAGACCGCCTATGACTTGTATATCCGGAATAGAGATTTCAGGTTATACTGCTGTATCGGATGAGCCTACAGGGTCACACACACAGGAAAGGACAAATGGGCGAGAAGAGACGAGAAAATCCCGGTGGAGCGGAGGCCAGACCGACCGGTCTAGAAGGTCTAGACCGATCGGTCGAGCCAACCCAGACCGATCGGTCCAGACACTTGGATCCGTCGGTCCGGAGATAACGTGTGACAGTCACACGGTCTGGAAAATGTTGCAGACCGATCGGTCCAGACGTAAATAGCTCCAGACCGATCGGTCCAGGCCTGGACCGATCGGTCCAGACGTCGGAATTTTCTAAACTCGCTCTAATTAGGGTTTTAAGTGGGATAAACTTGAAGGAACGCCTCCCAATTCTCTGGGCACGATTTTCAGACCCTATGGAGAGGTTTTGTGAGTGAAAAACTTAAGAGAAAGATCCCTGAAACCCTTGCGCAAAGAAGAACGTGTTCTTCAGTCCTATAGCAGACGAGTTCCAATTGTTGGAATCATTTCCGCCGTGTGGATACGTGTAGAGGGCAAGGTATTCTTCCTGCCTACAGTGATCGGACGAACACATCAATTGATACAGGCTCCGGATCGATTGAGGTAAGCGTTCTAACGTTTCTACAAGATCATGCATGATAGGTTTTAGGGTTTCATCAAAATTTTTGTTTTACATCCGCTGCGCAAACCCTAGAACTGATCTCTTAGGAATTGATTCGCTCTTGAGATCCCAGGAAAACCCAACAGACTTCTGATACTATTCTTGAAAAAAAAATAAACAAAAAACACTCTTTAGCATGGCAAAAGACACAAAACCCTCAAATATTTATGAAAAGACCAAAAACCCTTATGTTAAATTTTGAAAAAAAACTGAAATAAAAAAAAGAAAAAGAAACGACGGTGGAATGGCGAAATAGTAATGTCTCTCTCTCTTCTCACCCACGTCTTCTCTCTCTCTTCTCACTCACGTCTCAACGCTCTCTCTCCTCTAACTCACGATTTTCTCTCTCTCTCTCCTCACTCATGTTTCAACGCTCTCTCTCCTCTAATTTAGACAAGGAGAAGATTTCCTATTGTGTAAGCCCGATGCTCCAAACCCGAGGACAAAAGCAATCACGGTCTACAGGATAGAATAGAACCCTAATGTCTGGAGATGTCATCTTTCAGTTTTTTGAAAATTTTTAGGCTAGAGGTTATAGATGAGAGAAGCTAAGCGATAACAGTTGCATATGTCTGAAACCATGGGAAGAACTCGGTGGCAGGTTTGGTTTGGAGTTCCTGAGCTTTCTGGCGGATCTATGTCGGAGGAGGCGATTCCATGCAAACAGGTAAGAAAGGTGAAAAAATTCCAGTTCTTCCTCTATGAATGAACCTTCTTCTCCCCAATGCACAAAATTTCTTGAAAGAGAAGAATTCAACGTCCTTCCACTGTGACGGTGGAATTTGTGAGGATGATTTCTAATGACTGGATGCATTACAGAGTCCAAGTTTCTAGAAAGAGCTTCTGTCACACGGAATATAGATAACATATATTGTAAGTTTACATGGTCACATGGTCACACGGTCACATAGTCACATGGTCACATGGTCACATGGTCACACGGTCACACGGTCACAAGGTCACACGGTCACATGGTGACATAGTCACACGGTCACATATTTACATGGTCACACGGTCACAGTATCACACGGTGATATCTGGATAATATTGCTGACATAAGTTATTTTATTTTGTAGCACATGAAAGAGGCGATGTATAACTCTGAACCCGTATTATCTCATGACCTATATAGGATGCAACTACTTAGTGTGTAATACATGTTCATAGAGTTGATCAACGGATGAATAGAATCGGGAGACATGACAACTTTGGGTGATCTAGAATCACACTTCAACGGAAGAAGAAAGCATGAACTTTTATTTCTCTAAATGCTTTGTTTATATTATTTTGAACCCTAACTGTGATATCTTTTTATTTGTTTGGTAGTATCCTAAATTATGAATTTTTATTTTTAGTTTTTATTTATTAAAAAACTAAACTTATTTATGTTTTAGAGAAAATCTAGGTTAAAATTATTGTAGGAAAAATCTAGGTTGAGACTCACCGAATACAAATCTATGTCGTTTTTCTGATGAATTCTTCGTGTGGATTCCGTAACACATTTCGGTCACAATAGATCACAACTGATCACATGGTTCGATCTATGAGATTTTTTCAGTTTAATCATCGTGGATGCTTTCACATCTCTCATATGTATACTTTTGTATTATTTTTAATGTTAAAATATGGTGTATGCGATTTGTGGTATTATTTTTTAACACAAATCTGAACTTTTTAATGTTTAACAAAAAAATCTGGGTTGAAAATGTTGTAGGTAAAAATTTTGGGATTAAAAATTGGGAGAGAAAAAATATAGGGTTAAGAAAAAAATTAAATAGGGTTGAATATTCAACCTAGGCCCCATGGTAAAAGCAAAAAATAAAATAATGATTGTGGGTACCATTTGAAACACAAAAATTTGGAGAAATTCTGACTAGTTTTTCGTGTGGGTCCCATAACACATTTCGGTCATAATGGATCACAATCGGTCACAAGCTTCAATCCATGCGATTATTGTCAATTTAATCACTCTACAAAGTCACACATCTCTCATAAGCTTATTCTATATTGTTTCGAACATTTAAATATCATTTTTGCGATTTTTGTGTTCTAAAGTTGTTTTTCTAAATGTGTTCCTATGTTTTATAGTGTTTTTATGAGTACTTTTGATAAATTGGTATATTTCTTCTACAAATCCCTTAAAATATTTTGAAATTTACTCACACACATTATATATTTGATATATAGACTCTGATAAACCACCCCGAAGCTTAAAAATTAAATTTTGGCCTATTTTGTCAACACATTTTGGTCACGGGTCACAGTCGGTCACAATGGTCACACAGTGCAAAATTGCACTTCGATCACATGGTCACATACCGATCACAATGGGTCACAACAATGACTCATATAACTTAACTTATTTAATATGTAACACGAGTCACGTATATGCAAAAATACATAAAAATTATTGGATAACTAAGTTTACTAAGAATTAGTTTAACACATTATGATAGAAAGGTTTTAACACATTATTATACAAACATAATACGACACAATATTATTATATAAAGATTTTTGAACATTGTTATACAAAGATTTTTTAACACATTATCATACAAATACAGTACAATATTATTATACAAAGTTCGTCTCTTTCTTCACTTCAAATTAGACGTTCTCTCTGACGTTGCCGATGTTGATGTTCTCGTTGCATAATGGATTCTCTTTCGGCCTTCACCAAAACATGATACCGATTTTGTTAGGCCTTCCACATTTTCGTTTCTCTTCTACTATAGGAGACAAAACCACAAGATTTGCAAAATCTAGGTCATCGATGATCCATTCACAACAATCGGGGGCTCGTCCATCATAACTGTGGAAAACACAATTTAAAAACGAAGATCAATTCGAACATTCTGAACAATGAGATCATGTGACTATGTGACCTTGTGATCATATGACCATGTGACCATGTGAAGTGATAATGTGACTATTTGACTTTGTAATCATTTTGACATATATGACTCACTATCCTAATGACCCAAAAAAACATGTGGCTAAGTGATCGTGTGACCGTGTAGGCACATTGAAAAAAACATGTGACAATGTGACTGTTGTGTACATTGTGACCTTTGTGACCCGTCTGCAGTTCGTACATTGTGACCTTTGTGATCCATATACTCGTGCTAACTATCATGGATGCTCTAAAAATTCCTAAAATGCATATACGACACAGATCTATGACTATAACATATTACAAACGATAAAACAACGGAAACAACAACAATTAAAAGAAAAAATCGCAAAAACCACCAATGTGTATAAAAAAACCGGCATTTTGACAGTAGCTTGCGTATTTCTAATTGTCTCACTGATTTCGCCCAATTTTGCCAGAATTTTAAGACAAAATAGTAAGATGAAGAGGAAAAAGAAAACACAGACGAGAGAGAAAGCTTGGTCGAGACTAATGGTAGGAGGAGAGAGAAACTGAGAAAAAAAGGGGAAGAAAGAGACATCGAAAAAGAAAGGGAGGAGAGAGAAACTAGGGTTTCTCTGGGAGAGATTTTTTTTAATTAAAAAATTAAATATAAAATAATATTATAAGATTATTTTGGTAATCTAATAATAAAGAGGGTAGATTAGAAGTTGAATTTTCTTTTAAAGGAAGGTAGGACTAGAAGTCTTTGTAGCACATTGAAGGTATTTTAGAAGTTTTCCAAAGTAGGGAGTATAGAAATGAAATTGAAAAGAGAAGAGATGTAGACTCATTTGAGAATGACTCGTTAATAACAATTTGGAGATACTCTAAATCTCATAAAATTTAATTTAAAATCGAAACGAATAAAAATAAAAAATTTAACAATTTGGAGATACTCTAATTCTCATAAAATTTAATTTAAAATCGAAACGAATAAAAACGAAAAATTTATAGGGTCAATCAAAATAAAGCTTAATTATATATTTTGTGTGTGTGTTTTGGTCGTCGATAAATATCACCAATTTTATATATTACAAATCTCTACTTAACTCGCGATCTCGTTAAATGGTCTTAGTTTCTCTAAGGGGCCGACTGGTTGCACCGCCGCTACCCGCAAACGGAGCGGTTGCGATTTCTGGCGGTTGCGGACGATTGAAAAACTGATTGGTTGAACCGCAACCAACCGCAACCGCAACCAAACTTGTGTTTTCTAATCGCAGCTTCCAACTTGCGTTTTAGTAGCGGTTTCCGGCGTTTTGACAAAAAAACTAAAATATTTTTATTAGAAATTATATAAAATATATATATATATATATTGGTGATGATTTTGTTTAGTGTTATGATTTGATATTATTTTTTAGTATTATATTTTAATAAAAAAAATATAATAGTATAATTTTTAGGTTTAATAATGATTATTTTTAATAATTTTTATAATAAAATTATTTTTTTACTTGAAATAAATTAAATTGATAATATTTATATTTTAAATTTATTATTTAATTATTATAAATTTAGTAAATAATTTTTATAAAATGATACAAAAATTTTAATTAAAACTATTATAAAAAATTATTTTTAAATAATATTTTTTTTGACAATTTATATCAAAACGCAATCGCAACCGTAATGAACCATTCACTTCTAACTGCACCCACCCGCAATCGCTACCAACAACAACTTCTCAACCAGTCAGTACTAATCATTTATAATCACTATCAAACGTTTTGAAAACGCTGCCACCCGCAACCGCAACCGCTGCTCGAACCCTAAATCACATAAGAAATGAAGCTACCCGTTTAGATTATATAAAAAATTAGTAAAAAACAAACAGAAACAAAACTGAAATAGGATTAAACCCTACCAAAAAAATCAAATAAAAATCACACCATACAATTAGAATAGAAGAAGAAACAAATCTTTCAAGCCACTTTTTACCAAAAAAAAAAATCTTTCAAATATACACGGGGAGCAGATTGTTCATGCAAATAAAAATTTAAAAAAAGACATTTTTTTTTAATAATGACCACCTAAAGGAAAAAAAAAACATGGTACAACTACAAGAGGATCCTCCTTAGGACCAGAGATTCCAGTAACAGAAGTAAAAGCAACTGAGAGGAATGTTTCAGAAGATATCTGTAATGTCCAAAACCATCCATGTCAATCTTCAGACACTCTCGAGATTCCACTTCGGTTTTTAACTGTTAACACGCCATCCGACCAAAAGCTTGTTCAGCCTTCTACCGTTTACCACGATGGCCAGCGGAAGAGGATCTCGGGCCTGGATTCCGGGAGAACTGAAGCCGGAGACTTTTGGACTCGGGGTCGGTTTCATCCACCTGGTAACCTGCAAAATCATCGGAAATTCGATTTCAATTCATATCTTGTGATTCTAGGCGGATCAAAGAAGGGCATGACAAAAGTTCCAGTCTTGGTCATGAATCAAGAAACATATATGTTTTGGTTCTTGGATGACAAGTTAAGAAAGGAAGGTTATTTGCTATTGCTCTATGAGAACGATGTCGATCAGTGTGAAAATAAGTGCAAGTTGGAACCTTTTTCCAAAAATGTAAGGAGGAAAGATCTGCATGGCCTTTGACGACCACCGTCAGTTTGTAATCATACACTGTGCTTAGGGAGGGAATGATCTTCCGGAATGAAAATGGAGGAGGTCAGAAGAAGGCCTCAAGAAACAGAACATACCTCGTAATGCGCTCATGGCAGTTGCGGCACAAGCTGGGGTTTCAAAATCAACAAAGCATAGGAGGACAGTATCACCTCCTCTCTGCGTTAACAGGGCATCACTAGTTCAGCAAATCGAGACTGATCAAGTACCAGATATGAAGAACTGAATATGAAAAGAGATGATAAAAACAAAAGGTTTAAGCAAGAAAGAAACACTCACATGTTTGTCTTCCTTGTTCACGAGCCTCACTTCCCTATACCCCACAAATGGGCGAAAGATATCTGAGGTTTTTCGGTAAAGGAACCACTAGCAAGAAACAAGTAGAAGGGAGAGGTCACAAGACAAACACAACCATACAAAACAATTCCACCTCGTGTATCAGAAAGGATACGAGCTACTTCCCTCCTTTTGCAGTCAGGGGGAAGCCCTTCTACATACAGCGTGTTGGACGCATCAGGAGGTAGAGGTAATATTCCTTCACGGCCTGGCCTTCCCCGTGAATCCATAGGGGATCTGCCACCAAAACCAACCGATGGACCATCTGGTGCTAGATCCGGGCTAACAAATCCTGGCCGACCCATAACGGAATCGGCCATGGGAGGAATGCCAGGCCTTCCGCCACCAGCTGGCCTTCCCGAACTAACTCCACCAAACGAATTGGCTTCGCTGGATGTTGAAGACGAAAGTTTCTATGACAAATTTTGAGATATACGCTTCAGCAAAGAAAAACATCAACGGAACTTTGAGACCAGAAGCGTGCTTAGTGTTAGATTGAGTACCGTGTTCTGCAGGTAAAGATCATATGCCGAGTCAATGCTTTTCGTGTCCTTCACAGGGCGGAGTACACCATGGTCATCATCATGCGGCATATACCCATGCACTTCACGGCCGGGAGGGATAGCGGATGGGGGAAGATCTGTGATGCGGTTTCATAAAATTATACTAAAAACATAAGCTGTGAAGTTCAAGTTACAAACATAGTACCATGCCAACATCCTTTTTGCCTTTATTAGAGCGTATTAGAAGAATTAACTGTGGGTATAAAGAGCTAAGTATATCAGTATGTGCGGCTATAAATGGATGTGTTTCCAGAATCAAAGACAATTTCACCATGAGAGACTAAAACTACACAAAATTTGCACAAATTCTTTACACCTATCTCCATTTTTCTCTGTTGCAAAAGTCTCACAGGCATTCATCCTGAACATCTCACATCTATAAAATCTATAACAAGGATAGTTTCTAGGAGATAAACGACAAAACCAGTGGGATTTGAGCTCGAGATAAGTAAATGGTGATGACCCAGAAACTCCAAGAACAAATTCGAAAACCATGACTTGTTGAAGAACCTAGACGTCTATAACGACTAGCAAGAGAAAACCCTAAAGTCTCTTTTCCGTTATCGGACAATCAAATTCCCAATTCGCAAGATCCCAAACCCTACTACAAAATCAGTTCCCACTTCATTCCACAGCAAGGAACAGTTCACGACCAAAGGAAACGGAAGACTCTGGACATAGCTTGAGCTTACCGTAGTCGTTACGAGGACGTTTATGGATCCCACCGGAGGCGGCCACCGGTCGCGGCGCCGGTGCCGGTGGCTGTCGCTGCTGCCGGCTCCAGTACCCATCGTTCATAGCTCAGTACTCCGAACGAAAAGATGGGACTAACTAGGCAGGGAGAGAACAACTGCCACAGCAATGAACAGGAAAAAGTCGAGAAATTTGCAGAAACCCTAATATGGGGAGAAGCTTCAAGTCGTTGTATGCATGTATCAGAGCAAGAAAAAATCGCTGGAAATAGCTTCAGCTGCGACGAATCGTACAGGACGATAGTGTATTTTCTACTACCTTTGCTCAGAGTTTTCTTGGGGAATTGATTCAATTCAAATGAAAGAGAGGAAATTCGGTTGCCGAACGAGTCAGTGAGTGATTAGACTCGTTGTCTCAAGCTGTGACACGTAATCCTGTGTGGCACGGCTCACTTGTGCTTTCGTGCACAGCAAAGCTTCTTCTAAATGGGCTAATATATTATTTAAATGGACCGAAAGCCCGGCCTTTTCTGAGCATTCAGTTTTTTTACGGGCGGTTTGGACGCATATCATCCATGACATAAATATATTTAATATTTAAAAATCTAAAAAATAAAAATATAGTTTAAAAAATTATGAAAATATATACTCATTAAATGAATTAAATCTATCAATTATTTAAAATTTTTATGCAAAAAAAATTAAAATATCATTAACTTATTTTAACTTATTTTAAATGTTAGTGCAATTATTTGCACATGTGTTTTTTGGTTGTTAAGTGGTTATTGCAGGTTCAACGAACTTGAGAGATTTCAGGAGAAGAATGCGGCGATGAGCTCACACAAATCTGAGGTACAACTGACGAGTTTCAGATAAAGTCAAGACTCTAAGAGATTGAGATGGACTCAATGTCAACCATTTGGAGAGATTTTAGGGAAAGCAATTTGAAGAGATAGAGCCATGAAGTTTGGATTTGATTCCAAGAGATAAAGATAGAATCAAAACTAAGAAGATTTGAGGAGATTTGAGATATAGATAATCTTGGAGATAAAGTCAAAGACTTGAAGAGATAGAGACAAAGATGAGATCTTGGAGATAGAGATAAAATCCAAGAGAATCAAGGAGGAGTCTATCAAATCAATTCGTGGAGATCTAAGATAAACTAGAGGAGCCTATATAAAGAAGACAAAAGTTGCATATTAGTTCTCATGGAGAGCAAAACAAATTTTACTAAAGAGAGTTTCTGTTAGTGAGAGAGCACTCGCTTTTGAGTGAGTATGTGTCTGAGGAAGAGACCGATTGGGCAAATCTCTTTCCTCTGGTAAGTGTTTGGGCGTGGATCTGAGGGGGAGACCTAATGAAAAAGTCTCCATTCCTCTGGTGAGCGTTTGGGTTGGTAAGGTTTTTGATCAGTAGAATTCATTGTGAGAGTGGGTGTTGGGTAGCTCTAACAAAAAGTGAGTTGTACTTGACGTTTTCTCAAGTGAATATAATTGGTTAGTTTTTTTCCTTTACTCTTTGAGGGTCCGACTTTTTCATTTGGTATCAGAGCCCAGTCACCGATCCTAGGAATGTGTCCTCTCATATCGGTGCTGTTGGGTTTCATGGGATTTCAAGAGCGAATCTAATTCCTAAGAGATCGGTCTTAGGGTTTGCGCATGTAAAACAAAATTTTTGATGAAATCCTAAAACCTATAATGTATAATCTTGTAGAAACGTTAGAACGCTTACCTCAATCGATCCGGGGCCTGTATCAATTGATGTGTTCGTCTGATCACATAAGGCAGAAAGAATACTTCACCCTCTATACTGTTGGTTTAGTGCTCTATGATGTACTGATTATGAGCTTTGTTCAGATACATTCGATGTATTGATACTTTCTATGTGGTTTTATGAGAGTATTTTATTCATTACATGTTCTTGCATGCTAGATCTGTTATGAAATCCATGTATCATTAGGAATGATACTAAACTCCCTAGTCTTGTGTCGTTATGGGAATAACGACATAATAAGACTAGTATGATGTGTGATTGATGATCACATAGATGATCATAAGTATTGGATACGATCACAATCATAGGTATTCGTTGGAGAACGGAATACTGGATTGACCCACATGAGATTGTCACATGGACTAGCGTCATGACTTGAATCTCATATGACGGTTCCATGATTGGATCCTAAGACCTGAGATATCTACGGAATCCAACACGAGGAGTTGCGTGCTTTGATTACGTCAAACATCCTGCGTAACAGGAGGACTATAAAGGCGTATATCAGGTACGAAACGAATCATGTACCTCTCGTAAAAGAGAGAGATATCGCTGGCCCCCTCGTGTGAGCGAGACTGTAGAAATGTGTGGCCGCACTATAGACGAACGTCGTCTATTTCAGACAGTCGAACTCAGTGAACGAGAAAGCAGTCGAATCAGATAAGGTGGCTTGTCCATGCCTTATGTTCGACATATGATATCGCGATACAAAAGGATCATCAGCCGGAATCATCACTAGTGTTCGTAAGATCACGAACCAACTCTATTCGAGATAGGTAGTCATAGTGTCTTGCTAGAGACCGCCTATGACTTGTATACCCGAAATAGGGATTTCAGGTTATACTGCTATGTCGAATGAGCCTACAGGGTCACACACGCAGGGAAGGACAAATGCACGAGAGAAAACGACGAAAAACCGAGACGGAAGGGGCTGGAACGGACGGACCAGAAAGTCCAGAACGGACGGTCCGCCCGAACCAGACCGGACGGTCCACGTG
>NW_010968415.1:522526-523358 GCF_000463585.1 Tarenaya hassleriana | reverse complement strand
AACGGACGGTCCACCAAGTCCAGACCCGACGGTCCAGAGTGCGCGGTCTGTCCGTTCCAGAAGGTCTGGAACGGACGGGCCACTAACGCAGACCGTCCGTTCTGCTTGCTGGAACGGACGGTCCACGTGCATTTCTGGACCGTCCGTTCTGGGCTCTGGGTATTTTCGTAATTAAACCAAAATTAGGGTTAAATCACTTTATAAGAAAGAGATTAGAACCCTAATTAGGAGAGGGACTTTGAGCAGCCGACTTTTGGCAGAAAAGAGAGGGTTTTTGGAGATCGAAAAACGAGTTCTAAGTCTCGAGATTTCTCGGTGCAGAAATCGAATTGAGATTCGAGTCCTAGCAGACAAGTTCCAATCGTTGGAATCCATCCCGAGGTGTGGATACGTGTAGAGGGCGTGGTAATCTTCCTCCCTAAGTGATCGGACGAATTCTTCAGTTGATACAGGCCCCGGATCGATTGAGGTAAGCGTTCTAACGTTTCTACGAATCATAGCAGCATGGTTCTAGGGTTTCATTAAAATTTTTGTTTTATATCCGCTGCGCAAACCCTAGAATCGATCTCTTAGGAATAGGATTCGCTCATGAGATCCCAGGAAACCCAACAGCTCCCTGGGTGATGTATCTGAAGGGATAAAACCCATCGGATGCAAGTGGATCTTCAAGAAGAAGACCGACATGTTGGTTCGTGATCTTACGAACACCAGTGATGATTCCGGCTAATGATCCTTTTGTATCGCGATATCATACGTCGAACATAAGGCATGGACAAGCCACCTTATCTGATTCGACTGCTTTCTCGTTCGCTGAGTTCGACTGTCTGAAATA
>NW_010968415.1:516576-518503 GCF_000463585.1 Tarenaya hassleriana | reverse complement strand
ACATCCTTGGACAGGATTGTTTCACATTTCCTTCCACCCTGACTTCACTATACCATCCGCCTGAACGAAGCTTGGGAATACATTCGAACGGCAACATCTGTTATAACAAATACAAAACATTAATAAAGTATTTCTTGACAACTCTTTATTTTGTTTAGTAAACCCTAAACCCTTACCGTGAGGGGAATTATAAACCCTGGTAAGTTCCACTGATTAGCCGGCTTCCGATGTTTATTCAGATAGTTCACCACAAACTCATGAACATTGTTGAACGTGAACGTCCCCCAAGGGAATTTTTCGCATGCATCCACATTGTTGACAATCTTCAACAGAAATGGATTCACGTATTCCGAATGTTGGTGCCCAATGACATAACTGAGCAGCAACAAATAAGCCATCTTCAATCGGTCATCTCTGTCATCTACAGCCAATTCTCCAAACTTCTTCATTACTTCTGCTTTCATAACCTTTTCAAAACTCTCTTGAGCAAAGAATTTACGGTAGAATTCGAACCCTCCAATTTCCTCCCAATTCTCAGGCAACGGAGAACAATTTAAACCACAAAGAATAGCGTGTTCCCACAGCGAATACCTAATTGGGACTCCGTTCATCACGAACCATAACTCGTCAAATTTTTTTAATTCGAATTAAATGAAAAACTAGTGAAAACGTTTAGTTAAAACCGTAAAAAGGAAAGTTAGGGTTTTTTACCCTTTCAAAATCGAAAACGGCAAAGAGAAGAGAAAGCGAGAGAGGGAAAGTGACTCATGCGAAATCGACAGAAGGAAACGAATCGAGAGTCGAAATCGAAGCGAAATCAGCGGAGTGCCAGCGAAAGCAGGAAGAAAGCGACGAAACCCAGAAAAATCGAGAGCCAGACGAACAAAATGAAGCCATCGTCGTCGAGGGAAGGAGGTCGCGGTCGAGGTCGAGGTCGAGTCGGTGCTGGAACCAGAGTGGTGTCGAGGTTTGCCGGCGAGAGAACGCAGACGGAGCCTGAGTCGGAGAATACGGACACGGAGACGTATACAGAGCCGGAGCCAGAAAGAACAATGGAGGGAAATGCTTCTCCGAAAACACATGTAAGTAGAAATCTGGGTTTAGGGTTTTCATGTTGGAATTAGATTTAAATCTGGGTTTTTAAAGTCTGGGTTAAAGGGGAGTGTGATGTCGGATAATGCGAAGAGTTGAACAGATTTGGTGAAATCGTGCTCATATAGCGTGTTCCCACAGCGAATACCTAATTGGGACTCCGTTCATCACGAACCATAACTCGTCATCTTTCTTGGTCTTGACTGATCGGTTGATGAGTGCAACCATTAAACTCATCTTCAGTGACTGTTTCTTCTTCATATGAAATATGTGTCTGAATTGCGATTGTTCGGTGAAATACTTTTTTTCCTCCTCCGTCATGTGGTTCTCGAGAAATTCCACAGCTTCTATGTGGAAACACTTTGACGATAACTTCACCGAAATCTTGTTCATGTCGTCAAATTCATAGTAGAATTCGTGATTAGCCGGCTTCCGATGTTTATTCAGATAGTTCACCACAAACTCATGAACATTGTTGAACGTGAACGTCCCCCAAGGGAATTTTTCGCATGCATCCACATTGTTGACAATCTTCAACAGAAATGGATTCACGTATTCCGAATGTTGGTGCCCAATGACATAACTGAGCAGCAACAAATAAGCCATCTTCAATCGGTCATCTCTGTCATCTACAGCCAATTCTCCAAACTTCTTCATTACTTCTGCTTTCATAACCTTTTCAAAACTCTCTTGACCAAAGAATTTACGGTAGAATTCGAACCCTCCAATTTCCTCCCAATTCTCAGGCAACAGAGAACAATTTAAACCACAGAGAATAGCGTGTTCCCACAGCGAATACCTAATTGGGACTCCGTTCATCACGAACCATAACTCG
>NW_010968415.1:513954-516240 GCF_000463585.1 Tarenaya hassleriana | reverse complement strand
GGTGCACAAATCGAATTGAGATTCGAGTCCTAGCAGACAAGTTCCAATCGTTGGAATCCATCCCGAGGTGTGGATACGTGTAGAGGGCATGGTAATCTTCCTGCCTTTCGTGATCGAACGGATTCTTCAGTTGATACAGGCCCCGGATCGATTGAGGTAAGCGTTCTGACGTTTCTACGATTTCAATAGTAGCATGGTTCTAGGGTTTATTAAATTTTTGTTTTACATCCGCTGCGCAAACCCTAGAATCGATCTCTTAGGAATAGGATTCGCTCATGAGATCCCAGGAAAACCCAACATATACGTATCCACACGGCGGAAAGGATTCCAACGGTTTGAACTTGTCTGCTATGACTGAAGAACACGTTCTTCTTTGCGCAAGGGTTTCAGGGATCTAACTCTTAGGTTTTCCACTCTCAAAAACTCTGGGTCTGAAAGTCATGCCAAGAGGCTTAGGAGGCGTTCCCTAAAGTTTATCCCACTTAAAACCCTAATTAGAGCGAGTTTAGGAAATCCCGACGTCTGGACCGATCGGTTTGGAGCTTTTAACGTGTGGACTGATCGGTCCATGGTTCCGGACCGATCGGTCTGGAACATTTTCCGGACCGAGCAACATTTGCACGTTACCTCTGGACCGACCGGTCCAGGTGTCTAGACCGATCGGACTGGGTTGGCTGGACCGATCGGTCCAGACCTTCTGGACCGGTCGGTCTGGCCTCCGCTCCACCGGGATTTTCTCGTCTCTTCTCGCGCATTCGTCCTTTCCTGTGTGTGTGACCCTGTAGGCTCATCCGATATAGCAGTATAACTCGAAATCTCTTATTTCGGTCACACAAGTCATAGGCAGTCTCTAGCAAGACATTATGACTACCTATCTCGAATAGAGTTTGTTCGTGATCATACGAACGCCAGTGAGATTCCGGTTGATTTCGGGTATACAAGTCATAGGCGGTCTCTAGCAAGACACTATGACTACCTATCTCGAATAGAGTTTGTTCGTGATGATACGAACGCCAGTGATGATTCCGGTTGATGACATCATATGTCGAATATAAGGCATGGACAAACCACCTTATCTGATTCGACTGCTTTCTCGTTCACTGAGTTCAACTGTCTGAAATAGACGACGTTCGTCTATAGTGTGGCCACACATTTCTACAGTCTCGCTCACACGAGGGGTCCAGTGATATCTCTCTCTTTTACGAGAGGTACAAATCTCGTCTTGACTATCTACAATCCAACACGATTCTTTCGTACCTAATACACGCCTTTATAGTCCTCTTGTTACACAGGACGTTTGACGTATTCAAAGTACGCAACTCCTCATGTTTGATTTCGTAGCTATCTAGGTCTTAGGATCCAATCATGGAACTGTCATATGAGATTCAAGTCATGACGCAAGTCCATGTGACAATCTCATTCGGGTCAATCCAGTATTCCGTTCTCCAACGAATACCTATGATTGTGATCGTATCCAATACCTATGATCATCTATATGATCATCAATCACACATCATACTAGTCTTAGTATATCATTATTCCCACAATGATACATGACTAGGGAGTTTGGTATTGTTCATAACAATACATGAATTTCATAACATATCAAGTATGCACAATACGTAATGAATCAAACACTCATCCATAAATCATAGAAAGCGTCAATACATCAAATGTATCCAAGTAAAGCTCGTAAACAGTACATCATAGAGCACTAAACCAACAATCTCCCACTTGCTCTAATCATGGACTGCTAAACATCTAATGCCCATATCCCTAACATGACCCTCATGTTTCGACGAAGGGAGAGGCTTCGTCAACGGATCGACAATGTTGTCATATGTCGACACTCTGCAAATGTACATGTCTCCTCTGTCTATGATCTCCCTGATAAGGTGAAATCATCTGAGTATGTGTTTGGATCGTCGATGAGATCTGGGTTCTTTCGCTGCACAATTGCTCCATTGTTGTCACAGTACAGAGCAATGGGGTATCAGCACTAGGAATGACACTCAAGTCGCCATAAGACTTCCTGATCCAAACAACTTCCTTTGCTGCGTCCGATGCTGCAATATACTCAGCTTCTGTAGTAGAATCTGCAACGGTCGCTTGCTTAGAACTCTTCCAGCTAACAGTGCTTCCGTTCAAGTAGAAAACATAGTCAGACTGCGATCTATAGTAATCCGGGTCTGACTGAAAACTAGCATCGGTGTAACCCTTTATAGCGAGCTCGTCTTCCGACCCACCGTATACAAAGAACACATCCTTAGTCCTTCTCAAGTACTT
>NW_010968415.1:507230-513840 GCF_000463585.1 Tarenaya hassleriana | reverse complement strand
TACATGATGGATCCAATTGCCGAAGCATATGGAATCCGGTCCATGCGTTCTCGCTCATCAGGTGTCGTAGGACACTGACTCTTGCAGAGAACTGTGCCACTGCTCATCGGTAAGGTTCCTTTCTTGGAATCTTGCATCTTGAACCTCTTCAAGACCTTATCGATGTAGGTACTCTGACTCAATCTTAGAAGACGCTTCGATCTATCTCTATAGATTTTGATGCCTAAAATATAGGCCGCTTCTCCCAAGTCCTTCATAGAAAACTGCGTTCCTAGCCAAGACTTAACGTCTTGCAAGGTAGGAACGTCATTCCCTATAAGGAGAATGTCATCCACGTACAGCACTAGAAATACAACTGTGCTCCCACTAGCCTTCTTGTAAAACACACGGCTCGTTTTCGTTCTGTGAGAAACCAAACCTTTTGATTGTCTCATCAAAGCGAAGGTTCTAGCTCCTCGAAGCCTGCTTCAGTCCATAAATGGACCTCTGAAGCTTGCACACCATCCTCGGGTTCCTTGGATCGACAAAACCTTCGGGTTGTGTCACGTACACATCCTCGGTCAAGTTCCCGTTAAGGAATGCAGTCTTGACATCAAATTTTAACCAATCTCTGATTACCGATTTTGTCTATGTGTCAATTGATTCTGACATGTAATCCGACGTGGCTAAGCGAAATAACTTCTCAGACGCCACGTTTACACTTTCGAATGCCACATCAGCAAATTTTGTCTAATTTGTCAATCGACAACGTGTTCAGGTATTTTTTTGTTTCATTAAAAAAGTTTGGTGTTTATTTGACAAAAAAAAAGTTCGGTGTTTTTTTTGTCAAAATTGAAAAGTTTAGTGTTTTTTTTGGGATTATCCCAATCATAAATAAATATCTGAATTTTTTTATTTTTTTCCAAATCAATCTCAATCTGTTGACCGCGTTAAATTATTTAACGGAATCCCAAAAAAAACGATGATTTGGCAATAAAAAATCATAATCATCATCACGTCACATGCCATGTCATCTAGATTGGTTTAATATTCAAAATTACAATAAAAATTGAACTAAATCGGTTTGGAATTATTAAACCAATAAAAAATCCTAAATTTTTAAATCCCTAAAATCCTAAAGTGAAACCGAACACTTCATCTGTCATCCTTGGTCTTCTTCCTTGCCGAAGTGAGAGAGAGTTGATTTGTCATGGCAATGGGGATGGAAATAAGAAGAATGACTATTGTTGGAATAATGATAATGATAATAATAATAATAATAATAATAATATTGATAAGAGTTGCAGAAGAAAGTTTTATCACTCTGTCGTTAGTAGATACTAAAATCAATGGGAGAGATCTTTTTTATTTCCATATATTTCTTCTCCACCAAAATAAGAGATATATAATATACATAATCTCATCGCTTAACATTATTTCTCATCTTTATTTTTTTCTGCGCACCGATAAAATTTTCTTTTTTCTCTTTTTATGGTTCATAGGAAGCAAAGAAACAGATATTTATATAGGATTTTTTAAAAATTAATTTATTTATCTGAGAATTTTATATTTCGAATATTTATTTGGGATTTTTGTAAAAGTTCAGATATTTATATGCGATTTTTCCAATAATATAATATCATTGTCTAGACATTGTATAGATTTTAGGGGTGGACAGAAAGACCCAAATTTCGAGTATCTGAGAGAATGAGATAGAGATCGGATAATGATATTGGAATACCCAAATTTTCGAGGTCGGGTTCAGATAATTGATATTGTCTCACGGGTATCCGTGGGGTACCAGATAATACAAAATTACCCTTTAAATTTTAGGGTTTATATTAGATTTTGTGTTATGTTATTTGATGTTAATGGTTATATAGATATTATTGGATATATATTTTTTTATGTATTTTAGAAAAAATAAATTTATTTTGGATATAAGTGTATTTTAAAAAATTGATTGAAAATAATTAAAAACATTCGGATTTTCGTACTTGAGAGACCCGATAATTATCTCACGGGTTGTTTAGTTCGGGTATCCGACTTCACGGGTATGAGTTCGGATAATAAAATATATAACCCGAAACATTCGGGTTCGGGTACCCTAAAATTTCCGAGTACCCAATCCGTGCCACCCCTAATAGGTTATGTCTTATCCCGAGATATGATGATGGTGGAGAGGGATTGCCTATGCAATGGGCACGGACAAGGAATGACTCTCCGTAGACCACTAGGCGATCGAGATACGGGATGACTCAAATGCACCGGAAATGAGTGAGATCTGAAGGATGTGTAGGTGTGAGATTAAATAGTCAAAGATAACTTAAAAGAATTGATTGAACAATTCATACAAACAAGATGTATCTACCTTTTCGGTTGATTATCTCGAGAAAACTCCAAAAGTAAACGTACTCACTCGCTTTAGAATAGTACGAATGAGGACAAAACACGCTAAAATATCTCGTGTTAGTCGTTGAAGGCAGGTTCAATGTTCCGTAACTTTCTCAAGATATTAAAGGTTTGATGTAAATGGTTTATGCTAGACGCATTGAGTGCCGATATTTTTTTTTATCTCTACAAAAATTTAGTAAAAAAGAAATAATAAAAAAAATGATATTTTTAATATTATAATTATGATTTACTTAAAAATAGTTTTTCGAAGGTAATTACCGTAAACAATGTAGGTCCAACCATTTTTAGTCAAAACAACAATAATTATATGATATAGTAGAATGCATTGATAATCACCTCACATTTCAATTTAAATCTATTCTTAAAATTCACCAACTAATGATCTATTACCAAAAAAAAAAAAGAAACTTTAACATGATAAAAAACTGCAGAAAAAAAAATAATCGGTATAAAAATACAGTTTTACCTTTAACAAATTTGGAATTTATATTGGTCACCAAAACTAATCTTGGTTGTATACTTATTTCCTCCAATTTGAACACAAATCAACAACTTATGTATCCCAAACAATCACGTGAATGGCATTGACACTAAAACAATATTAAAACATATAAAATCAAAAATCAAATGTATAACTCAAAAGAATAATTTAATATTCAAATATACAATAATATATATAGGAAAAATTTATTAAAACATTGTATTTTTCTCTCGTCGCAATTTCAATCCTCTACTTTTTTTTTATCTAAATAAACTTTGTACTTATTATATCTAATAATAAAATACATATACTTTTAAAAATTTGGCAAATAAAACCCTAAACGAAAAAGTTGACTACTCAATAGTGAATGGCATCCTAATCACCCACCACATCATCAACCATATAATATTAAAAAATATTAATTAATAAAATTATAATAATATTAATAAAAAATAAAATAAAAAATAAAAATTACTTATATACATTCATATACACATATATATATATATACATACATATATACATATAACATATGGATATGCATATATATATATATATAATATACATATATATGTATATATGTATGTGTGTATATTCAAAACATTATGTGTATATATGTATGTATTATATATATACATATATGTATATATGTGTATATATGTATCTATATATATATGTATATGTATGTGTACGTACGTGTAGTGGCGGACCTAAAAAAGAATATAAAAGGGGGAATTCATTTTATATATAGCATTTTATAGAACCAAATAATATTTTTATGAGGGGCATTTGATAATTTTTTTCGTAATTTTATAAAATTTAGGTAAGAATCATCATTTTTTTCAACTAGAGAGGGAGACAGTGCCCCCACTCTCCACAACGTAGGTCCACCTCTGCGTACGTGTATATGCATATACGTATGTGTGATATATATATACATTATATATGTGTATATATATGTATATATGAATATATATAAATAATTTTTATTATTTTATTATTTTATTTTATTGTTTATTAGTATTATTATACGTTTATTATTTTTATTAATTGATATTATTAAATATTATGTGATTGATGATGCAGCGGGTGATTAATGATGTGGTGGATGATTAGGATGTCATGTCAGCATTGAATAGTCAACTTTTTTTATTTATAATTTTATTTGCCAATTTTTTTAAAAGTATATATATTTTATTGTTAAATATAATAAATATAGAGTTTATTTGGATAAAAAAATATAAAGTTAAAATTGCGGTGAGAGAAAAGTATAGGGTTTTTAATAGAATTTTTCCATATAAATATATATACACTATGCCATTTGAAGATTGTCAAACGCTCTTTGTTTGGACAATGGATGTTCGTTGTGAGTATCTCTAATTATTTAGATACGACCAATAACATCTTCATTAACAGTAAAAAAAATAAAAACTTAAGGTCGTTGAATAATGTTTTTTGAATGAAAAAGAAAAATAGGTTGTAAATTAAAAAATAAATAGAATAAATTTGGCTAAATTATGGTATTTAGATATTTTATTTTATTTTTAAATTTAAAATATGTTATAATTGAAAAATAATAAAATATTTTTAAAAATTAAACAAATTAGTATAAAAAGAATAATTTTATAAAAAATCGAGATAGTGAGAGCCTCTACATGGATCGAGCGACGTTGTTTTGGTGGAAAGCGAATCGAGAGGGACATCGGAATAATCTCTGAGAATAGAAACGACAACTTTCAAAAATGAAAGCTTTTGCAAATATAATAGGTAAGCCCCGCACGATGTGCGGGCTATTCTTTTTTTGTTATTAATATAATTTTTTTTTATTTTTTTATAAAAATTATTGATATGAATATAACAAAAATTGATATATATATATATATAATATAAAGTTAAATTATATTATTAAATCATTATATATATTAAAGAAGTGAAAAATGAAAGAATATAAAAATCATTGTATTATTATATAATAATTTATTTTATCTATATGTTGAATAAATAAGTTTGTCAATGATTTGTTTTGGATATCTTCATTTTCAATATTTTCTTTTTTTATGCGTAAAAAGTAATTGTTTATTATATTGAATTGTACATTCATATAAATCGTTATAGATTATGATATATAAAGTGATAAAATATTTAAATCATAAAAATATTAATTAATTTATATAATATTAATATTGTCTATATATATGTGTATATACATAAATATACATATTTTTTTATAATTTTATAAATAGTTTTACACCAATACGCGATCAAAATAAATAAAATTAAATATTTATATATATATATATATATATATATGTATATATATATGTATATATATGTATATATATATGTTAATTAAATTAGGATTGCCAATATAAACAAATGATCTGACGTGGTATAAGAAGATGCAAACACGTTAAATTACTGTCATTGATATTTTTTTATAATTGTATATAGTTCATGTATTTTTTTTTTAATCATTTAAAAGTTTAATGTTTTCTTAAACTCATTTAAAAAGTTTAATGTTTATTTAACAAAAACAAAAGTTCGGTATTTTTTAGATGATTAGATTTTTACTTTCACTCAAGATCTCAACTTACACAACATTAAATAAAAACTTTTATTCGTATATTTCATATATATATATATTAGAATATTTTAGTTAATTTATATACTAAAATTATATATTTCGACTTAAAACATTATTTCATATATTCCGATGCATATCAATTTAATCTGATTTTTATAAAAATGAAATATCGTGTATAAATATGCTCGCATAAACCATTCTCTTACACTTTTCGGATGACACTCTTCGTAAATCTCCATTAGAATACACATATTTTTTTAAATAATGTTAAGTTTTAAAATATATGGAGAGAGATTTTGCGATAGCCAAAGTATATAATCTCTACAATTCGTTGCAAAAAAAAAAAATATCCCTTGGAACGGTAGTAGAATAACAAAGTTATGCTGAATAATGTGTTCATCAAAAGCTCAACCAAGTAATATTGAAACAAAACAACAACATGCATTTTTAACGACCCGAAATCCGGTATTTCGGATATCGTTGAATCGTCACTTGGGTTATAGAAAAAAATATTCGATTTATTCTAAAATCAACCATAAAAAACAGTCTCTACAGCGGAATCTAAAACAATGAATTTCAATAACTTAAATCTGAATATTAATTTCATGAATAAATTGAATAAAGAAAATAGAAATTCTAAATCTTCGTCTTTCTGGCAAACTACCGAATCAAACCAAAATAATATGTTTCACCTTTCACCTGTGGAGAAAAGGAAGGGGTGAGCTACGCGAATAGCTCAGTAAGGTTGCAAGACTATAAACCTCGCCTCCATACCCAGAATAGACAATCAAATAGAAAACAATTCAATCAACATTCAACTCAAACAAAACTCAATCTATCAATTCACGTTCTTCTTCCTAACTTTTCTTTGTTCGATTCTTTAAAAGAGTCCAAACTCTAGGACCATTCAGTACCCCTCAGACTTAGCTTAACACTCTTTTATAAAACAAAACCAAAAATATCTTTGTAACCCTCTACGGAACGCCGCTGTAGTCGGGGTTACCAAAACACGACCAATAGTAATAACCCTCTACGGATCGCCGCCGTAGTCGGGGTTACCACTCCACATGGATCGCCGCCATGCCCGGATCGTTATGCCATCACATACGGATCGCCGCCGTACCATGGTCTCAAAACTCAACCAATAGTTA
>NW_010968415.1:501876-507006 GCF_000463585.1 Tarenaya hassleriana | reverse complement strand
GATCCAATAAATCCATTAAGAAACGTCACAAGCCATAATCACTCAACAGAAATTTATCAATCATCAATCATCATTCATTATTCATCAATCATCAATCATCACTCATCAATCATCAATCAACAAGCATCATAAATTCGTAAGAAAATTTAAGGCGTCTATCCTTAAATCCTAACCGCATGATATCTACGTTCCCTATCATCATGTCTAAGCGAATAGAAGAAAGAGGAGTTCTGTCGAGTTCCCTCACCTTGGTCTAAATCATGAACCCTGAAAGATTCGCTCTAATCCTCGATCTCGGGTTCAATAACCTCGAGAATTTCTTCACCTATAATTAATTATCATATAATAATTTTAATCAACAATTTATTTTCCAAAAATATTTACTACCGTAAAAAAACCGTTAATCGAATGGTAGTTTTATGGTTAAACCATTTTATTTTACATCGTTCGAATATCTCTAAATATTTTGAATTTTATAAAACGGATTTCGGATTTGAAATCACGGGATTGAACTTGTGCGATTGAGTGAACTGTGTTTCATGGCCGGTGGTCGGCGGCCGACGGCCGACGACCGTTATACATCTCGGAAACATCTAATTTTTCTGTATCCTATTTAAAACCAATCAAGGAATCCAAATCCGAAGTTATTTTGGCCTAAATCGGCTTAAATCACCCAGATCTAAGTTTTTCTCAGACGGTTCTCGGTGATTTTTCGACGATGTTTCCCGTTCCCGGCGACGACACTACCCAGAAAAGATTCGACTCGTCAAGTGTAATAACCCGTAAATTCGACTTTCAAACCGAATTTTAGGAAATCAGATATGAGCCATAAAAATGTCCCTAAAATATTGAATTAGACCTAACCAAGTTGACCCGAAGGATTAGACCGAAACGAGCGAGAAAAACGGGCGGAAAGTTGGTCGGACCGTCCGGTCTGGGAAGCAGACCGTTCGGTCTGGGAGACGCAGACCGTCCGGTCTGCCTAGCCGGACCGTCCGGTCTGAGGTCGCGGAATCAGATTCTCACGCGCTGCCACCTCCTGCTTCGCCATGCAGCCGCCTCTCCCACCCTTGGCCACCTTAAAACGGGCGGAAAGTTGGTCGGACCGTCCGGTCTGGGAAGCAGACCGTTCGGTCTGGGAGACGCAGACCGTCCGGTCTGCCTAGCCGGACCGTCCGGTCTGAGGTCGCGGAATCAGATTCTCACGCGCTGCCACCTCCTGCTTCGCCATGCAGCCGCCTCTCCCACCCTTGGCCACCTTCTGCTTCTTCTGGGACGCGAGAACTGCCCTAGGTCCGCCCATTTCACAGTTCTTCGCCTCTCACTTCGCCCTCTCACTCCCTCACAAACTCTCTCAAAAGTCCGAAACTTCAACCTTCGATTGGAGCCCCGATTTCGATCGAAATCAACAAATAAACACAGCAATCAACCCTACAGAACATCCCCAACGAAACCCCAAGCTCGAATTTGAGCTAAGTGAGTGTTTCGGATTATGCACAAGATTTGCGTGGATTGAGTGCAAATTGTATGAAATTTATTGTAGATTTGAGTTCCTGATGTTACTAGGATCATTTTGGGGTATAGCGTGTTGAATTTGGTGCGAAAACATGAAACCCGAGATTTTTCGGAGCACTAGACCGGACGAACCACTAGTGGACCGTCCGTTCTAGGGTTTGCAGGGTTCGGGGAAGAAGACGAAGCTGGACCGTCCGTTCCAGTTCGATACGTGACCTACCTAGACCCGTTTCCTACCCGAACCTCATGAAACTTGAATGAAACCGACTTACGGTAAGTAAAACCTTCGGAACAAGCTGAATTGGTAATCCGAAATGGTCAGAACCCAATTTGATCGGATCAGAGGATAAAAGAGTAAAATGAATATAAAGGAACGAGATAACCAAAATGTCAAGTAAAGACGTGTGTATATCCGATTGAAGTATAATAATATATGAATGCATGTGATTGGGGAATCGGGTAGTTGGCATGGCGTGAGACCTTATTCCGGAGGGCCGGGATATGGTTGAGCGTGTGATTGTAGCGGGTTTGAGGTGATATCCCGATGGTTGCATTGTTGGGATCTCCTCTTTATGATCTCTGACCCGGGTCGGGTTTCATATTGAGGAGGCATGATTTTGATTGATTTCCCATGGGCAGAGCTTGGAGCCGATGATACACGTGATAGTCTTGAGTGATTCGGCTATCACGGGGTTGAGGAAATCCTACGGTTACACTGTAACCGCGCCAATATTCCACTAGCTATGGAACGAGATCGGAATTGAGTGATTCTCCCGGTAGAGACTGGCAATACATTTACCCGTGACTCGGGATTGAGCGATTCTCCCGACGAGGTTATGCGAAGGAACTCAGAAAGACCTGAGCTCGGGTCCAATGAGTTTCTTCGTGGCGGATGGCCGGCGAGAGGTTGTCAGTTGTGTACTGACTTCGCTCGACATAGTCGGTGGTGGCCTGGAGGAGGCACCTGGCGCTCTGGTATCGAGAGGTGACATCGGTATCAGAAGGGATGGTTGATATATTATGTTTTATGGAGTAGGGATTTGGATGACGTATTTTATTGTTCCGGCGATTGCCGAGGAGAGCGGGAGATGTGCATTGCACATGGAGCATCCTTACCCACGTATGTGATGCACACGTGGAAACGATTTGACGATACGGTTATTACTGAGAGACCCGATGGGTCGAGCTATGACTTGTGTACATATGTTCTGGACTGGTGAGACCAGATCCGGTGTGGTGTCCTATGTGTGCGATGCACATAGAGATGATTTGACGGTTATGTCCGATGATACATCATGCGGACTGAGTGTGTGTGATAAGTGAATTACTTGTGCGATTGAGTGAACTGTGTTTCATGGCATGAAGTGTGTATATATGTATACACTTATATCTAGTGTGTGTATAATATTGCTTGTGTTTGGCCATTTGCAATTTGAGTATGATCTTCGGGTCTAACCCGAAGTACTCACTAAGCACGTAGCTTATGGACGTTGTTATGCAACGTTTCAGGCACAGAGCAGTATTGGCAGCAGCAGGACGAGGGTGCTGGTGACGCGTGAGGAGATATCTGGATCATGTACTTTTCTTTCTTTGGACTTATGTTGGTTTGTACGGGCGGTGATTTGACCATGTATTATATTATAGTTACCGTCCTTATGTTGGTATGTATACTACTGTACGTGGGTTTGTAAACATATACTTGTTTTTCCGCTGCGTGTGTAATAAAAGAAAATGTTTTTAAATTCCCGCTATTTTATTATATGTTTGAGCGTCCATGTGACACAACTCGTGAGCGGGAGACGGGTTACGGGTGTCACAGCTTGTGGTATCAGAGCAGTTCTTTCCACGGGAAGGAATTGCTTGAAACCCACAGAAACACTGTTTATGATTTCAAACGATTTTTGAAAGAAAGGTTTTCAAACGTATTTATACATGATCCTGAAGTCACCAGAACTGAAATTTTCTCCCTTGTCTGCAGTGTACCGATGCCTCCGAGACGTGGTAGACCTGCCCGTTTGCCGGTGAGGGAAGAACCCCCTCCACCCGAGCATGCACCACCAGAGTTCCAGCAGCAGTTCTTTGATACGATGTGGCGTCAGTACCAGATGAACATGCCACATCAGGCTGGAGCTAGACCAGAGGGTATTCCGCCCCCACCTCCACCGGGACCACCAGGGCATCTAGTCCCTGTTGTGGTGGACTACCTGCCCTTGACACGGGAACTTCGGATGATGGGGACACCGAGGTTCGAGGGTACCCAGAGACCTGATATTGCGGAGGATTGGTTGATCCGCATCTCCAGGGATCTGGATTATGTCAGATGCCCGCTGCTATACCGGGCAGAGATCGCGAGCCACCATCTGTATGGAGAAGCACTTCATTGGTGGGAGGAAGTGGTTCGTGAGGCTGCACCCGAATATCAGTTTACTTGGGAGGAGTTCCGGGCACGTTTTGAAGACAAGTATTGTCTGAAGGGAGATCAGGACCACCGTATTGTGGAGTTCCTCCATCTGGAGCAGGGTGATCGCACTTTAGTTGCGTATGAGGGAGAATTCACCCGTCTGTTGCGATATGGGGCACATCTGGTGCCAATTGAGAGGGTGAAATCCAGAAGTTTGTGACTGGATTACGCCCATATCTGCGCAGGAGGATAGAGATCCAGGAGTATCCTACGCTGAGTAGGTATATTGCGCAGCTGACAAAGCTGGAGAGGACAGAGTATGAGGAACAACAAGAGGCAAGGAACCGAGAGAGGAGTCCTATGAGACGAGTTACATTCACTCGTCCCTCGAGTTCCAGACAGGTGATGCAGCCCCGTGATAAGGGGAAGGCGCCATCATTTCGTCCGGCAGCACCACCGCCACCAGCACTGCCAGGACCGCGCAGATCTTGCCCACGCTGTGGGCGAGATCATGTGGGACCATGCCGTACTGGGTACACTTGTTGTTGGTTGTAATGCTCTAGGATGATCCATGATATGACATTTTACTTTGTACTGATTCATTGATTTATGAATGCATTATTTTTCCGTTATACGACTAGCATGTTTGTTGTATTTCGGTATCCTTGAATCATTATAGAATGATTCTAAACACCCTGGTCAGTTATCATTGTGGGAACAATGATGAATTAAGACTAGCATGAGGTGTGATCGATGCATTGGATGCATACCACAATCATGGGTACTCGTTGTGAACGAGTGACTGGTTGACCCGCATGAGATTGTCACATGGACAGAGTCATGACTTGAATCTCATACAGCGGTTCGTTTATGGATTCTCACACCTGAGATGTCTAGAGTATCTGATATGAGGAGTGGCGTGTCTTGACTGCGTCAAACGTCGTCTTTAACCGGATGATTATAACGGCGTTGATCAGATACGTTCACGAATCATATGGAGATAGTAGGCATGCAATATGGGACTTGTCACTTCCTTAATAGGAGAGATATCGCTGGGCCCTTTCGTGGAAATCAGACTATGAAAACGCGTGGCCACGCTATAGATGAAGTTGCATCTATTTTACTAGTCGATTTACCAAGACGAGAAAGCGGTTGAACTTGAAGGGTGGCTCATACCATGCCCTTGTTCAACATATGATATCGTGAGACAAAGG
>NW_010968415.1:500178-501429 GCF_000463585.1 Tarenaya hassleriana | reverse complement strand
GTTTTCAGTGCGAGATTTGACCGAAGACCAAGTTTGGTCAGCCCCAGACCAAGTTTGGTCAGTCCAGGAGGTCCGGAAGCTCGGTCTGAGGTCATCTGTCCAGGCCTGGTCCGGCTGACCAAGTATTGGTCAGCCGCTGACCAGACAGTGGGTCAGACGGACCGAGAAAAGACGAGTCGGACTGAGCTGACCAAGAAGGGTCTTGGTCCGGAGCTGACCACGCGTGGTCCGCCGGACCAAGCCTTCAGTCAGCCGGTCCGTGAGCCTCGGACTAAGCTTGGTCCGCCGGACCAAGCTCCTGGTCCGGCGGACCGGGATCCGGAAAGTTTCCATAATTCGATTTTAGGGTTTTCTAAGCTTATTTAAGTTTGGGATTTCGTCAAAACTTAATTAAGTGCCGATCTAAAACTCAGAGAAACATCCTAGAACCCTAGAGAACCTGTTCTCTTCGATTTCTATTGTCCCGGGATTGGATCTCGTCTCTTGAGTTACCCTTTTCTTCACTAATCCTAGCAGATTCGTTCCAAATCGTTTGGAATCCTTCCCGTCGGTGTGGATACGTGTAGAGGGACTGTAACTTCAGTCCTAGGTGATTTAGAACAGGCCCCGTATCGAAATAAACTTCAAGTCTCATCGAGAAAGAGGTAAGTAACGATTCCCTCGGTGATATACACGATCTTTCGGGTTTTGCGAGTTTGGTTGCGTGTGACGTTTGACTAGGTTTAGATCTTTCTTCCGCTGCATGAAACCTAGTAAACCAAACCCTAGATCGATATGATCGCATGCTAGGAACCCGTAGATAACCCAACAGTGGTATCAGAGCCTGGTTCTCTGTATATCGTCGTGTTTGTTGTATGATTGCATGATTTAATCGTTAAATTGCATGTAATCATTGAATCTATGCATGTTTAATGTTATTTGTGATTGTTGAATGATGCATGGATGGTATGGAGTCTGGGACGGGTTAACGGTGCGTCGAAACCGGGACAAAACCCTGATTTTCGAAGCCTAAAAAATCTGTTCCGAATCTGATTTGTCCGCGGTCAGCCGGACCAGCAGACAGATCAGATTCCGGACCGAGTGTTTGGTCAGGAGGACCAAAGTTCTCGCTGGTCAGCCCCGGACCAAGAGTTGGTCCGGCGGACCAAGCGAAAACAAAGGTCCGAGACAAAGACCGGCAGACTGACCAAGGAAACGGACTGAGTTGGTCCGGAGCTGACCAAGTTTGGTCAGCCCCGGACCAAAATCAGA
>NW_010968415.1:498410-499442 GCF_000463585.1 Tarenaya hassleriana | reverse complement strand
GGTTCTTTCGTTTTTATTTCGATTTCACTGTTTTATTGTTCTTTCCCGCTGTATTCATAGTTTTTCTAACAATCTAAAACGTTAACCCTTATTTCGGATACACGGGGAAAGGGAAATCGACTGACGGGTATGGGTTCTTCGGTGAGAGATCTAACTCTTGATTTTCACAAACTCGAAAAATTCGAGGGCGTGGCTTTCCGGCGGTGGCAAAAGAAGATAAAATTTCTTCTTACTACGTTGCACGTGGCATATGTGATCAGCACTCCACGACCGTAGGAGAATGAAGAGGAGACGCTCGCTCAAGCACGCACGAGGAACAAGTGGGACAACGACAATTATGTGTGTTGCGGACACATATTGAACGGTATGTCTGATGCCCTTTTTGATGTGTATCAAAATATAGAGACTGCAAAAGAATTGTGGTCCAAATTGGAAGAGAAATACATGTCGGAAGATGCCTCGAGTAAGAGGTTTCTTGTAAGCGAGTTTAACGCTTACAAGATAGTGGACGCAAGACCGGTTATGAAGCAATTTCATGAGTTCCAGAGGATCTTGAGTAGTTTTACTCAACATGAGTTAAAAATGGATGAAACCATTATGGTTTCTTCTATTGTTGACAAGTTACCACCGTCTTGGAAGGACGTTAAGCGATCCTTGAAGCATAGGAAGGAAGATATGACCCTTGAGCAATTGGGATCACATATTCGGATTGAGGAGAACTTTCGAATGCATGACAAGAAAGACACACATGTTTCTTCGTCTACTACGGTTCATGTGGTGGAGGAAGAGAAGAAACGGGGCCAAAAGAGGCCAAACAAATCCCTGAAAGGCCACTCAAACAAAAGGTCTAAGCCGAGTGGGAGTTGTTGGTTCTGCAACAAGCCCGGACACTTTAAAAAGGATTGCTATTCTTACAAGAATAGAAAGAAGGGTCAAGGCCAAGGCAAACACGACCAAGGCCAACCCAACCAAGGTACGATTACTCTTGTTGACACAAATTCGGTTATGAATTTTGTGGCTATGATTTCTGAG
>NW_010968415.1:496424-497998 GCF_000463585.1 Tarenaya hassleriana | reverse complement strand
ATAAACCGAGTACTTCTTTGTATGTTCTCTCTTCCAATGTTTCAGATTTATGGCATGCTAGATTAGGTCACGTTCATTTTAAACGGATGCATGTAATGTCTAAATTGGATCTTATTCCACCATGTGAATTGGAGAATGATCATCGTTGCGTTACTTGCATGAAAACAAAAATCACGAGGCTGTCATTTCCAAACGTAGAAAGAAGTTCGGACATTCTAGAACTTGTACATAGTGACTTATGCGATTTTCATAGTACACCGTCTCTATGAAATAAAAAGTACGTAGTTACGTTTATTGAGGATTCGACTAGGTTATGCTACGTTTACTTGTTGCATTCTAAAGACGAAACTTTGGATAAGTTTAGGGTGTATAAGTTCGAGGTTGAAACACAACTCGGGGTTAAGCTCAAGAAGCTTAGAACCGATAGGGGAGGGGAATATTATGATCCAACATTTTTTGAATCCGTAGGCATGATTCATGAGAGACCGCTCCGTATACACCGCAACAAAATGGTGTAGCGGAAAGAAAGAATAGGGTGTTGAAAGAAATGGTAAACTCCATGCTTTCTTTCTCGGGATTAAGCGAGGGTTTTTGGGGAGAAGCCATGTTAACGGCTTGCTACATTCTTAATCGAGTTCCCTCGAAAAAGAATAAAATAACCCCATATGAGCTATGGTATAAACGAAAACCAAATCTGAATTATTTTCGGATTTGGGGTTGTCGGGCAATAGTTAAAGTGCCGGAACCCAAACGTAAAACATGGGTGAACGAGGTATCAAATGTATCTTTATAGGCTATGCTTCTCATAGCAAGGCCTATAGGTTCTATATTATAGAACAGAATGACTATATACCCGTTCACACGGTTATAGAGTCGAGAGATGCATTGTTTGACGAGAATTGTTTTTCTTCGGTTGAAAGACAACCTCGAGCTATACCAAGCTCAAGTGATCGAGTAGTCGATCATGATGACGGACAAGGTGAACCTCGTAGAGGTAAGCGTATAAGGAAAAGAAAAACCTTTGGTCCGGACTTTCATATGTACCTAGTAGAAGGTACTAACGAGTCGATCGTGACTCAACTCGCTTATGTTTACAATATCGAGGGAGACCCTAGGACTTTTGATGAAGCGATGAGATCGCAGGATGTCGCATTCTGGAAAGAAGCGATAAATGATGAGATGGACTCCATCATGAGCAACAACACTTGGATCTTAGTAGATCCTCCTCCAGGTTGTAAACCGATTGGTTGTAAGTCACTACAACAAACATCAAAATTTGCGACAAAAAAATCTGTCGCAAATACAAAAGAATATCTGTCGCAATTACAAATTTGCGACAGATTGCGACAGAATCATTTCTGTCCGTATATTGTTGTCGCAAAAGTTTGCCGGTCGTTAATCTGTCGCAAAGTTGCGACGGACAAAATCCGAGTTTTGCGACAGAATTGCGACAGAAAAATCTGTCGCAAATATCTTTTTTAATATTTAAAAAAAAATAAAAAAATCTACGTTTACTACGGATTTGCGACAGAAAAATCCATCGCAAATATTTTTTTTAATTTAAAAAAAATATA
>NW_010968415.1:494185-496306 GCF_000463585.1 Tarenaya hassleriana | reverse complement strand
ATATATATATATTCACATACACATCACATAAACACACATAAACATTTATATATATGCATACACATTCATATTCACATTCACATACATACACAACACACATACATAAACACACACACATACACATATACATACATAAACACATACACATTCGCATACACATATACATACACACATACACATAACATATTCACATTGACATATATATATATACAACACATACATATACAAATCCATATACACGAGATATATACACATACCTTGGCGAATTTTGAAGAAAAACAATTTGTTGAAGAAGATTGGAGAAGATTGAGATTTTTAAAAAAAAATTTCGAAGTCTGGAGGAGAAAGACGAAGTCGCAGCTTTTATTAAGTGTTGCGACGGATATTGCAGTCGCAACCCGTCGCAAAACGAAAAATAAACCGCGAAAATTTAAAATTTTTCATCGAAAATAGCGGAAAAAAATAAAATTTAGATTTGCGACTGAAATTTCTGTCGCAAATCTGTCGCAAATAAACCGCGAAAATTTGAAATTTTTCATCGAAAAATAAAATAAAATAAAATTATTAGTTGCGACAGAAATTTCTGTCGCAAATTCCCACTTTTCAAATTTCTGTCGCAAATAATGTTTGGTTCTGCGACGACAACGTTTCCGTCGTATTCCGTCGCAAATTTGCGACGGATTTTGTGACTAATTGCGAGAGAATAAAAATTTTCGCATTCCGTCGCAAATTCGTCGAATTCTGTCGTAATTTCTTTGCGACGGAAAAATTCCGTCGCAAATTCCGTCGTTATATTTAGATTTTCTTGTAGTGAGTGGATCTTCAAAAAGAAGATGAGAGTCGATGGAACTATTGATAAGTTCAAGGCTCGTCTAGTAGCTCAAGGCTTTAGACAAAAAGAAGGTATCGATTTCTTTGATACGTATGCACCGGTAGCTAGAATAGCTACGATAAGATTGTTGATTGCTCTTGCAGCGATAAACAATATTGTGATCCACCAAATGGATGTCAAAACGGCATTCTTGAATGGTGATCTAGAAGAAGAGGTGTATATGAAGCAACCAGAAGGTTTTATCCTATCGGGACAAGCACACAAGGTGTGCAAGTTAGTCAAATCGTTGTATGGGTTGAAATAAGCACCCAAACAATGGCATCAAAAGTTTGATGAGGTCGTTTTAGCTAATGGATTTCGTCTGAATCAATCAGACAAGTGTGTATATAGCAGGTTTGATGATAACGGTCATGGAGTTATCATTTGCTTATACGTGGATGACATGCTCATATTCGGTACAGAATTAGAGCAAGTCAAGAAAACAAAAGACTTCTTGTCAACGAAGTTTTCGATGAAAGACTTAGGTGAGGCTGATGTTATCCTTGGCATTAGGATAAAACGAGATCAAGGTTCGATAACACTATCTCAATCACACTACGTTGAGAAAGTGTTAAAACGATTTGATATGTTTGAAAGCCCTCCGGCTTCTACTCCGATGGATTGTAGCGCTAAGTTTGCACCTAATAGTGGGGAACCGGTAGCTCAACTTGAGTACGCTAGTGTCATTGGTTGTTTGATGTATGCTATGACTAGCACTCGACCCGACATAGCATACGCAATAGGGAAGTTGAGCAGATACACGAGTAACCCAAGCGTACATCATTGGAATGCTGTACGGAGAGTACTTCGGTACTTGAAAAAGACAATTAATTATGGTCTACGCTACACGGGTCAACCTTCGGTGTTAGAAGGATATACCGATGCGAGTTGGAACTCTAGTGAAGAGGATTATGCCTCGGTTAGTGGATGGCTTTACCTTTTAGGTGGAGCTGCGATTTCTTGGGCTTCCAAGAAACAAACTTGCATTTCGGATTCGACCATGGCGTCGGAATTTATCGCCTTAGCGGCTGCTGGGAAAGAAGCAGAATGGCTAAGGAATTTGGTATTCGAAATACCATTATGGCCTAAACCGGTATCGCCTATTGCAATACATTGTGATAGTGCTGCGACATTGGCTAAGGCATATAGCCATGTTTACAATAGAAAGTCTAGACATATCGGGTTAAGACATAGCTATGTGAATGGTCTTATTAAAGACGGGGCCATAATGGTGGATTTTGTGCGGACCA
>NW_010968415.1:488049-493632 GCF_000463585.1 Tarenaya hassleriana | reverse complement strand
CATCCCGAGGTAAGCATCTAGGTTATGCAATGTAAGGAGGATGTTTTTACTTAATGAGTTCTTTGACAAAGTGCTTAGTTGCAGGGCACGATATCAGAAAGGATTCACCTATACAAGCATGAAGTGAGGCCGCTTCAAGATGTTAATGGCTCAACATCCATGTGCTTGTGAATGGATATGGACACATGGCCATTATAGTCTCAAGGATTGCAGAAAAACTTGTATCGGCACTGTGTGTGTTTTGTACTTGGTAGCTCAATTAGGATTACTAGGTTCAATCGTTTCGACACCTATGTAATTCGAGTTTATTGTTGTACGTTACACTAAGTGGAAGTTCAATCGAAAGATACTTTCACTTATGCACAAAGTTGTGGGGATGACGGATTGTCGCTCGGTTTCTATGGATAATTTACTCTAAAATGGTGGAGGATTGTTGTTTATTTTAGAGTAAATTGATGGATTTAATGAATCTCTCATATGGTTCATATTTATATGTATTACGGATATGGTGGAGGAGTTATATATATTCGTAAATGATATAGTATGAATTGGTAAAGTATATACATGTATGTTGTAAAGTATATACTTGTATTTAGTAGTGAAATTTAAGTGCAGAAATTCTGCACGGGCATGTAACACGGGCGTGTTAATTACAACACAGCCGTGTTAGGTTCAACACGGGCCGTGTTAATTCTCTGAGAAAATGCTGTTTTTCTCAGACATTTGACACGGACCGTGTTAAGGTGCAACACAGACCGTGTCAATTCTCTGAGAGAGTGTTAATTTTGCACAGACAATTGACACGGACCGTGCCAGATTCGACACGGCCGTGTTAAATGTCTGTAATATGAACAAATGTGGCCTTTCGCATGAAAACTGCTAAATGGATACAACTTTTGATCATGTCTCTGGGGTTTTTAAAGCCAAGAACGTCAGAGAATGTTGACATACGAAATCTAATTTGATTTTGAGAGATTTGTGAGCCATTTTGGTGAAGAAACTTGCTACTTCTTCTCCATCTTTTACTGTTCATCTTCTTTCTCGGGTTTTTCTGTTTTGGGCAACGTTTGAGGAGCAAATCAACCGTTGCTGATCTTCTTTGTATCTCTAAACGTATTCTCGGGTTTCTCCTTTGCTCGGTAGGGGAGGGAATAACGTTTTAGGAAAGTGTTCTACGGTTATCAAGTCGGACTTGGACCTGATGGTAATGATGGGATGAGGAACATGCAGTGATAGCGTTTCACTATCCCATACTCATCTAGGAATCGCATAGGATGTGATTGACAATGTGTTGTCTACCTAAATAGCATGTTTTTGAGCGTCATGCCCTAGCTGACTCAAAAGCATGTGAAATATGGATCCTAGCTCACTTAGAAACTCATTGAGGGTGTTTTTTCTTAGTGGGAGCTTGTCATATTGCATCTATTATCTTTGTTAGCATGTGTACTAATCGACTTGCATGTTTTTCTGTCTGTTTGTTTGTCTTTTTCTGTAGAATATGACTGCTGCAGGTAATCTGGCTAATCTCTCCATGCGATCCATTCTGGATCGGGAGAGACTCACTGGTGGAAACTTTCTCGACTGGTACCGCAACCTGAGAATTGTTCTCAGGCATGAGCGGAAGCTCTACGTGCTGGAAGAAGCCGTTCCTGAGGATGAACCAGCGGCCAATGCGCCCAGGGCTGTCAGAGATGCTTACCATAAGCACATCAATGACAACCTGGACGTGACCTGCCTGATGCTCGGATCAATGTCGGCTGAGTTGCAGAAACAACTCGAAGGAACTGATGCCTTCGAGATGATCGAGCATCTCAGGACTATGTTCGAGGAACAGGCGAGGGTCGAACGATTTAACGTCCTTAAGAACCTGGTCAACTGTAAGATGACCAATGGTTCACCCGTGAGTACTCATATCCTCAAGATGAAGGGTTATCTAGAGGATCTTGACAGACTAGGGTTGGATGTTAGTGTGAATTGACTGTAGACCTAGTTCTTCAATCCCTGCTGGATAGTTTTGACCAGTTTGTCATGAACTATAACATGCATGGGATGGAGAAGGACTTGACCGAGCTACATGGGATGTTGCGATCGGCGAGCAGAACATCAAAGTCGAGAAAACTGTCCTAGTGGTTGGAAAGAGTTCCAACAAAAGGAAGCGTTCCAAGAGCAAGAAAGGCAAGGGCAAGACGGTAATTGTTGCCGCCGAGCCTAAGTCTAAGGCTGAGAAGGGAGAGTGTCATTTCTGCCATGCCATTGGGCATTGGCGCAGAAACTGCAAACTCTACCTGGAAGATCAAAAGAAGAAGAAGCTTGCAGAAGCTTCATCTTCAGGTATCTTCGTTATAGAAGCTAACTTGTTTACTTCTACATCTTGGGTATTAGATACCGTCTGGACACAGTTCGATCTATAACATTAGTACCAAGCGGTTTAAGCCGAACGACTTAAATCCGACCTATCTCTGGCATTGTCGACTTGGTCACATCAACGAGAAACGCATAGCGAAGCTTCATTCTGATGGACTTCTTGATTCTTTTGATTATGAATCAATCGAATCATGCGATTCCTGTTTGATGGGCAAGATTACAAAATCTCCTTTTACTAGAAAAGGAGACCGGGCTACGGAGTTGCTAGAACTCATACATAGTGATGTGTGCGGTCCTATGAGCTCACCCGCTAGAGGAGGTTATCTGTATTTTGTTACGTTTACTGATGATTTCAGTAGGTACGGTTATGTCTACTTGATGAGACATAAATCTGAAACACTTGAATTGTTCAAGATTTTCAGAAACGAGGTACAGAACCAACTTGGCAAGACGATCAAGTTGCTTCGATCTGATCGAGGTGGCGAGTATATGAGCCAAGAGTTCACTGACTATCTGGCAGATTGTGGGATTGTCTCACAGTTGACTCCACCTGGAACGCCACAGTGGGATGGCGTGTCCGAGAGGAGGAACCGAACCTTATTAGATATGGTACGGTCTATGATGAATCAGGTCGATCTTCCTAAATCCTTCTGGGGCTACGCTCTGGAAACGGCTGCGCTTATACTGAACAACTGTCCAACAAAGTCGGTTCAGAAGACACCATATGAGATATGGACTGGGAAGCATCCCAGGTTAGCGTTTATGAAGATTTGGGGATGCGACGTTTATGTGAAACGTCTGACTTCTGATAAGCTATCTGCCAAATCTGATAAATGCATATTTGTGGGTTACCCTAAGGAAACTAAAGGGTACTGGTTCTACAACCCATCCGAGAACAAAGTGTTTGTTGCTCGGAATGGATCCTTCTTGGAGAGAGAGTTCATCTCCAAGAGAGTCAGTGGGAGTAGAATAGATCTGAAGAAGTTTGAGAACCACAAATAGTCGAAGAATCGAGTGAACAAGTCGAAATAGTTCGACCTGTATCACAAATTGTTGAGACAACACCTACTAGTGAACCTCAGAGATTTGGTAGAATTCGCCAAGAGCCTACAAGATACGGTTTTCTTGTGACTGGAAATGACGAACTCATGTTGTTAGAACATGACGAGCCTACATCGTATTCAGAGGCTATGGCGAGTTCCGATTCCGAGAAATGGCACCAGGCCATGGAGTCTGAGATGCAATCCATGTACGACAACAAAGTGTGGACTTTGGTCGATTCGTTCGATGGTATTAAGACCATTGGATGCAAGTGGGTTTTCAAGAAGAAAACCGACATGGATGGCATCATGCATTAAGGCACGACTCATCGCGAAAGGGTTTCGGCAGATTCATGGTATAGACTATGATGAAACCTTTTCACCAGTTGTGATGCTTAAATCCATACGGATTGTGCTGGCTATAGTTGCGTATTATGACTATGAGATATGGCATATGGACGTCAAGACCGCATTCCTTAATGGGAATTTGCTCGAGGATGTGTACATGACACAACCCGAGGGTTTTGTTGATCCTAAGAGTCCGAGGAAGGTGTGCAAGCTTCAGAGATCAATTTATGGATTGAAGCAGTCTTCGAGGAGCTGGAATCTTCGATTTGATGAGGCAGTCAAAACGTTTGGCTTCCTGCAAAACGAAGATGAGCCATGTGTTTACAAGAAGGTCAGTGGGAGCACAATAGTCTTCTTTGTGCTTTATGTAGATGATATATTGCTCATCGGAAATGACATTCCTAACTTGCAAGGAGTAAAATCCTGGCTAGGATCGGTCTTTTCGATGAAGGACTTAGGAGAAGCCGCCTATATTCTAGGAATCAAGATCTATAGAGATAGATCGAGAATGCTTCTTGGTCTAAGTCAGAGTACATACATTGACAAGGTCTTGAATCGGTTCAAGATGCAAGACTCCAAGAGGGGTGCCTTGCCAATGGGACATGACGTAGCTCTTAGCAAGACTCAGTGTCCAAAGACACAGGATGAGCAAGAGCGCATGAGTAGGATACCATATGCATCGGCAATTGGATCCATCATGTACGCCATATTGTGTACTCATCCGGATGTATCATATGCATTGAGTATGACTAGTAGATATCAGTCTACACCAGGTGAGGCTCACTGGATTGCAGTCAAGAACATCCTTAAGTACTTGAGAAGGACTAAGGATTTGTTCTTGGTGTATGGCGGATTGGAAGACGAGCTCGCTATAAGTGGTTATACCGATGCTAGTTTCCAAACCGATAGAGATGACTTCAGATCGCAGTCAGGTTATGTTTTCTGCCTGAACGGTGGGGCTATCAGTTGGAAGAGTTCCAAACAGCCAACCGTTGCAGATTCGACTACAGAAGCCGAGTACATAGCTGCATCGGATGCAGCTAAGGAAGCTGTTTGGATCACGAAATTCGTGGGAGACCTAGGCGTTATTCCTAGCATTGCAGATCCCATTGAGCTGTACTGTGACAACAATGGTGCGATTGCGCAAGCTAAGGAACCCCGGTCACACCAGAGATCCAAACACATACTCAGGCGATTTCACTTGATCAGAGAAATCATCGACAGAGGAGACGTGAAGATAAGCAGAGTGTCGATAGATGATAATATTGCCGACCCATTGACGAAGCCTCTTTCTTCGTCAAAGCATGATGGTCATGTTAAGGGTATGGGGATTAGATGCTTGTAGGATAGATCATAGAGCATAGTGGGAGATTGTTGGTTGTAATGCTCTAGGATGATCCATGATATGACATTTTACTTTGTACTGATTCATTGATTTATGAATGCATTATTTTTCCGTTAGACGACTAGCATGTTTGTTGTATTTCTATTGGGTTTCCTGGGATCTCATGAGCGAATCTAATTACTAAGAGATCGATTCTAGGGTTTGCGCAGCGGATATAAAACAAAAATTTTAATGAAACCCTAGAACCATGCTACTATTGAATCATAGAAACGTTAGAACGCTTACCTCAATCGATCCGGGGCCTGTATCAATTGATCTGTTCGTCCGATCACTCTAGGCAGGAAGAATACCTCGCCCTCTACACGTATCCACACGTCGGGATGGAATCCAACACCTTGGAACTTGTCTGCTAGGACTAGAGATCTCGATCTCTCTTGTGTGCAAGGTTTTTGGAGGCTTAGGGTTTTATTTTTCTTCTTTTTTTTT
>NW_010968415.1:476873-483246 GCF_000463585.1 Tarenaya hassleriana | reverse complement strand
CACTTGTCCTTGCTCTTGGAACGCTTCCTTTTGCTGGAACTCTTTCCAACAACTACCATTTCACTCTTTCTGTGGCTCTCAGCTCTCTTTTGGAATGACGCATTCAACTGATCAACTATCAAAGAATCGTTCATGTCCTCTAATCGCTTACGCAATTGTGAGGTCATGTTTCCAAACGTCAAGCTAGACTTTTCCGGATCATCATCCACATGCTTCCAATAAGCATCAATGATCGATCTAGAAGCCATGGTTAGAGTCTTATTCTTCATAAGGATAGATCGCATCGTCAACTTCGGTACAATACCGGTTAACGCTATGTCCTACAGAAAAAGACAAAACAGAACGAAAACACATCTACATGCAGATTCTATCAATGATCTACTACCAGCTAGTCCATCATCAATCAGTGTCTACATACCTATGATCTACTACCAGCTAGTCCATCATCAAACAATGACAACACAGATGCAAAGATGAGCTATATTCCCATAAAGAAAATTAACCCTACAATAATTTTCTATATGGGACTAAGATCCGTATTTCACATAAGAACAAGTTTTTACACTCAGCCTTATGCTATTTAGGTAGACATCTAATGTCAATCATATCCAATATGACTCTTAGATCCTTTATGAGACTATGATATCGAATATCATTGCATACTTGTGATGTAGACATCCAAGGCAACACCATTGGAGCTGAACTCATGCAAGGACGAGCTGCATCGGAAGCTAGCTACGGGATGAACATAGCGGGAGAAAGCGTTGAGCCAATTGGACCGATTACAAGATCTCGTGCCAAGAAGCTACAAGCTGCATCAAATGGCCTTATTCTCCCTTGTTTGAGTCAAGAACACTTGGAAGAATGTGTTGGGTTGGTCCAACAACAAGCCCAGCCCTTTATCCACATGATATCAAGCTTGGAAGGCCCACAAGTGAAGCCCAAATTTTAGACCCAATAAGGATGACGAAAATTGACATCAATTCTGGTCAAGATGTCTTTCCAACACCATCTTGAAGACCACAAAGTCACCATTATGGTTTTCTTGAAGTTTCACACAATCACATTCAAGACTTCTTGAAGACCACACATTCACACCTTGATTTTTGTGCTTATTTATTTTAGTTTTTTTGCTAAGTTTCATGTATTGATCTCTATAAATAGAGATCAAAATCAGATTGTAAAAACACAACTTTGAAATATATTTTGAGAGGTTTCTCTTAGAGTTCTTTTAGAACTAATTTCTGAACTTATCGGATCTTCATCCGTGGCGTTCAAACTTGACTTATCAAGTGTTGATTCCGCACAGCACTTGTGGCGTCTTCGATCACCCTACGTTTCTAAACCAGGTTCACTCGGGGTTTAAGACCGTTCGTCTCGAACGCTTGCTTAGGTTTTGTTTGCGAGTTGTTTAGGGGTTTATGGAACCCATCCACCGCCTATCGGGAAATCTATCGATCTTGGGATCATATCATTTGGTATCAGAGCCTAGATTTTCCTATTAGGATTATCCTTTATCTTTTTATCAATTTTACATCTTATTTTATCTTATTTTATCTTATTTTATCATTTCTTTTTATCGTTTTATTGACTTTTCGAGTTTTGATTTTGTTGCAATACAAATTGCAAAGGGAATCAACAAAAAAAGAAGAAAAACAAAAGCAAAAAAAAAAAGATCAAAGAAAAAAAAAATCTGGAAAAAAAAATTCGAAGATACAAAAAAAACAAAGAGAAAAAAAAGAGAAAGAAAAAAAAAGAAAATAGAAAAAAAAAATTTTGGAAGTTGATTCGATTTTGAGTCAGAGTTGAGTCAAAGTTTCGATTTTGAGTCGTTGAGTCGTAGTCCAAAACTTTCGAGTCATAGTCGAAGTTTTATCTTTGAGTCGTTTGAGTTTTCTTGCTTTGAATATTGGGTTTTGAGATTTAGAGTCACTCTTACTCATCTTCTAACTTGGTTTAGTGAGTTGAGTTTTGAATTTCATTGTTGTTGCATCTGATTGAGTTCCTTAATTAGTTTGCACAAGGATTCATAAGAGAAACGAGAGAGTTGAGTGATACACAAATTGAGCGAAACACTTTTCTGAGTGATTTGTGAGGTTCTCTCATCTTCCTTTTCCTTGTCTATTTCTGTTTATTTGCTGACGTTTTTACTTGCAGGAAAATTTCATAATGGCGGATGAACAAAATCGCAATCTAGACAATCAGCAACATGAAGAAGCAAACCCACTTCAAATGCAGGCCTTGATGGATGAGCTACGGAGAATCATGCGAGCTGAGTTGGAGGGTATCCATCAAAGAATAGACCAGATGGAAAATGAGACATATGTCGCACAACACCGACGGCGACAAAATATGTCTAGGTACATCACTATTCTGAGCGAAAGAAAGTGAAGTTGGCAGCCGCTCGCTTTAGTGATTATGCACTTGCATGGTGGGATCAACTTGTAACCACACGAAGAAGAAATGGGGAGAATCCTATTGATGCTTGGGATGACATGAAAGCGGTTATGAGGCGAAGATTTGTTCCAAACCACTATCATAGAGAAGTTCTCCAACGATTGAGGCGTTTGGTCCAAGGTAACCGTAGTGTCGAAGAATATTATAAAGAGATGGAAATACTAATGATTCGAGCCAATGTTGATGAGGATAGGGAGTCAACGATGGACAGATTTATTGGAGGGTTGAATCAGGAGATCCAAGATCGTGTGGAGACTCAACACTATGTTGAGATGGAGGAGTTGCTACATCTTGCGATCAAGTTTGAGAACCAAATCAAAAGAAGGGGGAAAACACATCAGAAGTTTGGTTCCAACTCGTCCAATGCTCGGCCACATTTTCACAAAGAAGATAAGCAACCTTTTGGTTCAAAAGTTGCAGCAAAGCCCGAGGGCAAACCTGATACGTCCCAGCCTAGAAAGCAAGGTATTTCTGATGCTCTTCCATCACGTACTCGAGATATTCGATGTTTTAAGTGTTTGGACAGAGGACACTACGCAAATGAGTGCCCGAATCGAAGAACTTTGGTGGTTCGTGATAATGGAGAGGTTGAAACCGAAGCTGAGGGTGAATCTGATTCAATGTCGTCTTTGGAGAGTGATGTAGAAGAGCAAGAGGCTGAGTCAGGTAAACTGATGGTGACTAGAAGGGTTTTGAATCTTCGATCAAAAGAAGAGGAGAAAATCCAGCGAGAAAACATCTTTTATACAAGATGTGTTGTTAAGGACAAGGTTTGTAGTTTGATCATTGATAGTGGGAGTTGTACTAACGTGGCGAGCAATTCTTTGGTTGAAAAGCTAGGGTTGCTTACTCAGAAGCATCCAAAGCCATACAAACTTCAGTGGCTGAATGACAGTGGAGAAACGAAGGTTCATAGGCAAGTAAAGGTTCCATTTCGTATTGGCAAATACGAAGATGAAGTGCTATGTGATGTTGTGCCTATGCAAGCTGGTCATTTACTTCTTGGGCGGCCATGGCAGTTTGATACCCGTGCTCAACACGATGGATACTCCAACAAATATTCTTTTGAGTTCAAAGGGAAGCAAATCAGATTGGTTCCTTTGACTCATAAAGAAGTGTATGAAGATCAACTCCAAATGATCAAGAATGAGAAGAAATTGTGTGACCATGAGGTAGTTCACTCAAAAATTGGTGAGGATTTGAGAAAAACCCAGTCAAAGGCCTTTGACAGTATACCCGTGAGATCAAACACAAATTTCTTCATGAGAGCGAGAGAGGTTAAGAAAGCATTGCTTTCGCCCCAGCCTATGTTTGTACTTCTGTACAAAGAGGCTCTTTTGAACACTAACGAACTCACCTCTACTTTGCCTAGTGTTGTTCTTGATCTGCTGCAGGAATACGACGATGTTTTTCCGGAGGAGATTCCAAATGGACTGCCACCATTACGAGGAATCGAGCATCAAATCGATTTCATTCCCGGTGCAAGTATTCCAAACAAGGCAGCCTACAGAACCAATCCCCAGGAAACCAAAGAGCTTCAGAGGCAAATTTCAGATCTGATGGAGAAGGGACACGTCCGAGAAAGCATGTCACCATGTGCCGTGCCGGTGATTCTTGTACCAAAGAAAGATGGTACGTGGCGAATGTGTGTTGATTGTCGTGCAGTCAACCAAATCACGGTAAAGTATCGCCATCCTATTCCGAGACTTGATGACATGTTGGATGAGTTGCATGGTTCAAAATTCTTTTCTAAGGTTGATTTGAGAAGTGGCTATCATCAAATACGCATGAAAGAAGGTGATGAGTGGAAAACTGCCTTTAAAACAAAGCATGGGTTGTATGAATGGTTGGTTATGCCTTTTGGCTTAACAAATGCACCTAGCACGTTTATGAGGCTGATGAATCACGTTCTTAGACATTTTCTAGGACGTTTCGTGGTTGTGTATTTTGATGATATGCTGATATATAGCAAGAACCTTGTTGAACATGTTGAACACATTAAATCTGTCTTGGATGTTCTGCGAAAGGAGCAATTGTTTGCTAACCTCAAGAAATGCACGTTTTGCACTAACAAATTGGTGTTTTTAGGGTTTGTGGTTAGTGAGCAGGGAATTCATGTCGATGAAGAGAAGATCGCAGCCATAAGGGATTGGCCATGTCCGAGGACAGTTGGTGATGTGAGGAGTTTTCATGGACTTGCAAGTTTTTACAGGAGGTTTGTTAAGGACTTTAGCACCATAGCTGCACCACTTACAGAAGTTATCAAGAAGAATGTCGGGTTTAAGTGGGGAGATGCACAAGAAGCTGCTTTTCAACTTCTGAAAGAAAAACTCACTAATTCTCCACTCTTGTCTCTACCTGATTTTTCTAAAGCTTTCGAGGTAGAATGTGATGCTTCTGGTGTAGGTATTGGAGCTGTTTTGATGCAGGAAGGAAAGCCAATAGCTTATTTCAGTGAGAAGCTAAGTGGAGCGCAACTAAACTATCCCACTTATGACAAAGAGCTTTATGCTTTGGTGAGGGCGCTTCAAACATGGCAGCACTATCTTTGGCCGAAGGAATTCATCATTCATACCGACCATGAGGCTTTGAAACATCTAAAAGGTCAGCAAAGGTTGAACAAACGACATGCTAAATGGGTTGAGTTCATTGAAACATTTCCTTATGTTATTCGCTATAAGCAAGGAAAAGAGAATGTTGTGGCTGATGCTTTATCTCGTCGTCATAACCTGCTTGTTTCTCTTGACTCGAAATTGCTTGGCTTTGAGTTCATTAAGGAATTGTATGCTTCTGATCTCGATTTTGGAGATGTCTTTAAGGCATGTGAGAAATCTGCTTGTGGTGAATATTTCATCATGATGGATTTTTGTTCCGAAAGAACAAGTTGTGTATTCCTCATTGTTCTTTGCGTGATTTGTTGGTTAGAGAAGCACATAGTGGTGGTCTAATGGGGCACTTCGGAGTGGCCAAAACCTTGATTGTTTTGCAGGAACATTTCTATTGGCCACACTTGAAACGAGATGTCGAACGAATCTGTGCAAGATGCATTGTTTGCAAAAAGACGAAGTCTAGACTTCAACCACACAGTTTGTACTCTGCATTGCCAATTCCTAGTCATCCCTGGACTGATATTTCTATGGATTTCGTGCTTGGTTTGCCTAGGACCAGAACTGGAAGAGATTCAATATTTGTTGTGGTTGATAGGTTTTCAAAGATGGCTCATTTCATTTCATGTCATAAAACCGATGATGCATCTCATATAGCTTCATTGTTCTTCAAGGATATTGTACGTTTGCATGGCATGCCTAGGACTATAGTTTCAGACCGTGATGCGAAATTCTTGAGTTACTTTTGGAAAACATTGTGGTCTAAGCTAGGAACTAAGCTCTTGTTCTCAACTACATGCCACCCGCAAACCGATGGACAAACTGAAGTTGTTAATCGTACATTGTCTGCTTTGCTTCGATCTCTTGTGAAAAAAAACTTGAAATCATGGGAAGATTGTTTGCCTCATCTTGAGTTTGCATATAATCGATCTGTGCACTCGGCTACGAAATTTTCTCCATTTGAAATCGTTTATGGCTTTAATCCTTTGACTCCTTTGGACTTGTCTCCTTTGCCATTCGATGAACATTCTAACCTTGATGGGAAGAGAAAAGCAGAGTTTGTGAAACAGATTCATGAAAAGACGAGGTTGCACATTGAAGAAAAGACCCGGCAATACGCCAAGCAAGCAAACAAAGGGCGGAAAGAAGTTGTATTCGAACCGGGAGACATGGTTTGGGTGCACATGCGCAAAGAGAGATTTCCTAATCAGAGGAGAGAAGAAAAAAAGAAGAAAAATAAAACCCTAAGCCTCCAAAAACCTTGCACACAAGAGAGATCGAGATCTCTAGTCCTAGCAGACAAGTTCCAA